>NC_016134.3:20365934-20665934 GCF_000005505.3 Brachypodium distachyon | reverse complement strand
TCGCGGTCAATCGGACACGACTACGAGCTCGGACTGTGGGCCCGAGTAACACCTTACTCGTCCACTAGCACCGACTCAAGTCGATAGTTGGTAGCGGCGCCTAGCAGCACATGCCAACTCCCAAGTAACCACAAGTTATATTGACGAACCATACAATGTGTCATATGCAACATTCCTTTTGCCTCACGATATGTGTGTCGAGCTCAAGGCGAGTGCTTGTCATCCTTGTGGATAGCTCGAGTCTCTTCTCGTTCCTGTGATACAGATTCCCAAACGGGTTAACACTTAACCCAAGTCGCATGGCCATGCTTTCCGAATCTGATCACTCGAGAGGGCCCAGAGATATCTCTCCGAACAGGAGGGGCAAATCCCATCTTGATCAACCATGACTCGCAGCATGCTTCTCAGCAAACCCGAAAGCTACCTTTATAACCACCCAGTTACGGAGTAGCGTTTGGCAACCCCTAAGTAGGCCGATTCACATCCCAAGCTCATGCGATGACCTCAGGTCTAGGACTGGCATATACATCGTACTTGACACTAACAAATGACAATCATCTCGTTGTGTCTCAGTGCGGGTCTGTCCGACTCAACAATCTCATTGTCGAGTCCATGCTATCAGTCGGCAACACCTTGCCCTATGACTTGTGAAACATAGTCATCATACTGATTCACATTACTAGTCTAGATTATGTGTCTGCATAACCTCAATGACTAGGGACTATTAGAACAACATCATAGAATACATAGTCTCACAAACAAATCACGTATTTATTGATACATATCAGTGATGATGTTCGAGGACAATAACAATAACTCATGAATACATAGGAAATAACATCATCACATGATTGCCTCTAGGGCATATCTCCAACAGCGTCCAAGCGCGGCAACGCAGCCGTTGAGGCGCTGGACATCTTTCACCTTGCGGGGGGCCTCCATCTTCTCGATGGCTTCTATTTTGGTTGGGTTGGCCTGTATCCCCCGGTGTGAAACCAAGAAACCCAGAAGCTGCCCGGAGTTGACACCGAAGGTGCACTTATCAGGGTTCAGCCTGAGCTTGATCTTGCGGAGGTTGTCAAATGTCTCCCGCGGGTCATCAATCAGCGAGTCCCTACGCTTCGATTTGATGACGATGTCATCCATGTAGGCCTCCGCGTTGCGGCCTAGATGGGGCCCCAAACATTCTCGCAGGGCGCGCTAGAATGTGGAGCCCGCGTTCTTCAACCCGAAAGGCATGCATGTATAGCAGTAGCAGCCAACCGAGGTGATAAACGCTGTCTTTTCCTCATCCTCGACCGCCATCTTGATTTGATGGTAGCCGAAGAAAGCATCCAGAAAACTCAACAGGTCACAACCAGCGGTAGAATCAACTATCTGGTTGATACGGGGTACAGGGAAGGGATCCTTGGGGCATGCACGATTAAGATCGGTAAAATCTACGCACATGCGAAGCTTATTCCCTGCTTTGCGCACTACTACAGGGTTAGCCAGCCAAGTGGGGTACAAAACTTCCCTGATTGCCCCGGCAGCCCTGAGCTTGCCCACCTCTTGCTTGATGAAATCTTTCCGCTCTTGTGCTTGCCGCCGGATCTTCTGCTTGACGGGGTGCGCGTCCGGGCGCACCGTGAGCCGATGCTCAATCACCTCCCTGGGGACTCCGGGAAGGTCTGACGGTTCCCAGGCGAACAAGTCGGCGTTTTCCCGGAGAAAGGTGACGAGGGCGCTTTCCTATTCGGCGGTCAGGTTTGCACCGACGGTAACGTTGCGCTCCTTGTCACCGGCTTGGAGGGGCAGCTTCTTCACTTTGGCGGCCTCCTCCCGGAGCCCCCGCCCCTTGCCGGGACGCGAGCTCGTGCCCGCGCCTCCTCCGGCTAGCCCTTGCAGGGTGGCGCGGGCCTTCTTCGTTGCCGGGGCGTCACCCAGCAAGGTGTCATCCTCGACAACACCTTCGTCGCTGGCGTCAGCTGTAGCAGCGGCCCGGACGACCTCGCCAACGCACCAAGCAGCGTCTTTGAGATCGCCCGCGATGGAGAGGACTTCGTAGACGGACGGCATCTTCATCACGCCGTAGGCGCAATGCGTAGCCGCCATAAACTTGATCAGCGCCGGCCGACCAAGGATCCCGTTGTAGGGCAACGGGGTATGCGCCACGTCGAACACTATGTGCTCGGTCCTGAACGCTTCCCGGGACCCGAAGGTGACCGGCAGCGTGATGCGTCCCAGCGGGCGCACGATCCCGGGGTTCACCCCCCGGAACGGTTTGGTGGGCTTCAGCTGCTCCATCGGCAGCTGGAGCTTTTCCACCAGCCTGGCGGACAGGAGGTTAATGTTAGGTTCGTTGCATAGGAAACAAAAAATTTCCTACGAGAAGTGCGGAAGAAAACCCAAGAATATATATACTAGATGTATGTAACGAGAGGGATCATGAACACCATACCCTCGTAGACCGCTAAGCGTTACGATCACGAGATCGTTGTTGGTGTAGTGGAACTTTCAATGAGATCAATCTCAGTGCCGAACGGACAGCACCTCCTTGGTATCCACACGTTCAGTTTCACGTTGTCTCCTCCTTCCTCGATCCAGCAAGCGAGAGGGAGAGGTAGACGAGATCCCGGCAACACGACGGCGTGGTGACTATGGTGAATATTCTCACGGGCAGGGCTACGCCGTGCACGTGAGAAGAGGAGGAGAGGAGGGCTCAGGGGAGAGAGATCCAACTGAAAGCTTGGGGTGTCTCTCTCCCTTGCCCCCCCTTCTATTTATATAGGGGTAGAGGAGGCGTGGCCGGCCAGGACTATCCCTTGGCCAGGACTCTCCCGCGGCCAGGACTCTCCTCCTGGCCGCATGGGCCCTGTGGGCTAGCCCCTCGGCCCATTAAGGCTAGGGTGCTCCCTCACAGGCCCATTTAGCCCAGGGATAGGTGGGCCTCAAGGTGGAACCCTCCGGATCCCTCCGGAACCTTCTAGAAGCTTCCCGGTCAAAACCGGGAAATATTCCAAACTTTCCAGAACCCTGAAAACAACTTTCCATATATAAATCTTTATCTCCGGAACATTCCGGAGCTCCTCGTTGCGTCTAGGATCCCATCCAAGACTCCGAATCATAATTCGATATCATCATCATTTATCTCATCTAACCCAAGCAACATGAAACGTTAAGTGTGTGACCCTACGGGTTCGAGAACATGTGGACATGATCAAATATCAATAACCAATAGCGGGACCTGGATGTCCATAATAGTTCCCACATGTTCCACGAAGATCTCATCGGTTGAACCACTATGTCGAGGATTCAATTAATCCAGTATCCAATTCTCTTTGTCTCGCGATATATTACTTGCCCGAGATTTGATCGTCAGTATCGCCATACCTAGTTTAATCTCGTTACCGGCAAGTTCTCTTTACTCGTTCCGTAATATAATACCCCTGCAACTAAACACATTAGTCGCATGCTTGCAAGCTCATTAGGATGTTATATTACCGAGAGGGCCCAGAGATATCTCTCCGTCACAAGGAGTGACAAATCCCAGTCTTGATCCATACAACCCAACAAGCACCTTCTGGGATACCTGAAAAACACCTTTATGATCACCCAGTTACGAGATGACGGTTGATGCCCACAAAGTATTCTTCCGGTACTAGGGAGTGGCATGATCTCATGGTCTAAAGAAATAATACTTGACATAATAAAACATAAGCAACTTAAACTTAAGTGACACGATCAAAAGCTATGTTTAGGTTTGGGTCTGTCCATCACATCATTCTCCTAATGATATGATCTCGTTATTAAATGACAACACATGTCTATGGTTAGGAAACCTTAACCATCTTTAATCAACGAGCTAATCTAGTAGAGGCGTATTAGGGACACGGTATTTGTTTATTTATCCACACATGTATTTGAGTTTCCAATCAATACAATTATAGCATGGGCAATAAACATTTATCAAGAACAATGAAATATGATAATAACAAATTTATTATTGCCTCTAGGCTCGAAATTGTTTGTAGGACAACATCTAACCCTAAATTTTTTTTTGGCTTTTTCGTGGACTGTAGGAATAAATCAGATGCAACTAAGCTAGGAAAACAGTAAGATCTCACCGAGCAACCTGAAATCTGATACCACTTGATAGGGGAAAGGTGCCCGATCTTTCGATGAGACGGTAGCTATCGATTTTTGGGTGGATGTCGACGTTGACGAACCGGCTACAAACGTATGAGACGTTGTGCCTTAGCGATCGCTACACCAACTTCCGAGGTTATTGACCACGTCGGAGCTAGATCAACCTGATCACGAAGGATCAATCCCTGCATGCAACCGAAGAACAAGCATGAATTGTAGATGCAATCAAGATATTGCGAATAAAGGTGAAGCTTTATTGATGGGATTCTGCAAGCGCATAGTACAGAAGGTCGATTTGACACTTGTGCCTATGGCGAAGAGTAGCGAATAGCTAAGTCTCAAACTAAACAAAATCCGAGTCTAAACGAAGATCTAACGGGGGTATATATGGAGGACTAGAGGGGTATGCGGCCAGCCTTGGGAAAGGAGGCCGAAAGAGCGGACTTCTAGCCCATCATCAATAAAGTTGCCAAAAAGCTTGCTGGCTGGCAAGGCCAATTCATATCCAAAGCTGGCCGGTTAATCCTTATCAATTCTGTCCTCTTGTCGCTGTCCTCCTATCACATGGTAGCTATCAAACAGCATGTCTGGGTCATCAAGCAGATTGACAAGATACGCCGCTCTTTCCTTTGGGCTGGTGTCGATCAGCCGGTTGGCTCTAAAAGTTTGGTGGCCTGGCAAAAACTCTGCGCTCCCAAAGAGTATGGAGGGCTTGGTGACGTGGTTATGACTAACCACGTACTCGACTCGAGTATACCTGTCACGGCCTAGCTAGGGGCCCAAAAGGAAGCCTACTACGACTCCAGAAGTCCATATGCTCAACTTGCGGCTCAAGACAAAGAAAGTTTAAACATAGTATATCTCAACGTTGTATTCGACTTGGACTCTACGTGGGACCTGGTCTCCTACATATATAAAGGGACCAGGAGGGGGAGCCAAGATCAACCAATCCAGCATAGAAGACGCCTAGACGCACTCACCGGATCGAATCTGTGCATCTAGTCCCCGTGGCTCCCTTGTAATCGACTAATCAATAAAATCCAGATAAGCAGGACGTAGGGGTATTACCTTCCGAGGGCCTCGAACCTGGGTAAATCGTGTCTCCTGTGTCCTTGTTAGCCAACAAGATCGCCAACATATACACTCAAAACTTTCCTAGGTACAAGTCCAGCAATATGGACATTGTCGAAGTCACCCCTTCGTCACTTGGCATCCCTGATCTCGTTTGCCAAGGCAGGGAACTCAAAGCAAGATGGTTGTTTGCGACATGGGGAGAGGGATCTGACAAAAAAAATATGTTGCTAGCATCACGAAAGATCAATGCACCTTGGCGCTATTCCATGCAGCTTCTTCTTTCATTGTTGGTGATGGCTCCTGGTGGTCGTTAGACCCATGGCATAATCAGCAGACGGTGGCCGAGCGGTTCCCAGCTCTTTTCGAGCATTCTAGGAGAAAGAGAATTTCTATAAAGATGCCTTGGGAAATCACAGTTGGATTCGCAGTATCAAAAGACAGCCATCACATGAAATCCTCCTGCAATTCATTCACTTATGGGGCATTGTGCAAAATATGAACCTTTCCGAGACCGAGGACTCAATTTCTTGGAAGCTTCATCCCTTTGGTCTTTACTTTGCGAGTTCGGCTTACAAAGTTCAATTCTTAGGTCGAACTCTCTTCTCCATTGCTGCCCTAATTTGGAAAATCAAATCCCAGCTAAGGTCAGGTTCTTCGTTTGGACTGTTGCCTTGGAAAGATGCCTTACTGCTGACAGATTAGCAACCAAAGTTATCCTGCACAAGCCGATTTGCCAGCTCTGTCGATCTTCTCAGCTCAATTCTGGGCCAATTTCCTCTCCGTGATCAACGTCCGCATCCAGTCGCCACCTCACCTCTTTGGAAGCTCCATTGCTGACTGGTGGTCCAATGAAGATCATCTATGCCGGTTCTTTTTGCAACGCAACCGCCTGAGGGCTGCCGTGATGCTCGGTTGGTGGATGATCTGGCTTGAGCGTAACTGAAGGGTCTTCCACTCCAAACAACACACGATTTCAACCTCTGTGATCTTGCCCGCGAGGAGCTCCTCTCATGGAGGTCAGCCGGTTGTGCTGCTGTTGCATCCTTTTAGATGATTGAGCAAATGTGGTTTCACAGGGTTCGCCCTCCCGAGTTACCTGCTCCTTCTTCCCTCATCCAGCTGTAGTTGCTCCTCACCTCCTTCTCCTATGCTGATCCATGTTTGTAATTAAATTTCTAACTCCAACTTAAGTAATGAAAGGCAGCACACCTGCATTTTCGTCAAAAAAAAAAAGAATAGCACATGTCAGGATGGTGAATCTTTTGGGAGCTTCGCAAACCTAATGGTGAGTGGAATCAGAAATTTCTTCAAATACCGTTTCTATTATTTATTTGTCTGTTTGTTGGAAACTTGTCACACATTAGTATGTTGTGTTTAGGCATCTTGAACTTCTTTGTTTGTTTGTATAATTTTCAGGTCTGCGCTGAAGCATCCGGAAAATGAGAATCAAGAAGTTTGACTATTGTATGACATGTAAGCTGCATTGGTATTACCACGGCAAATGTCAGGTTACCTCTTGCTCACATTCAATCAGGTGTTCGTCTGAGGTAAGAAAATAATAAGCTGTATATATTCTGTACGAGGCAATGTCTCGAGCGGAGGAAGGAAACCCCGCCAGATCATTGCTCAAAGCTGCAGCACATCTAAGCGAGGACTCCAGTCTGCAGCAGAGGGCAGTTTCCGTGGAAAAATGCAGCAGAGGGCACATCTAAGCTGCCTGATCAACTGATCGTCACACCTATAAATTCCCTCAGCCATGACTGTCAGCTTGTGGTCATGCCATTACAATGCTTGTAGGAAATCAAAACCAGAAGAGGGAAAAAGCTCTCCACCCGTACACATATATGAATGTCTTGCCGCTTCTAACTTTTTTTTAGGGGTGAAGTGAGAGTGGAGAGAACTAAATAAGTCAAATTATTGAGTACCAATACTGTTTTGACCAAAGGTATTGTTGTCTTCTGAAATAGTTGAGTATAGACACAAAATCTTCAGAAGAAACTTTTTTCAAAAAGGGATATTTGGTGGTCGTCAAAGACCTTGATGCATTTTTTCGAGCATATCATTTTATTTTGTTACTCCGTTGTAACGCACGAGCATTTCAACTAGCAATAGATAAGTAGGAGATCGCAGTACAAGAAGAAAATCGTACGAGTACAATTCCTTTTACAAGTACAAATTCGTCTTACTTTGTTTCGGATACAAGCTTTTCACAGCAAGTTGCCTAAACTTCGGCTAGTAGTCAACCAAGAATCGAGATAACCACACATGCAAGATGCAAGAAGAGAGAAATCTAATGCACACAGAGAAGAGGTCGCCTTGCTTGCAGCACCTCTTCCGTCGTCGTCAATCTCCGGCCACGTACAATACTTAATTTGTTGGATCGATCAGCACCGCCACGCTGACGCGCCGATGATGGCACGGTCCTGCCAGCCAAGCAGGAGGCAACCCTTGTCCTCGTTAAGACGGTATCCGTCGCCCGCGCCGTAAAGCCCGAGGAGCACCTGGCTCTGGCCGACAGCGGCCGGGCTGAGTGGCACGGCTTCGAACCCGCGGCCCTCCATGATGCGGCGCCACCGGTCCAGCCGCTCGTGACGCGCCACCCGCTCGGCGCCCTCGCATGCCACCACGTTGCGGATCTCCGGTGCTAGCAGACACTGCTCCACCTTCATCCGCGGCGCCGAGTCCGCCGGGAACGTCGCGTCCAGAGAGTCGAAGATGGCCGAGTAGTAGTGCAGAGCCTCCAAGAACCTAGATACAGATAGATATGCGTCATTAATCACTATACGAGGCGTTAATACGTGCTCGTTCGTTCTGCTGGTAGAGAGAAGTAGTACTCCAGCAAGTAATTACCTGCCCAAGAAGTATGGGCCGTTGTGTCCGGCCTCTTGTTCCACGAGCGTCATGATCTTGGGCGCCTGGTCGCGGATCATGGACAGCAACGGCGCTAGGTGCGCACCAGGCACACGATGGAGGCGGTTCACCGCGTTCACAGCCAGCGCCTCCCCGACGCGCCTCTGCAGGGCGGCGGGCCGAAGCCGCTCGAGCTTGTCCGCCACGGCGGCATGGAACTCGAACGGCACCCGGAGCGACGCGGCTAAGGAAGCCAGGTGCCTCCCCGTCTCCCTGACGGCCGCCGCCGGGTGGCCCACCCCCGTCAGTCTCAGCGTCGGCGGCCCACCGGGCCGGGCCGCGAGCGCCTGCAAGAACGCGGGCCACTGGTAGCCCTGGAGGATGTCCAGGTCCACGACGTGGACGCGGTCCTCGCCTTGGAAGGCCTCGAAGATGGCCTGGTTGGCCGTGAAGTGGGCGAACTTGATGTAGGGGCACGCCTGGTAGAGGATCTGGTAGATCTTGAGGGTATCCGGCGACGGAGGGAAAGGGAAGGGCGCGCCGCCAGGGGAGACCACGGAAGAGGGGCAAGCGAGGGCGAGCCGGGCCGCGAGGGCGTCCGCGAAGTAGGAGGCCACGCGCTGCATCGAGTCGCCCAGCGGGGACGCCACGCGGCGAAGGAGGTGCAGGTGCCGGAGCGCCGACGGCTGGTCGCCCTTGGAAACCAAGTCGGCGCACGCCAGCAGGAGGTGCACTAGCTGAAGCCCGCTGTCTTGCTCCTGCTGCATCATATATGAGAATTAATTGTGCTATGATTGTTAGCCTCAAACTGTATACATTCAACTTATTTTTCTTGCCATGAACTATTGCTTGAAGATTTCAACATGATTTTCCATTATAATAATTCAAATTTAATTAGCGCTAAATTCTTTTCTACCCTAGGTGTAACAGGAGATGTCACGTAAAAGTCGCTTTCGTCAAGATCGACAACACCCAGATATGTGTAGTACATGCATGTATTTTCGAATTGGAAATTGATGAAAAGGTTGATTTTGCATGGAATCGTGTTTCTATTATATATATCCAAAAATTTCTACTTGAGTTTCCAAACTTTAAATACATGGATAATCGGTGGGTAAAATTAGTCTTTCTCATTCAAAGGGATTTTATAACAATTTGATGGATTGTATAACCATAGGAGCTATCTATCAGTTTCTATTATATATATGGTTCGTTTGATTTTTAAGATTCAAAACCATAGGAGCTATCTATCTGGACTTATTTACATGCAGTTCCAACAGAAATATTTCATTGAATCCAACCTCAACCATGACAAATATTAACTTTCCTTTCTTTCAACAACGACCATAAAAAACTGTCAAACACCTAACCCTTTGAAGCAATTCTTGCGCCAGGTTAAAAAGAAACAATATTGTGCCGTGTGTCTTAGGCAACCAAATTTTTTTTTCCTTCCACTACTACCAAACACAACATAAGTGACGAGTCATCAGAGACGGGACTTCCCCGACCGCCACTGATGAGCAGGGATGCCTGCTCCTAAGGCATCGGCGGGCGACGGGAACGTACAGGCTATGCCAATGCCTAGCTTTTTTTTTAAATGTCAAAAATGATATCAGTGTCAGTCCCTATAGTGCCCGACACTGATGTGCATATCATCACCAACGGGTCGACCCCACATCACTGGCAAGAAGTTAGTGGCGGTCTGCCCATTAATCATAGCCATTTTCGACCGTTACTGATAAACGTTTTTTTAGTAGTGTTCTATAAACCACCAATACAACTTTAATTATTGATGGGCTCTCGGTTCCGGTAAGATTCCATATACCTTGACATCTAACTTTTTGGTAAGGAGTAGTAGTTTTTTCATCTAATTCTGAATTTTTGGAATCCTGCGATCGATCGAATAGAACATTGCTGGGTAGCCATAAACAGGAGATCGACTGGCCGCGTGAGTTTCCGGTCACCCCGGGACTGCTTGAAATACTGAGCTGGTGTGCTACTACAGTGCTAGCAGCTAGCTATAGGATGTTTCGTTCTTTAGCAAGGTATATGGTAGCCATCTCATGTCTAGCTTCACACGTTAATTTTGGAGGTCATATGATTGTCACGTACGTACATACATATGCTAGCTGATTGAGACCCAGCAAAAGATCTTAATTATTAAGTTTCTAGAAAGTTGCCGTTCCGGCGATAAATCTCCACGCCTTGGTCAGGTTCTGCCCAAAGAGCCAATCGAAAGCGTCATGGGTACTTTTGGCGCGTTGGGTTAACAGCTACGACGAAACAGCAATCTCATTTTGACGAGCTGCTTTAATTAGTATACCACACGTACGGATTGCATGGACTGCGACCATTTGGCCAATCGTCCGCCACATATACGAAATTATGCAGAGATTTTGCAAAGAGCTAGCAGACGAAAAGTTAAAAATAAAATTAAGATGTATAACTGCAGCAGCAGAATCTCTAAAAGTTTATGTGAGGAAATATGGCTGTGTGCATCCATGAGACTCTTCCCTTTTTCGAAAAAAAATGTAACTTGATGCATGCATGGTTGGTGAATTGATTACCTGCTGATCAGCCTCTGACTGGATCACCGAGCCCAGCATGCTGTGCAAGGAGGAAGAATCTGCCCACTGCTCAGGCTTTGCCATTTGGTGCTGCAGAGACGATAATGATCCCTCTGCTGCTCCGAACTGGCTCGCGTAGTACAGGTGATCCGTTTGCTGCAACCCTCCCACCTGGATCCCTGCTCGGGCAACAATGGCCGCCGCCGTGTCGTCGTCGCCGTCTCCGTACCCCGGCTCCGGCATCGCTAGGCACTCCGACAGCGTCGGCAGCTGCGAAGATGTTGGAGCAGTAGTTCTGGCGCTCTCGCTGCCACCGGCCTTTTCCGGAAGCTGGTAAGCTAGGTAACCTTCCTTGTACTCCTCCAGAAAGGGGTCCATGGAGGGCAGGGGAAGGTTCTCGCCATGGGCGTAGGAGGAGGAGCACGACAAGGAGGAGGGACCGTTGCTCTTACCGCTGTTACTGTGGGCATTAACGTTGTTGATGTATACCTTGTGGAGTGGGCTAGGCGACGACTTTCCTTTGTTGCCTTGGCTGGCGAGGTTGCTGTACTGCGTTTGGGGGCTCCCCTCCATGCCATGCATGTAGCTCTGCTGATTGGCTTGGTTAATAGTGCTGCTGTACAGGTTGGAGAAGGTTGATCTCCTTGGGGAAGAGACACCCATCTCTCTCTTTGGGGAGGACACCATGTAGTCTCTCTTAGGAGAAGACATCATGTAGTCTCGCTTGGGAGAAGACATCATGTAGTCTCTCTTGGGTGAGGAGACCATGTAGTCCCTCTTGGGGGAGGAGACCATGAAGTCCCTCAAAGGGCTGAAGTCCCTTCGAGGGGAAGACATCAAGAAATCAGCACCTGAGGCGCCGATCTGGTCGGCGAAGAGGGACTCCCACATGGCAAGGTCAGGCGACTGGATCTCGCCATCGATGTCTCCGTCAAACCGGAGAGCTTGCAGCCCAGCTAGAGCGTCGATGGCATCGGGATCAGTGGACGAAGCGACGATGTTCGACTCCGAGAACGAGGCGGTGGGCGACGTTGGCCCTTGTTGCTGTTGTAGTTTCACGCTCGAGGTCGTGTCGGAGCAGTTGAGCGTCCCCATGCGTGAGCACATGAAAGATTGTTATTTGTTGAGCTGAGCACGCCTCTTAACTACACCAAGGATGATGCATATGACAATAATACCATCAACTGATCAAATTGGCACGGAGAAAGCTCTTGCTAGCTAGGTTTCTTTTCCAAGTTCACCACCAAACGACCAAAGTTTATGGGAGAGTAGAAGATCGAGGAGGAAAGCAAGAGGTAGGTTATGCATGGAATGTGTTTGATTAGCTTGCTTCTCTTTGCAACCCAGCTTGCTTGAAAGGTATTGAGAGGAGGATTAAGAGAAGCGTGTGCCGTGAAATATGCATGGAAGTGCTTGGAGGCATCATGTTGGCCGGTATGCACATGATGTCAAAAATGATGTTTTGGTCGGTTGCTCAGGCAGAAAAAAAGTTTTGTCTAAATTCCTTATGTATTCTTTTGTTGTTGCCTACTGCCTATTGGTGAAGGGTACCTGCCAACAAAACGATAAAGCAGGTTTTACAAGAAACCAGGTCCTCCAAAGTAGATGGGACAATTGAGTCACCTGGGAGGAAACCCTAAGGCAGCAAGCAGCATTAATTGATAGAGAAATATGAGCGGAGAGAAAGAGAGAGATATTTACGTTGGAAGAGTTTCTAAAGGTAAGTGATCTATTGTAAGTTGGAAGAGTTCCTAAAGGTAAGTCAAATAGAGAGATTGAATGCAAAAGACCTCCGTATGCATGAGGAGAAGCATATTAATTAGCGTATATTTTTATTTTCGCCGAAGATGCATATATATAGGAAGTTAGGAATTGATGAATAACTGAAACAAGATATTTATTTTAGTTTATTATTATTACAAGTTGCAACAAAGTTTCATAATCTTACAAAATTATGAAATGCTAGGTTGTACCGGTAGTTACCAGAAATATTGGACTTTTACTGATAGGTACTTTCTCAAATGCTCAGATTTCAAAATTGTTCAAATTTGCATGAAATTGAACTATATTGGACTTCTCCTAATTTGTACAAAATTTGCATGTCCTCCTTTTTGAAAACAAGAAGACTGGATTTTTTTTTCCCTGTGGTCCACCACCTATAACTGGTCCGTTACCAAAACCATAGTTACCACTTACCAGTTGCTAGCAATCATTTTTTGGAGAGAAAAAATGAACACAGAAGTATAATATTTGCACATAATGCAGTGTAAACCTTTTGGTATATCTTTTTCAGTCCATTTTGACAAGAAAACACTATTTTATATTTGGAGTATGTGTGTGAGAAACTAGCAAATAAGACTCGTCCATACATATAGGGGCATTGACAATGTCGTCCGCCTAGGCCTTGGATTTCCCAAAGGCACAGAGTGATTGGAGCTGTCCCCATAGTTGTGCTCTCTTGGGAAGCATCCTAAATTCCTAACTAGCTTAATCCCCCTTGTGTTTTTCTCCAATGTCCCCTTTCTATAACATAACCGGGAATATTACATACATATATCCTTTGGACTTTGGAGCCCCTAGAAAGGACAAAAAATGCAAGGCTGTCTCTCTAAAAAGTCTCTCTACCAGTACCAGAGAGAGCCAATGTATGTGCATTCCTGAGATACAGTTCTATGCATGAAAGAATTCTTTCTGTTGTTTTAAAGGCAGGAGACGACGGCGTGCATGTCTCATTCAAATGGGTCCCCTAGAGAGCACAAGTTGCATGTTATTAGCTACAAGTTGGACACACGTGAGCCAGGACAGCTTCATATCTTAGGTTTGGAGGCTTCTTGATTGGTTTATTAGGCTGCCACCCGGGTGTCTATCTTGTTTGCTTTTGAGATGGTAACACCTTGATGCATTAGTAACTTCTTTAAATGTACAGACCCTGGAAGAGATAATTCCTATTGCTGTTGGAATACGATTGGGTTAAAAACGTAATACCATGGAAGAATATGTGTTCTTTTAACACGGAATTGTCTCATCTCATTAAATAAGGAGTTATATCAAATATGCACAATTGGAAAAAGACACAAGAAACCCCACAAAGGCCTACTATCGCAACATGATGGAACTCAAATGTTTATCCTCCGTGAGGACCCAAAAACGGGCTTCCTTCTTGATCTCCTCCTCTGAGTTCTTCTTGTCCCTAATTTCGAAGAAACAAAGTAACAAACATCAACAAGGAGGCAATGGTCTTTCTCCACCTTCCCCTAATTTGAATCATGGATAACCACCACTCTTTTATACCATGTTCATCCTTGTCCAGGAGCTTTTATTGATGTCTGAGAGCCCAGGTCAATCCCTGATCATGTTGTAACACCCCAAGTATTAGCCCATCACTGCAAGACAGTTGTACACCGATGCCTCTTAAATCCTCTTGTTTGACAGATAGTGTTACCCTTGGTAACCATGTTTCACGTGTCCCGACCTGTCTGAGATGACGCCACCACTCTGATGGGTCATCCATAAGTAAGGATGAAAACGTATCAGATTTGGTTGAATAGTATTCATAACATATCATATTCCATATTTTTATTGGATTCCGAAATGGAATGGATGCAGATTCGGACGTGGAAACGGATAATGACAGACGGATAGTGCGTGCATATACTAGTAATAACTAATAAGATCTTAGCCATTTATGTTGGACTCAAATACCAGACCATGGCTAAGATCACACACGCGCTCATACATGCCTTTGTGTTTTAACTTCCAGTGTGTATCCTGCAAGGATGTATGATCATGTCAAGTAGGTTAGGATATATGTCCATGTGTGTGCTTCTTGGGATGGGGCAGCCTGGGCTAGTGGGTTGCATGTGACATGTCGATAAAAAGGGGTAATATCCGACTTATTAGTGTTGGATTATCCGATTGTAATTTATGATAATTTGGTGTCCTCCTGATAACGCTCGTATCATATCATCTAGCATATCCGACAAGATAGTTATCCTATACTGTCGGTTTCAGAAATAGACTTAGTGGGCAATTATCCTAACCATTTTTACCCTTATCCATAGAAAGCCTGAGAAGTCACATTTTCGAGGCCGGCTGGAGGTCTACTGTTGGTTACATAGATATGGTGATATGGGTCGGGGTGGCCCGATCTTTCGATGAGAACGATAACTCTCGATTTGTATAGGAGGTGACGTTGACGATCCGACTACGGCCTAGGAGGCTGCGCCTTAGCAATCGATACACCAACTCCAGAGGGTTATTGATCACGCGGGACACGATCAACCTGACCACGAAGGTCTTTGCTCCTGCAAGCAATCGAAGAACAAGCAAGAACAAGATAAATAGCGGATGCAATCTGAAATTGGGAATATACTATATCAAACCAATGTCTCAACGAGACGATAAGTTGGGGTTCCGAAAACGGTAAAGTAGGTGGTCTAACCGACACACGCGATTACACGAAGTAGTAGCAATGGCTAACTTTTAACTAAACAAAACCCAAGGCTCCTTAGGGGGGCTCGTGGGATATATAAAGGAGAAGGAAGAGAGATTTTCGTCCAACTTTAGTAAGGAGGCCGAAATCCAACTCTATCTCTAACTTCCTTAACAAATTACAACTCTTTAGGAAACCGAAAAAAAGATCCGTCGGCTTGTTTTGTCCGTCACGGTCAGCACGTGTCGAATCTCCTTGTGGAGCCGGATCCTTTGGAAAAGTCTTGTAATTACCTTTCCAACAAGTACTTGTTTGATTGATTTGGACTCCGGATGCGGCATGAGTGATTAAAACAAATTCGGGTCTTCTAACAGCTCGGACCCGAATCGGATTCAACTTTAATTCGTGATATCTTTCTCTAGCTAGCTCCGAATCATGTGGCGTTTGATTTATTGAAAAGTACATTTGAAATCCTTCCCGCTCAGCTGTATGGATGCTTGATTCTTGTTGGTCCTCCCATTCGCCTCTATCGTATCTCATCTTGACCTTGGACTTGAAAAGCTCGGTAAGATGCCTACGTAATAAAACGAGACAAGATAATAGTATCTCCGCCTCTTCATAAATATGAAAATTAAAACAATTATTACTTGAATTCATCTGATTATAAATCTTGTCAAATATTATAGAATTGTGAATGAGATCAAGGTTGACTCTACTCGCGGCGCCCATGGCATGGTGATTTCTCATATCCTGAAACTCAAGGAAGATTTCCAAGATTGTATCTTTTTTTTCGAGAAGCAAATGGCGAAACTCATCGCCTAGCTAGGATGGACACTTTTTTGGTGACATGCCGTTATGTTTGGCTAACAAGTCCCCCCGAACATTTATGTATTTTTCTTAATTTTAGCAATTAATAAAGTAGCGGCGAGTTTTCTTAAAAAAAGAAGCAGAAGACCCGTTTCCATTGGCGGTGTTCTCGGCGGTGGCCATAATGCCGCTCTCGGAGAACTAGTCGTTGTTGGGGGAAAATCGTCTGCGGCAGCTATCCTGTAGAGTGGTGCAATAGAAGATAACTAACCACCGTGTACGCAGGACATCCATATGTCCGCCGCACGAGCTTTCTTGTGAAGCGTATGGACTGATCGACCTGGACAGGTCATCCTATTTTGTATCCAGTTATGGATGTACTAAATTATTGATATTCGGATTGTACAATTGTCATGCACACGATTACTGCACGATACATGATGAAAGAAAAGGCTCGATTTACGGCTTGTTTATCATTGTCCATTATACACCGCTGGCTCCAAAGTTTGAAAGCGGTTAGAACATCAAACACTACTATTCTTTCAAGCAACAAGGAATAGTACATATATAACCACGTGGTATATGTGGATAGTACGTCAATCCTCCGTCCAATATCAAGTGACTTTTTATTATATATATCTAAACACTTTTTAGATATAGATACATTCATATTTGGACAAATTTGATTCGTTTAATATGGGATGGAGGGAGTACATGTATATGTAGATTTGTTGCCTACAACAATTTTTGCGATTTCTATTCAACGGCACTTGTCTTTTTTTTACAGCACACTTGTTGTACCAGCACCTTTACGATTTTTCGTGAGAAAAAGGTTTGCAGCACTTGCGTGTATATGCCGAGCATAAGGGCGCATGAATCCTCGAGGATAAGAGACCGAGGGACCATGGAATCATAACCTACAATAAACTCCATTAATGGATAGCGAGCTTGCATGACTGTTAGCCACAAGACAAGCAGGATTACTGATGACAATATGCGATGGTACAAAAGTCCGAATCAAAATCCTTAATACGAGAGTGCAAATCTGAAATAGCCAATGTGCATGTACTACCATATTCCAGTCCAAAGGTTAAAACAAAATACTCCATCCGATCCATATTACTTGGATCAAATTTGTTCAAATATGGATATATCTATGTTCAAAAAATGTCTAAATACATTTCGAAAGTAATATGGACAGGAGAAAGTACTTCCATTCCTCACCGAACGGAAAAGAAAAAGATCTTCCACGTCAAGTTCAGAAAGGTACAACAAGTGCCGCGGTTTCTCTAGAAGTGCTGGAAACAAGTGCTACAGTTGTACAACAACGACACGTTTGCCGCGTGAAACAAACTAACAAACACTACTATTCCTTTGTACACTTGTGCTAGACAGTGAACAGACAGAAGTGATGGTCGCATATCGCAACTGCTTATCAGCTCATAACTCCCGATGGCACCCGGCAGGTTCGGGGCCGGGTCCAGCCATACGAGACCCGGACCCGGCCACTCGTCCTGCGACCCGAACCCGGCCACTCGCCCTGCGACCTGAACCCGGACCCAGACCCGACGCGGGTCTCGAAGACCCGCGGGTATACCCGACCCGGTTCAACAGTCTAACAATAAGCACTTCAGTCTTCGCCACAACAATAGCAATTCAGACGAGAATTAAAAAAATAAGATGCAAACGTGCTCCAAGGTTCAAAGCCTCAAATCAGACGAGATTAAAATCAAGAGAGGAACATAAATAACAAATCGAAAAGAAAAGCCGCAAGCATTAGGTGCTAATAGAACATCACAGGGCACAACACACAAGCATCATCGTACATCCATCACCATCACGTGCTCGTGAGTAGCACAACACAACACACACACACACACTAGTTGGACCGGGAGTTGGTGTCCATGGCTGGGCCGGAGGTGGATGGGGAGTTGGGGACTTGGGGAAGGGGAGCAATCGGCGAAGGAGATGGCAGCACAGCGGCTGGCCGCGGGCCCGCGGTTGGCTGGCTGGCGACAGAGGGCAGGAGGAGTAGGGACTGGGGAGCCCTGCTGGGGACAGACGGGAGACTACGAGAGGAAGAGAACAGGGGGCGGCGCTGTCGTGGGGGGGAGGAGAACGAAGGGAGTTGCTTCTGGTGGAGTCTGGACGGAATCAGGAGGTTAGGGTTTTTAGTTGGACGAGAGTTAGGACCAGGCTTATCTATTGTGCTGGGCTGAATTTGAGTAACTCAATGCATTTCTAACATGCAGAGCCCATATTCGAACCGGGTTTCCGGGTTCGGGTAAGACACTACAATACCCGGACTCGTCAGACCCGACAGGTCCGAAATTTTTCCATTTAGGGTCTGATTTTTTCCCCAGCGGGTCTAGACCCATCAGGTAATCGGGTTTCGGGTACCCATTGCCATCCATACTCTAACTACAGACGGTGGTTTACAACGCATAGAACAAAGCCTCATCTTTTTCCCAGTAACCTTCCTACATGACAGCCATTGGTTAAGGAGCACAACACCAGCTCAACACGACAGCACACCAAAATTGTGACCATTAGATGCACGCTACAAAATTAGTATCTTGGCTATTTTCCAAAACCTGGCCACTCTATCGTCCTCCACTAGCTCCTTCCTCCACGTCTCGGAATAGAAGATACACGGTTCTGGTGTTACCCTTGTGTATATTGCTTTGATACCCAGCTCTCTAAATATTTGGCATGCGGCGGCTCGTCCACCTGCTACAGTCTTGCTGACCTCTTGTCTGGTGGAAGAACATGATACCTTTTCACATGATCTTTCCTTGACTCACAGTGTGACGCGAGGTGCTTTTCATCCACCTCTCCTGTGTTTGCGATCCGCACACCGTACTCCAACAATCTCCTGACATCCCTGGCAATTGGGCTTTGCCACTGGCCATCCCACCAAGCATGCGGGAGGAGCGGGGTTAAGGCGCATTGGTGTGGCTGGTGCTGACAGCTCAAGGGTCCAGCAAATCTGTTCCAGATATGGCCCCAGCCAACCTGTGTCGAGAGCCCGTCAACCAGTAGATTACTGTGGATGCTGCTTAAGAATGTGAAATTTGCACTTGAGGGCTCAAGACCTAACATGGAAAAATTGCAAACTAAATTAGGTTGATATTGACTCAGTAGACTACAAAATAAAGTTTTAATGGGATTACAACAACATGCACCATATCCATTAGCTGCAGCCAATGCGGCAGTGAGCTGCACGTAGGTTGTCCCGACGCGTCGATGTGCTCCAGTGACAACTGCATACCTGGCACTTGAAGCCAGAAAGAAATCAACAAAAGCTGCCCACCTTGGAGCTGATCCCCAGTCTCTTGAACGAAAATCTAAGGGCTGTACAGGAGGACTCGATGTCAGTGAACAAAAGTGAGCCTTTTTCAATGTGCTACCAAGTAGATACAGAAGTGCTCATAGTTAATAGTTTATGTTATTTACTTATTCCTCAGTTGCAGTAGTTAATTGATCAGGGAATTATGGACAACATGAAAACTTCATGAAACATCGGGAAATTGGAATGCACAGCTTCCTATTAAACAAAATTTTAGATTGTGCAGCACCAATGCAGTAAATTTATAAAACAAAAGTCAGTTTGGTATGTCCGATTTTGATTATACGGTCCATGATGCAAACATAAAATCCATGAAAATGCTACGGAGTACTAAAGTTTTCAGCAGATGTCAGACACTGTTGATAATGAGGTGAAGATCCTCCAGGTACGAATGCAACATACCTTATCACTTCCATTCATCTCTAGACCAAAGCTCTTTGCAAACAATTTGTAATCAAAATAAATTACCTGTCCAGAATGTATAGAATAGTCATCCAATTTTTCAGACATTCCAAATCAGCAATTAAGGATACTTGAATTCAAACCATGATCCACAACGCTCACACAGAAGTACAAAATCCATCTGACAATGATTAACCAAGCAACTAACCTCTGCAAACTCACTGATCTCTTGCTTTATCTCCTTAACAAATGACGGTGTGTCTGAGATCAATGCCACCCGAGGTGTGCCCTTCAAATGAGAATTTTGTATAGCTCTCTGAATACAGCTAATTGCAGCTGTCCTTGCCCGTACTGGCCTAGTCACAAAATCAGTTCTCTTCAGCTTCTCAAATCATATGGTGAGGAAGAGGTGCAAAAAGATGATCTGCATGATACAGGTAGGCGACATTCTCGAGATGAAAGATAAAGTGCAAAGACTTCAAATCAGCCATTACCATCTAAATTATTTTATCTAACTTCTGAAATATACATTAGTATCAAACTTCTGATATATTTATAAACTACCTTCTTTGTCGTGAATACTGGGCATGAGAATATGAGATGATATATGGTGTAGCATTTCTCAATAAGATTGGAGAGGATCAGGGGACTAGACTTATGCACCAGGAAGAAGTAGCGAAAAACTTTAGGTAGATTTAGAGCGATTTTCTAAATGCTTGCTGATGAATCAAATTTCTTAACATGCGAACATGATGTCGATATCCCATCGTTCTAATTTGAAGTACTCCCTGCTGCCCAAATATAAGGCACATAAATACGTGTGCAGTTGATTTATAGCAGTTCGGAGAGGGAGTAAATGCTTACAAGTTACAGAAGTTTTCTACCTTTAGACTTTAGTTAGTGTATAGTCATATAGTGTTTCATACCTATTTGCCATCATTCGCATGTGCAAAACAATATGTGGACTGGAACCCTTCGAAGCCCACTGAACTGCTTTCTGGACTGTCTGTGAGGGAGATATGGTCACTCGCATAAGTTCCCCAAATGTATTAGGCCTGGCACTAAATGAGCCTGGGGATCCAAAAAGTGTTGAAGCAGCATTTTTCATCTCAGGATGAACGTTCTTGAGAAAAAACTGAATCCCAACTGCATCTGTTGTGCCATCAAACCTAATGTTGTGAACATGTAACACCATATCAGCATTGTTTCAGTAATAAACAAAGGGTTACTTAAGAAGTAGGAAGGAAATGAAGAACTAGCAAAAAAATCTTTGAGAACAGTTTATGGATAAACAAGAAAGTATTGTATACAAAACATAAAAGAACTGCTAGCCTGCTAGGTCACTATAGGTCTGAATTCTTGTCTAAAATGCAGATAAACGCCAAATGAACTTTAAACACACATCTCCAAATGGGTCCATAAGAGGGATTCCTAGACATTTCACACAACTTTGGTGTGCCTCGTGCATCCTATTGCTAGTAACCTCAAAATATTTATGAATGTAAGTGAAGTACTAAGAAAAGTCATCGTAACAGGTGGCGAGATTTTAAGCTTAGAAGATGAACCTCAGTATGTAAAAGGATAAAGAAAATATAAATTAGAAATGACCATGTACAATTATTTTATTTTTGGAATTTCTTTTAGGGTTTTTTAGTGGTAGCTAATTATTCAGTAAGATCTACAGGGTAAGCATCAGATGAAGTGTTTGATTCTTTTTTCCAGTTCAAAATATAGTCGAATTGAGGGACTCGCTAGCTTTGGATGTAGATCCAGCCCCTCCTCGACATATTAAAATTTAACAAATTATGCATGTCAATGTAGTATTTTAAGTTAAAAATTTCTGTAGTATGCATCGGCAAGGAACAATGGATGTCCAAAAGATTTTAGAAACATGTAATTAGTCAGAAATAAAAGGTCGAAGTATCTATACAAGTAAACATTTTTATTTGTGATGGTATACAAATAAAAGAAATTGGAAAGGTCCCAGCATTAAATTAAAACTGGGGAAACAAAACCCCAGAGCATAGTACAGCTTGAGTAGCATTCTGGACAAAGAAGAAGAAAATACATCCAGGAGGTCCCTAGAGTACAACGGCCACGTGTGTGAAGTTCGCACCCTAGCTTCCACGACAACTAAGCAAGCTGTCCACTTGCCGCCTTTTGCAGAGCATGCCATCAACAGAAGAGAAGAGGCTGCCACCGGCAAGGCGGCAAGGCACCACCACCAGAAGAGAAGAGGCCTCCATGCTTGGACGAAGGAGAAGCCGCCGGAGCCAAAAATAGAGGTGACCACCATGCTCCGGGAGTCTAGCAGAAACCCCTTTGATGGGCAATAACGCCAAAGAACTGTAGGTACGCTACCCACTCCCCTAATCCTTGAACCAAGAGGGGCCTCCACCCTCCAGAAAAGGATGTTGAAGAGGAACAGGTGCACTTGCCAGCAAGAAGATCCTGTAAAGCTAGCTCTCCATCGTTGCATATGATGTTGGATTTGATCAACGACCAAGAAGAGAAGAGCATAATGACAGAGGTGGAACATGCCATCTCCTCCTACTAGTTTGCTCCCCAATCCAGGCATCCAAATGAGCATAACAGTAGGCATGCCAATTTTGATTTGGAAGGGATAGACTAAGCATGCTCGGAGATCTTGAACAGGGAGTATTTTTAGGGAAAGAAAAAAGAAGAAAGAGAAGATACACACATTTCATAGCCCAAATCCCCATCGATTCAATAACTCCGGCTAGAACCAGAGAAAAAAGGGGGCGGGAACAGGAGCTAAGATCTGTGAGGAGCTTATTTAGGTTGCTCTCCTCTAGATCCATAGAGGTAAGAACTATGTTACCAGGGATCTAAGCAGCAAAGTTGAAACTCGGAGGAGGAACAAGCTGTCACTAAAGGCTCCAGATCGGTGACAAGCAGATCGTCATAATGCCACCTACCATAAAGAAAAGACAACCGAGCTCCTCTCCCCCACCTTTCCAACCGGCAGAGCGGGCGAAGAGGAAGGGTTGAGGAATCGGCGGGGGAGACGAAACAGCCAGATGAACAGTCAACAGGAAGGCAGGGAGAGAGGAAGAGGAAAGCGTTTGCTAGCTCGATCATGAATAGGTTCCCCTATTCAAGTAATTAAAGAAAACATTAACCAAAGGAAAAAGGAGTTGCACCAAATAATGTAAAAGTGCTAACAGTAAATGGAATCATGAAAATGAATTCGCAAATATTGACAGCTTCTATGTCTAGAAGTACTGAGGTCATATTTCATAGATAAGAAATGTGCACGCCCATCCTTGCTATGCTAGAAGGCAATAAAACTTTTTATGTACCCAAAATGGAAAACAAGAACAGGATCAGGAGTAGAGGTAGTAGTCACAAGTTCACAACAACAGGCCAAGATCTTCCAAAGTCTTTCACAAAATAATGTAAAGAGTGCTAGCAGCAAATGGAATCACGAAAACGAATTCACAAATGTTGACAGCTTCATATGTCCAGAAGTACTGAGGTCTAAGTGACTCCAAAAAACGAATCAAGAAAGGTCTCAACAAAATTTGACAATACATTTGTTATTGCATTATACATTGATTCATTGCATACTAAAGATATGATTTGCTCCAAACACAGTAACAAAAAAGGAAGAAACGGCTTGCACTGGTAAGACATGAAAGGCTTAGCACTCAGCTCAGAGCTCAGTTAACCCTGACCCAATATCCACTTTCCCAGTTTATTTGCTCCAGACCCTTTTTGAAAAAGAACCTTTATGTGTGTTCTAGAAAAAATGCATATAAGTTTGCCCCAAATATTAAATATCATATTATTTTTTTCAATTGCTAATGGCAAACTCATAAGCATACGGCAATAGGCAACACAGTTTTTGAAAATCATACATGAAAATGGGGGAATGATCAATAATTTTGTGTTTTCAATCTAACCATCCCCGTTAAAATGATTTGCATAAACATGTTCCGGAAAGGAAATTAGGTCACATCTGGAAGGTCCAACCATAAACAAAGTGTGATTTTGTGCTAGGATGAAAGTGAAGTACTAACCATATTATTGGATCTTTCCACCTATTCCAGTCACTGCATAGAACATTTGTCTCGGATGGATTTTCAAAATTGTCTACTCTCGTGTTCAGGTCTCTACCATATGTTTGGGCACATCGATTTTTCCTCCATAAATGCTTGATTTCTCCAATAGTAAATGAGTGGTCAGTATAGGAAATGTACTGTCCAAAAGGATATAATCCCCTGTGAAACAAACAGGCAAAGGTTAAGAGGATAGTGAACAGTTCACCATCAATTATCACCATTTATGTGCGACATTTCCAATCCAGATCATTTGCATCAAATTACATTACATATGCATAATAGCTACTTCATACAAATACAAACACTGGGACCGGTAACTAAATTTCTCTTTGCTTGGAACTTAAGACATAAGTACTAAGTAGGAAACACATCACAGATCAAGAACAAAATTAACTGAGTGTAAATGCATTATGCCTGGTTTGTCCGATGATCAGGGACCGGTTTAACATAACACTCAAAGCCGCTGCTGTAAAGATCTTGTACATTTCATTGCCAAACCCAGCTTCAGATGCTTTCCCCAAGACAAAGCCTTGTTTGCAGAACTCAAATGCAGGCAGCGATCTTACTCTTGCAGCTCCTGACAAGTTAATTGAAGAAGTAAACATTGGGAGTTCTGAACCAACCTAGGAACTACAACTCTTTCTATACAAAACTAGACTGGCTAGCCATCACCTGTTGACAACATGTGAGTTAAGAGTCTGATTGTTAGTGCTGGTGAATGAAAAATGTACCCTGTAACAGATATCATTTCTGAAAATAGTTTACTGAAATAACGAAACAAGAGCTGGAGTCAGGTTCAGACTTCAGAAACAGGGAAAGTTTTTTTGGTTTTCATCAGTGAAATTTATACCGGTTCCTTGGTAGAGAAAGTGGGGCAGTACAAGCAATACTTCCATTTCATCAAGATAACCAGTGAGGACTATATAAATTACAATACCCAATACAAAAGAGCATGAATCAACACGATAAAGAACACGCGAGATCGAGGCGTTACACTGAACGGTGCCGCTTTGTGAGTATTACGCACCGTGGAGCAGGAAGTGGCGCTGGATTAGCTCGCGGACCCTGAGGCTGGCCGCCTCCGTGGATCCCGAGCTGACGGCTTCCTCCCCCATCCTCTCCACCGTCGCGCACGTAGCTGCGCCGCCCCCTCCGGCCGCTGCCTCCTCCAAACCAACCGCTGCGGGACGCGATTCAACGTAGAGCTCATCCGAGAATGCGGAGGTGGGAGGCGGCTCAACGGAGAACTCGTCCGAGAAGGCCAAGGCAGCGGGGGGCGAGGAGGAGGGTTTGGGAGGTTTAGGGCCCTGGTGCTGGAGGAGAAGGAAGAGAGTGGCAGCGGAGAGGGCGGCCAGGATAAAAGCTCGCCGTCGCAGGAGAAGGAGCGAGCGGCCGCGCCGCCATCGAGGCATGAAGGGGTCTGCGCTGCGTACGGAGATCTCGCAGAGCAAAGCTGAAGGCTCGGCAACTACGGAGTAATTCAAGCCCTATCGACTCTCGCCAACAATTGGCTGCCAAATAATTCCTTGTTCCTGAGTTGACCAAAATTTGAGAAAAGTTGTGAAAAAATAAGATAAGTGAGTAAGATAAGCTAGTACAGTGACCGCTTAAACACATGCAAGTCAAAATTCACTTGTATACGAAGTATAACAATATAATTGGAATTCAATCAAAATGAACGAAATAATGGGTGTTAATCAAAGTGTCATTTACTTCCTAAATGTTCAGACAAGCGTGACATGTCTGCACATCGGCGTTTTATTTCCCACATGCATGTTGTCTACACAGCGGTGTTTCATTTCTCACTTATATTTAATCAGAGGCTCTTACGGACCTAGTAGTCGAACTGATGAACAAAGCACAAAACACAAATTGAAATAAACCATATGCACTCTAGCCGAAAACAAATATTTTGCTCGTCCATTCTACTTACATATCGATGTCAAAATCATTATTATTAATTGTGAGTAGTAATTAATCTATGGACATGAAATCTAAATATCAGAATTTGCCCCGCCAGCGGAGCAGCCCCGGTGCGGCCGTGCGTGGCCAGCGTCAAGTGACGGCGTTGCGCTCTCTTTCTCGCTCTCTCTCTCCAGCTCTCTATCTCTCTCGCTCAATTCGCTTGTTCTTTTTTCCAGAGTAGCTCGATTCGCTTGCCCGTGTGCGTCTATGGATGGCACCCGACGTGTTCGGAGCTGGGTCCGGCCATACCAAACCCGGACCCAGCCAGCTGCCCCGCGACTCAAACCCGGACCTGGACTCGGCACCAGGTCTGAAAAATTGTCAGACCCGGACTCGATACAGGTCTCATGGACCCGCGGGTATGCCAGAAGCCGCTTCAGCACTTCTCAGGCTATAGCAAAACAGCAACAGAAATAGGAGTAATAAAATTGAAGAAAGCAATCTCCAGCCTGAGCATGAGGTGCTATTAGAAGTTTACTACGAAGTTTAAAATTGAAAAAAAGCAAGCTGCAAGCATCATGTGCGCATAGAAGTAGCAAATCACACGCACGTTAGTAGTTCATCCATTAAAACATGTTCAGAATCGCCGTCAAAATGCACACATCAGTGTATGAGCACCTGATGGGTGCAGCCCAGCTCGAAGCCACACGCGCTGATTTGGACTTAATAATTCCACAGATCAAACAAAGCAAAGAAGACACAAATCAAGTAAAGCAGCGAGGAGGTTGGGCTGTTGGCTGTTGGCTGTTGGCTGTTGGCTGTTGCTGGCCGGCTGGAGCCCTCTGCCTAAAAGGAAGGGCGGAGGGGAGAGGACGACGCGTCGCCGAAGGGAGCAGCAGCGCCACTAGAGGGAAGAGTTGCGCCGCGCCGCTGGACGGAGCAGCCGCGGAGGGAAGAGCCATGCCGCCGGAGGAAGGAACAGCGCCGCTTCACGGACCTCGAGTTGCTTGCTTGCTGGCAGCGGCTGGATTCTTGGAGGAGAGGAGGAGAGGCCAATTGCGCCTGTGCGCGAGCGCGAGAGAGAACAGACAATGGCGGCGGGGTCACGGGGAGGAGGACCGGATCAGCCCGCCGGGCTTCCGAGCTTTTCAAAAAAGCCTGGCCCGGGTTTCCCAAGCGTGCTGCACCCAGGTCGAAGCTCAAATCGCATGACGGACAACGACCGAGGAAGAAAACACTGTTCCTTTATTATTCGGAAATTATAACGAGAGAACGTTCTCTCTCCGGTCTAATGGCGTGACGCCTTGCCTGTTCTGTCCACCATCCCTTTCTCTCGTCTGATTTCGTCCCAGTCGCCGCTGCCGTCGTGAAAGGACCAAGCCGCTACTGCCCGCCGTCCTCGCCGCCGTGGCCTGCGGCGCCCGCGCCGCTGCCCGAGCCGACCACGCCGACCCTGCCGCTGCCCGTCGTCCGGCCGCCGCGGACCCCATCCTCGCGGCCGCGTCACGCGCCGCCGCCCGCGGTCCACGCGGCCGCGGTCCCCGTCCCCACTGCCGCGCGGCGCCCGCGCCGCCGCCCGCCGTCCAAGCCGCCGTGGCTCCTGTCCTCGCCGCCGCGTGCCACCCGTCTGCTGCATGTACTGGCTAAGCTAGGACGTGAGGAGAAGGATCAATCAGAGACAGGCATCCTGTCCGGACGCACGGTGTAACTATCAGAAACTGCACTGTCTTACGTGTTGGCATCGCAGTCATGCGCTGCAGTCATGAGCAGTACCCGCAGCCACGAGCAGTACTCGTTGACGTGGTGGCTGCTTCCTCATCTGGACCGGACGCACGATGAAGGAATAGCTGCTTCCTCTTCCCGTCCGGCATTCGGGACGAATTAGACTGCTTGCCCGTTAGAACGTAATCGAGGGAACTCGATCTGAAGTAGAGGAGATACATGATGCGATGATGTGTTTAGTAGATTTTGACTGAATATATAGACATGGTTACTTGTATTCATCAATGGTGGCAACTATGTGCATTGGGGATGTCAATTTATGTGCACTTAGAGGTGACGATTTGTGTTCGTTAGGGACAATCAATTTGGATGGAAGAAATGTGATGTTGGGCAGTACATTTTGACATAAATGTATAGACATTGCATACATTTAGGGATGTATTTGTGTTCATTAAGATGTGGCAATCTGTGTTCATCGGGAGTGGCAAATTGTGATCATCAGAGGTGGCAATGTTTGTGCGGATGGCAAACTATATTTATCAGATGTGGCAATTTTTGTGCATTTAGGTATGGCAAATTTGTGTTCATCAGATGTGACAATTTTTGTGCATTTAGGGATGGCAAATTTGTGTTCATCAGAGGTGACAATTTTTGTGCATTTAGGTGTGGCAAATTTGTGTTTATCAGAGGTGGCAATTTTTGTGCATTTAGGGATGGCAAATTGTGTTCATTAGATGTGGCAATTTTTATGCATCTAGGGATGGCAAATTTGTGTCCATTAGAGGTGGCAAATTTTGTGCATTCAGAGATCACAAATTTGTATTCATCAGATGTGACAATTTTTGTGCATTTAGGGATGGCAAATTTGTGTTCATTAGGAGCGACATGGAGATATGTTACAGTAGTTGGAGGTGATAGCTCCATTTGAAGTGGAGAGAGAGACGCGAGATGCGGTCGTGGTAGGTATTCCGATCCAAATGTGTGGACATGATTATTTGTGTTCATTAAGAGATGGCACTTTGCGTGCATTAGGGCTGGCAAATTGTGTTCATCACGAATGTGGCAATTTGTATGCATCAGGGATGAAAAATTTTGTGTATTAGGGGCGACAAGAAGATAGGGTTTGTGTGGTTTGAGGTGGTAACTCTGTTCGGAGTGGAGGAGATGCGAAGTGATGTGACAGGTGGTAGATTCCGAGCTAAATGTACGGACATGCACATTTTTGGTCATTAGGGGTGACAATCCGTGACATTAGTGGTGTCAAAGTGTGTGCAGCAGGGATGACATTTTTTATGCATGAAGGGACGGCAATCTGCGTTATTAGGAGCGACATGAAGAAACGGTTTTGTGGGTCGTTTAAGAGTGGAGAAAATGTTAGAACTAGATGTGGTGGTGCTTTAAATTTGGCCAAATGTATGAACATGGTTATTTGTGTCCATTAAACGCCGCAATTACAATAGTTAATCATGTGGCAATTTTATGCATAAGGAATGACAATTTATAATAATTAAATATGGCAATTTTTTGTGTGTCAGCGAGGAGGACTGGAAAATAGCACAGAAACAAAAAAAAAATCATCGCAAGTCTCACTCACAGTAATTATGTAACCTATCCCGATTAATCCGAACTACTAGAATGCAGGTGCAGCATGCACAGTCGTTTCCGTCAACGGAACGCGCATACGGCGTCCATGCATACAGCGCCCAGCCGGAGAGCCGTCGCGCGTTTTGCCCATCGCACGACTGTCGCGCGCTATTGCAGTCTTTTATTATTAGGTGCAGATGTAGACTTGGTTTTAGGGGATTCTCACGTCAACTCATTTTGCATCATTTCTTTTAAAAAAAGGCACACTTTGCCATTTCCTTGTTAACTCTTAACATTTGTAACATGCTAAATGCTATAGGTGGGACCAAAGATCCTTCTTTATTGGGGCCAAGTAAAAGGTGAGATATCATGTTTAATCGGACGTAAGATTAAACATGTATGAAACTGAGTAAAGGCTTTCAGTTTACTAGGAACAATCAAATAAATCGAAATTAGACGAAAGACATACCAGTAGTATAGCAAAAATAGTGGTTATACTATAGTTAAATAGACAATTTTACATAATTTTAAGTACGAATAACTAAAACGACTAAACTAAACTAAAGGACCCGACGCCTCTTGCACAAGCGTGCATCGAACACCGTTGTGCTACACCGTGGGTTGAATGCATCATTAATATACTAATTTCCAGTGACCGATATGACTGCATGTCTTCGCCTATTGGACAGTGTCGGACGACGGAACTCCGGCACCGGGGACGTTGTACATCCCCTTTTTTGGTTCGGTGGAGGGCGAGGCGATTGCTCCGGTGATCGCCGACGTGACGAAAGACACGAAGTGTCGACGCGTGAGTTTACCTAGGTTCGGGCCACCCGGAGGTGTAACACCCTACGTCCTACTTTGTGCTGTATTCACAAGATGTGTGTGTGTTCTTACAGGCTGCCTCGGGGAGTTTCCAGGTGAGCTACTTGTTCTCCTAAGAGATTTTTGCTATGAACAGGAGCTATACTCCTTGCCACTACTAACTGGGGTTACAACCCTTTGACCGATGGTCTTGGTCCTCCTTTTATAGTTAAGAGGATACCACAGGTGCCAATACATGCAGCTTGACACGTTAGCTACACGCGTGTCATTGCCACAGGACTATCCCTACTGTAGATCCACGCTGGTCTTCATGCAGCGCCCAAGCCACTGTGCATCTTAGGCAAAACAACTCTTAGGGTAGCTGCTCTATACTTGTTGAGTAAGACTAAACCTGTCGATGTGACTCCTGTCGGTGCATTAAATGCACTGTGCCCGCTGTGTGGTTTTGTCTCCACTGTTCCATCGGCCCCACCTGCGACCCCCGAAGCCCCGATACCCGGGAGTGCCCTGGTACCGTTGCCTGGCAAGTTGCGGGGGAGCGAACTGGTAGCTTCCCAGGTTCGCCCTTCCTGGGAAGTCGGCCTTGCGGGATCTCATCAGTTGCGACCCACGCGTCCCGTGCCAGTGGGGCCCCTATGGGCCACTGGTACGACAGTAGCCCCCGGGTGTGTGCCGGCAACCTTGAGCTCCCGGGTAGTATCGTCCTCGGTCGGTTGCCGGGCTACGCCGTTCTGACGCGTGGGTCCCCATGCCAAGCTGGAAACCCGGCCACGTAGGCTACCGTTATTCCTCCTCTGGTCGGAACGGGAGGGACGGATGCACGATCGCTGGCTCCACTATTCCTGTGAGAGCAGGGAGTTATGGCCACGTCGCGCATGTTGTCTTGATTCCTCCAAATGTTTAGGGCACTTGATTACCGATCGTGGGGGGCGTCCGTTGCAATTCCGCCTGCCCGTATAAATATCCAAGGATGGCGTCACAAGGACTCCCCTCCACCACTGCCTCCCCCAAGCCCCCAGCGCTCCAACTTCCGAAAAGCCTCCCACCTTTCTCCTCCCTCCCTCCACCAATGGTACCCATAGGCCCAACACGTCCCAAGGGCGCCAGCAGCAAAGGGGAGAAGAGCAACAAAAAGGAAATGTCGTAGCGAGAGCGCAGTTACAAGGAGAACAGGGCCCAGTTCGCGTTCTTCAAGCCCGGCTACAATGGCGAGGCTGTGGAGAAGCTGCGCTTGGCGGTGGCCACCAAGCACAACGAGCACGGCCCGATGCGCATCCTACCCGTCGGGTCGGACCTTGGCGAGCACTACTACTGGGTGTTCGTGAGGTTCATCCTCTCCGGGTTCGTGCCGCCGCAGAACTTTTCCTCCATGCTATCCTTTCTGCGTACCGCTTGAAGCTGACGCAAATTCATCCCACCTCCTTCTTCAAGCTCACCATCTTCCAATACCTCTGCGAGGCATTCGTGGGGGTGATGCCGTCCGTGGCGTTGTTCCGCACTACTACTATCCTCGCGTCGAGAAGGCCGAGGCGATGTCTTCCGGGGTCTCGTTCCGGTTCTGGGACGGGCTCAAATCGGAGTTCCTCGATATGGAGGACCGGAAGATCGAGGCGGAGTGGCGCGCGGACTGGTGCTGGCTCTACATCAAGGAGCACGACGCGGCCTACACCAAGCCCACCACGCTGCCGAAGAAGTCCCGCGACTGGCGGGACCGCGATGCCCGGGACGCCGAGCTCGCGGCGATCTTCGACAAGATCGTGGCGCTGCGGCTTGCGGGGCTCACGGATCTGGACGTGGTCTGGAGCTTCATCGCGAGGCGCATCGCCGCAGCACTGAACCCGCCCGGTCTGGACCTACCCGAGGGAGAGCGACCGGATGAGGCTGCAGCGAGGCGGGCTCACGATGGAGCACGTGGCTCAGGGGAATCACCGGCGATAACGCCCCCTTCGCCGGGCTTCCTCCGGGTGTGACTGCGCTTCACACGAACGTCGCCAACCCGGGATCCAGCAACTACCCACCCTGCAACGAGTGGGGGCATCATGGCGGGGTCTCCGAGAGCGAGGAGGAGGAGGACGACTCGGACGGAGATTCTGAGGGGCCGGCGGGCGCCTCCGCCGGCCACGACGCCTCCCGCGGGGTCCCGGGGTGCCGACAGCCCTGCGGAAGGGGACAACGACGACGATGACGTCGTGCCACTCTCCCGCCTGCCCGCAGTGCAACGGAGCCAGCGCGGGGGCAGCCCGCCGGCCCGGGGCCCAGCCCCCGACGCGGTGGGGGGTTCGGGCGCTAGCGGGAGCGCTCCGCCAGCGCGGAAGGTGCTTCCCGCTGGGGGAATCTTCACCAGCCGCAGACCGGTGTTGAAACCAGCGAGGTAAATTCTTTTCCCTTAACCCGTGTTTCCTATTTCCCTTGGCATCTTTCCGACGAATAATTCCTCTTGCTTCAGGCCGGCGGGGAAGAGGGGTCCGGTGAGCTCTCCACCGGCAACTTCGAGCAAGAAGCCGCGCATAGCCCCCGGCACGAGTGGGGGAAGCCCCCAGGTCGGGACGGGGGACGCAGCGATGGCGGCAGCAACGGGTGTGGGTGACGCCGCCCAGACCGCAAGCAAGCCGGCGGCCCTGGGAACAGGTGCGCCCGGCAACCTGGTCGGGTACATTTCTCTTTTTTTCTTTTTAGCGCCTAACACTTTTTTCTTCCCTCTTATCCAGGAATGGGAAGTGTTGCCGGGGCCGACCCGGCAATGATCGATGGCGGCCGCCAAGAAGCGCTCGACGTAGGGGGAGGGGACAGTGCGCAAGGTACGACAGGCCCGCCGCAGCATTCCCCCTCAGCGCTTCTTTATGTGTTACGCTTCGTTCTTTCTAATAGTTCTCCTTGCAGCCCCTCCTGCCGCCGCAACCGTGGGAGCGGAGGCTGCAGAACTCACCCTTGGGGGCACCGTGACCGATGCGGAAGCCACCCCTGAGGTGACGGTGGGGCAACCCCCCACCGAACAGGCCGGGGCAGGAGGGGGCGCTCCTAGCGTCCAAGCCACCGACTCGGTGTTAACCGGGGAGGCAGCGGACACCGGATCTGAGCCCCTCGATCCCGCCGCACCAGAGGCCAGCCGCGAGCGGCCGCCCAGCCCCGAGGCGGAGGCACGGGACAAGCTCGCGGCTGGCGAAAGCAGAAGGACGCGCGCGCTCGCGTTCGCCGACACCTGAGGAGGTGGTGCGGTCTGAAATGGTGGCCGCAGGTGCCTCCTCGAGTTCCGGGGTGATCGCGGGCGCAGGTTGGGGCTCGCTGAACTGTGCTCCAGCATCTTCGACCAGGGGCACGAGATCATAGAGGCCATCAAGCGGCAACAGCTAGGATTCATCAGCGAGCCGGCGGCCTCGAGAGCAGGTGCGGCCGGCAACCCAGTCATGTATACTTCTCTCTTTTTCTCCTTTTCAGCGTCTAACACTCCTTCCGTGCTTCCTTATCCAGGACCGCGAAGCGTTGCCAGGGTCGATCCGGCAACGAACGACGGCGGTCGCCAAGAGGCGATCGACGCAGAGGGAGGTTGACACCGCGCAAGGTACGCCACACCCACCACAGTATTCCTCCCCGTTACTTTTTCTTGTCTTGTGCTTCATTTTTTGACAATCCTCTTTGCAGCCCCTCCCGCCGCCGCAACTGCGGGAGTGGGGGCCACCGAACTCACCCCAGGGGGCACCGCGGCTGATGCGGAGGCCGCCCCTAAGGTGACGGTGGAGCAACCGCCCACTGGACAGAGCGGGGGAGGAGGAGACTCTCCCGGCGGCCAAGCCACCGGCCCGGTGTTGACCGGGGAGGCAGCAGCCACCGGGTCCGAGCCCCTCAACCGCGCCGTGACAGAGGCCAACCGCGAGCGGCCGCGACGAGATGGTCGCGCGGATGACGGGGCAGGCTAGTGCTGGTGGCGATGAGGAGGAGGCCGCCACCGAGGAGGCACCCGCCGCCGAGTCCACCGCCCCGGAGGCACCCCCTGCGTAGCCGTTCCCTGTAGTTTTCTTCTTCTTTTTGTACTTCTGCAACTGGCGCGAGGCGCCTTACTTCGTGTTAGCCTTTTGTCATTCTGAATGTTATCCGTGAACTCGTTCATTTGAATTTTAATTTATCCAATGCCATTTTATTTGCTTTTCCTCCTACGACTAGCTTGCCGGGGAGGGGCTCTTTCTTTCCCGTGTTTTAACCTTGTGTATCCGTGGACCCACCAACGACATGCTTGGCCAGACTAGGGACCCGGGACGGACCTGCGGTGCCAACATAGGGCCAAACAGCAGCGGCTAGCCACTCTTCCTGCGGGTTAAGTGCCCCAGGGCGCACGTCTCCGGGACGGACCCGCGAGCCACGTGTGGGGGGCGTCCTCCCCCCGCAAGCGTCCTTCTCACGCTCTGGCTACCCGGGGACTGAGCTTACCTCGGCAAACCAGTGTGACTAAAGGAAGAACTAAGGACTCGAAACAAAGAACTAAGGAAGAACAAAGAACGCTCTTGGAGCACCTGTTGAGAGCCGTGGCAAGGACGCGGTGGCAGTGCACCCTCCAGCGGCACACATAGAGGCATGCACCGCCACCGCGTCTTCACGACGCCTCTCGTCTCTTGCATTGCCATTTCTGGTATCCTTCCATAAGAGGTGTGGCAGGGCCGCGATGGTGGGAACACCCTCAGCGACAAGCACAGAGGGATGCATCACCATCGCCTCTCTGCGACATCTCTTGCTTTCTTGCCCGTTGCTGGTGTTGCACTTGCTCCGGTCTTTAAATAGCCAAAGCGCTGCCCTTGCCGCCACACGCACGAAACTGCCGGTTGACGCATGGAGGCACTGGCCCTGTCTCAGGGTCCTGCATCAAGCCTCGAAGTAATTGCCATATACATACAACTTACCCGCAAGACGACGACACCCGTGACTGCTCCACGAGCGTCACAGTGCGCCTTTGTCCCCGCTTCTATCCTGTATGTTAGACCTTTGCAATGTCCAGAATTTTTTTCGAAATGCACAAAAAAGACGACATTAATTGGATGACCTCCTGCCTCCCAGCCCCCGGGCACAGAAGAGTTGACCTCAGGCTTGGGTGTGAGCATCTTCTCTATTCCGTGGTGCCATGCAGGCACGCAGCATGTTGTGAACGGGTTCACCAACTGCTGGACCTCGTTCCAGGGTGGCCCGGGAACGAGCTTGGTTTTCGGGGTTCTGGCAGCCCCCTGCTCACAGCCAAGGATGAGGAGGCAATTCTGTGCACCTAGAGCAAGAGACGGAAGCACACATTAATAGTAAAGCACAATTCTTACTGAAGCAACACTTATCTTTATTCAACTTTGTGCTAGTGGATTACAATCAGGCCTTGCCCGACTACACTAGCTTAAAGAGGCACGCTGCCCTGCAGCGTCACCCGTGGGTAAGGCACCATCGTTTGATGGGTAGAACTTGCGCAGGTGCTCAATGTTCCAACTATTGGGCACCGGCAAGCTTTCTTCGGTTTCCAGCCGGACAGCCCCCGATCTGGTCACCTGCACTACCCGGAAAGGGGCTTTCCAGTTTGGAGTCAACTTGTTCCCGGCCTTCGTTTCTTGTATCTCGCGCAGGACGAGGTCTCCAACCTCGAGCCCCCGGGGACGGACTCTCCTGTCGTGATAATGACGGAGCCCCTGCTGGTAGCCTGCAGCTCGCGCAACAGCCTGGCATCGAATCTCTTCAATGAAGGTTAGGTCGTCAATCCTCTACACGTGTTGGCTCTTGTCGCCGTATGCGCGTACCCGAGGTGACCCATGCTTGAGCTCGAGGGGCAGCACAACTTCTGCCCCGTAGACGAGGGAAACGGAGTTTGACCCGTCGCCCGACTCGGTGTGGTCCGCAGTGACCACAACACGGGCTGGAGTTCTTCAACCCAGTGTTTCTCGTGGCCCTTGAGTTTGTCAAAGGTTCTCGTCTTGAGCCCCCGCAGCACTTCTGTGTTGGCTCGCTCAACTTGCCCATTGCTCCTCGGATGAGCAACAGAGGCAAAGTGAATCTTAGTGCCCATGTTCTCGCTGTAAGTTTGGAACACCGCACTAGTGAATTGCGTGCCGTTGTCGGTGATGATGCCGTTAGGCACACCAAACCGGCACACAATGCCCTTGACAAACTTGATGGCCACCTGTGCCGTGATAGCTCGGACAGGCTCCATCTCGATCCACTTCGAGAATTTGTCGATGGCCACGAGTAGGTACTCGTAGCCGCCTACTGCCTCGGTAATTTCCCGACGATGTCCAGCCCCTAGACCGCGAACGGCCAAGAGGACGGGATGACTTGCAGGGCTTGCGCTGGCTGGTTGCTCTTCTTGGCGTGAAATTGGCACGCTTCACAGGTCTTGACTAGTTGCTCAGCATCGGCTAATGTTGTTGGCCAGTAGAAGTCGTGCCAGAATGCTTTCCCAGCTAGCGCCCTGGAGGCCACATGGTGCGAGCATGTGCCTCGATGGATATCCTCCAATAGCGTACGCCCTTCTTCCTGGGGCACTCAGAGGAGCATAACTCCGTTAGGACGCCTCCGGTAGAGATCCCCATCCACCAGAGCGTACATTTTGGCTTGCCAGGCCACTCGCTCCACAGCAATGTCCTTCTCCGAGAGGGTCCTGTCCCTGAGGTAGCGAACAATATCTGTCGTCGCTCGGTGCTCCGACACCGGGGGTGTGCAGCCACGTCCCCCTTTTAGGTTCGGTAGGGGCGTCTGGGGTGGAGACCAGATGATCGCCGGCACGGGCGATGAGGCCCTACGGGGCCGGCAAGGCAAAGTGCTAGGGGTCCGCGCTAGTCCAAGAACAGACGCACGCATGTTTTTTTACCCAGGTTCGGGCCACCCGGAGGTGTAAAACCCTACGTCCCGCCTGTCCGAGCTGATATTGATTACGGATCAAAGGTTTACAGGTTGCCGGGCAAGCTCCCGGGCTTTTTCTCAGTGGCTAGGCACTCCTCACCGCTCACTGCTGGCTGCCTACTGGAGCCAGTAAGCATCTACCGAGCGAGCCTCGTCCGAACCAACTAACTGACCAACTGACTAACCTCCCAACTGTCTGACCCGTCAACCCCTTCTAACCCTCTAGACCGTTGGCATGGGTCCTCCTTTTATACACAAGGGGATGCCACATGTGCCACGGTGCATGGGCTACAAGTGTCCAACGGGGAGGCACGCAACTCTCCCTGGTGAGCTGGTGGCATGCATGGGTGCCACCTTCGCTGCTAGGGGCCTAAGACCCTAGGGTAGGATTAGACAACCACTGTTCCTTCGACCGGACGGGTAACTACCCGTCGGTCGGCTCGTTTACTGAGCCGCGCGCCTTACTCCTTGCCTTGGTGGGACCGCGCGTTCCGCGCCCGCCACGCGCCCGTGTGGCGCTGTCCAGTGGGCCCCACGACCCAAGGCGGGGGCACGCGTCCGAGAACCTCCAGTCCCCGCAAGTCGGCCCGGGAAGCACCCGGGCCCAGCGCGCCCGGGAACCTCCTCCCGGGAAGCAGCTTCCCGGGAGGTGCCTAATCGGGAATATTCCCGGAAGCCCTGCTAGCCCCTTTCGGGCTGGTAGCTTGCCGGGAAGCTCGTTGGCGCTCCCCGGGATGAGACCTTCCCGGGAACCGGGGGAGGGGGCCACGCGTCGCGCAGCGGTGGTGCCCCGGGTGCCACTGGTGCGACAATATCCGCCCCCCAGGGTGGCGGTTCCCGGCCCGCACATGCCAAAAGCTTGGTGGCATGGTGCCCCGCAGCAGTAGGGTCTTCTTGGGTTGCCGCAGGGGCTTCCCCGGCAACCGTCTTGGGATCGACAGAGGGCTTTAACTGCCTCTGTACGAACACCCCTTGGACAGTTTATCCGCAACAAAGTTGTCCTTACGCTTTAGGTGCTCAAACCGAAGTCCCCTGAACTTGGACTCCAACTTTCGCACTTCTTCCACGTACGCTGCCATCTGGGGGCAATCGTAGTCCCTGTTCACCTGGTTTATCACGAGTTGTGAATCCCCACGAACAACGAGACACATGATGTCGAGGGCGATCGCCGCGCGTAGCCCGGCTAGTAGCGCCTCGTTGTCGCACCAATGGCACCCGAGGTACCACCGTTGCACGACGCGTGAGCCTCGTCGCCGAGTTCCTGGGAAGACCTCGTCCCGGGCGGCAACTACAAGCAGCCCGGCAAGCTACCAGCCTTGAAGGGCTAGCGGGGCTTTTGGGAATATTCACGCCTGGACGCCTCCCGGGAGGTCACTCGCCGGGAGGAGGGGTTCCTGGGCGCAGTCCCACCTGGGCGCCTCCCGGGAAGTCACTTGCCGAGAGGAGGGGTACCCGGGCGCAGGCTCCCACCGCGAGGGTGGGGCCGAGCGGGCAGAACATCGACGCCACGTGGGCACGCGCTGGGCGCACAGTGTGCAGTCTCACCGGGGCAAGGAGTGAGCCGCACGACGCATTTAATGAGCCGACAGGGGGGGGCGTTATCCGTCTTGTCGGGCAAACAGTGGCTGTCCAGTCCTATTCTCTTAGGCCCTAGGCCGCTAGCAGCGTGGTTGGTGCTCATGCATGCATGCCAGCACAGAGGAGCTGCTCAAGCTCCTTGCTCGCCACTTGTAATACATGCACCGTGGCACCTGTGGTATCCCCTTGGCTATAAAAGGAGGACCCCCGCCAACGGTCAAAGGGCTCGGATTCTGGTTAGTTTTCAGTAGGTGTTTCAGCCCCAGTTCGGTTCGGTTCGGCTCGATCAGCTCACAGTTAGCTTCTAGCATTGGCAGAGAAAAGTAAGAAGCACTTAGCCAAAAAAGATCACCCCGGTGTCCCTCCCCGGGAACCCTGTAATCGACCGTTTTCTCAGTAATACAAGCTCAGAAAAGCAGGACGTAGGGTTTTACACCTCCGGGTGACCCGAACCTGGGTTAAACGTGCGTGCGTGTGTTCCTAGTTTGCATGCATCATGGGTGCACCTCTTTGCAGGTCACGTACGCCATCAGCCACGCCGGCGATCGCCGGAGCGATCCCCATCGCCCCTGCCGAACCTAAAAGGGGGTGTGCCAGCACGCCTCCGGTGTCGGAGCCCCGTGCGACGACATCTGGCGCGCCAGGTGGGGGGCACGTGAGGAGAGCTCGCCGGTGACCGCCGGCGGCAGTTTCTACATCGACGTCGGCCTCGTCTTCTCCGCCGACGGAGCTGGCCAGCATGCCCCCCAAGCGGGCTGGTGACCCTCGGATCGACCCGCGTGAGGCCCCAGCGGTACACACGCGGTCGCACGACGCGCGACCCGTGTCGGGGGCCCAGGAGAACCCTGAGCCCACACGAGTGCAGCAATCATAGCTGCCTCCTCCGCCTCATCGGCCGTCGGCAGACAACCGGCCGAGGGGGCCGGCGGCCCCCAGCGCCGAGGCCAGCCGCGCGAGCGGGCACAGTGCCGCCCGCACCGGCCAGCGAGTCGAGTCGCGGGCCGAGGACACGCAGCGTCAGCTGCGCCATGAGCATACCGCATCCCGAGCGATGCCCGGGGGCTCGCACCCCGCACACCTGGATGCGTTCGGGGGTAGGGCGGATAGCAGCCGCTCGAGAAACCGGCTGCCTCCCGCACGAACCCCGGCGGAAGCCATCATCGCCGCGCGGGTCATGGTGCGGTATGAACCGCAGCAGGGCACGCTGGCACTCCGGAGTTGGACGTGCTCCTCGCGCTTGCCGCCCAACAGCCGTAAGGCGAGGGCGTCCTGGCAGGCTCCGGCTGCGGGCAGAACCCGGGGCGCGGAGACGCGCCCCACGCCTCACTGCAAGGGGAGAACTCTCCCCCGCAGGGAGGCCAGGGAGACGGGGACCCGGAGGGGTCCTTGGACTCGTCACACACGGTAACACGGGGTGACGCGCGTGGCATCTTAAATGCCCGGTAGCAAGAAGATCTACGCCAGCGCCTAGAGCGCCGACGTTGGCGCGAGGTAGAGCGCCAACGCCCACAGGAGCAGGAGGATGCTCCCATGGGCCCTGAGGACGGCTGCACCGCGTTCACGCGCGAGCTGCGCCGGGTGACATGGCCCCGCAAGTTCCGAGCACCAGCGCTCGGCACGTATGACGGGACCGCGAATCCCAAGGATTTCCTCTTGACCTACACGTTGGGGATGCATGCCATCGGCGCCGACGACAAGGTCAGGGCCAACTGGTTCCCGATGGTCCTGAAAGGATCAGCGAGAACCTGGCTGCTCAACCTACCCGTCGGGTCCGTCGCCACGTGGGCGGATCTGCGCGAGCAGTTTGTGAGCGCGTTCCAGGGCGGGTACAAGCGCTCGGGAACCATGGTGGAACTGCACACCATCGTGCAGAAGTCGGGAGAGACGTTGCGGCGCCGGCAGGGAGGAGCCCCAGGGAGGATGCGTCCAGGCCCATGCTGGCAGGGAACGCCCTCCCCGGGGACGAGACAGGGTCGCGCTGAGGAGCAGCGCAAGTCCGACTGCACTGGCGGCGACGAGCCGGGCTTCCAGAAGCCCCGCGGCGTCGCCTGCATCCATGGGGGAGCTTATGCTCTCCCATCCCACGCCGCGGTGAAGCGCCTGACCCGCGACGTGTGCGCGCTGTTGCCGGACGCGGAGCCACAGCAGCCGCTAAGGTGGTCGCACGTGCCGAGCACCTTCAGCACCGATGATCACCCGGCGCGGCAGCTGGGTTCCGGGGTCATACCCTTCGTGGTCTCACCGATCATCAGCAACGTGACGGTGACCAAGGTGCTGGTGGACAACGGAGCGGGGCTCAACCTCCTGTCCGCCAGGCTGATGGAGAAGCTCCAGGTGCCGGTAGAGCAGCTGAAGCCCACCGACCCGTTCCGGGGGGTGAACCCGGGGATCGTGCGCCCTCTGGGGCGCATCACGATGCCGGTGACCTTCGGGTCCTGGGAAGCGTTTCGGACCGAACACATAGTGTTCGACGTGGCGCACACCCCGTTGCCCTACAACGGGATCCTTAGTCGGCCTGCACTGATCAAGTTCATGGCGGCTACGCATTGCGCCTATGGCGTGATGAAGATGCCTTCCGTGTACGGTGTTGTCTTCGTTAGGTGCAATCTTAAGGACGTAGCCTGGTGTGTTGGCGAGGTCGTCAGGGCCGCCGCCGCAGCCGACACCGGTGACGAAGACGTTGCCGGAGACGAAGGCTCGCCAGGTGACAGTCCGACAACGAAGAAGGCCCGTGCTGCCCCGCAAGAGCTTGCCGGGGGAAGCGCAGGTCGAGCTCATGCCCCGGCAAGGGCCAGAAGCTCCGGGAGGAGGTCACCAAGGTGAAGCAGCTGCCCCTCCAAGCCGGCAACAAGGAACGCACCTTCACCGTCGGTGCGAACCTTATTGCCGAATAGGAAAGCGCCCTCATCACTTTTCTCCAGGAGAATGCCGACGTGTTCACTTGGGAGCCGTCGGATCTTCCCGGAGTCCCTAGGGAGGTGATTGAGCATCGGCTCGCGGTGCGTCCGGACGCCCACCCCGTCAAGCAGAAGATTCGGCGGCAAGCACAAGAGCGCAAAGATTTCATCAAGCAAGAGGTGGACAAGCTCAAGGCTGGCGGGACTATCAGGGAAGTTCTGTACCCTACTTGGTTAGCTAACCCTGTAGTAGTGCCCAAGGCAGGAAACAAGCTTCGCATGTGTGTAGATTTCACAGATCTTAACCGTGCATGTCCCAAGGATCCTTTCCCTGTACCCCGCGTTGATCAAATAGTTGATTCCACCGCTGGTTGTGATCTGCTAAGCTTTTTGGATGCTTTTTTCCGGCTACCATCAAATCAAGATGGCACTCGAAGATGAGGAGAAAACAACGTTCATCACCCCGGTTGGCTGCTACTGTTATACATGCATGCCTTTCGGGTTGAAGAACACGGGCTCAACATTCTAGCGCATGTTGCGCGAATGTTTGGGACCCCAACTAGGCCGGAACGTGGAGGCCTACATGGACGACATCGTCATCAAATCAAAACACGGGGACTCGCTGATTGATGACCTGCGGGAGACGTTTGGTAACCTCCGCAGGATCAAACTCAAGCTGAACCCCGAGAAGTGCACCTTCGGTGTGGACTCGGGTCAGCTTCTAGGTTTCTCAAAGGGGGATACAAGCCAACCCGTGGAAGATAGAGGCTATCGACAAGATGGAGGCTCCCCGCAAGGTGAAGGATGTCCAGCGCCTCAACGGTTGCGTTGCCGCGTTGGGCCGCTTCATCTCAAGGCTAGGCGAACGCGCCTTGCCTTTCTTGAAGGTAATGAAGAAGAAGGGTCCGGTTGACTGGACCCCCGAGGCTGAAGCGACGTTCCGGGAACTCAAGCAGTACCTGAGGACGCCGCCCGTCCTCATCGCCCCCAAGCCGGGCGAGCCGCTGCTACTCTACCTAGCAACGACCGACCAGGTGGTCAGCTCGGTGCTGGTTGCCGAGAGGGAGGAAGACGTGCCGCAAGACGAAGGGCGCGCGCTGTTGGAAGAGATACATCGAGGCACATACTCCCACCATGTGGCCTCCCGGGCGCTGATCGGTAAGGCGTTTCGGCACGGTTTTTACTGGCCCATGACCTTGGCCGATGCGGAGCGGCTGGTGAAGACATGCGAAGCGTGCCAGTTCCACTCGAAAAAGAGCAACCAGCCGGCGCAGGCCCTACATGTCATCCCCTCTTCATGGCCGTTCGCGGTCTGGGGGCTGGACATCGTCGGCAAGCTACCGAGAGCAGTTGGTGGTTACAAATATCTGTTCGTGGCCGTCGACAAGTTCTCCAAGTGGGTGGAAGTGGAACCAGTGCGGAAAGTGACCGCCCAGGCGGCCACCAAGTTTTTCAAGAACATTGTGTGCCGGTTTGGTGTGCCTAACGGTATCATCACCGACAACGGCACGCAATTCACGAGCGCAGTGTTCCAGGCCTACTGCGAGGGCATGGGCACCAAATTGCACTTCGTGTCCGTTGCTCATCCAAGGAGTAACGGGCAGGCGGAGCGAGCCAACGCAGAAGTGCTGCGGGGGCTCAAGACGAGAACCTTTGACAAGCTCAAAGGCCACGGGAAACACTGGATTGAAGAACTCCAGCCCGTGCTGTGCTCCATCAGGACCACACCCAGTCGGGCAACGGGCGAAACCCCTTTCGCCCTTGTCTACGGGGCAGAAGCGGTGCTGCCCCTCGAGCTCAAGCATGGATCTCCCTGAGTACGCGCATATGGCAACTCTAGCCGACACGAGCAAAGGGTCGACGATCTGAACTTCATCGAAGAGCTTCGATGCAGGGCTGCTGTGCGGGCCGCGCACTACCAGCAGGGACTCCGTCGTTATCACGACAGGCAAGTCCGTCCCCGGGGGCTCGAGAACGGAGACCTTGTCCTGCGCCGGATACAAGGAACGAAGGCCGGGAACAAGTTGACTCCGAAATGGGAGGGCCCCTTCCGGGAAGTGCAGGTGACCAGACTGGGGGCTGTCCGGCTGGAAACCGAAGATGGCTTGCCAGTGCAAAATAGCTGGAATATTGAGCACTTGCGCAAGTTCTACCCGTGAAGCGGCGGAGCCCGACCCACAGGTGATGCCGCCGATGCATACCTCTCGAACTAGTGTAGCCGGGCAGCCCCCGTGTATAAACCACTAGTTATTGTGAATAAAGATAAGTGTTTCTTCCCTGAATTTTAAGATTGCCTCGTTTATTTGCGTGTTCCTCCTTCTTCTTTCTCCTGCTTTGGGTGCATGGAAGTGTCTTTCCATACCTGGTTGTGAGCCGGGGGCTGCTGGAGCCTCGAAAACACAAACCCGTTGCCGGATCGCTCCGGCACGGGACATGCAGTTGCCGGGCCTCCCGCAACATGCATGACAGGACATGTAGTTGCCGGGTTTGCCGTAACTTGCATCACAGGACATGCAGTTGCCGGGTTTCCCGTAACGTGCATCACGGGACCTGCAGTTGCCGGGCTTCCCGCAACGTGCACCACGCAGTCACTGCGTCTGGGAAATAAAATGCTCACATCCAAGTTTGGCATCGACACTTCCATACACGGGGGCTGGGAGGCAGGAGATTACCCGTGTTGCTTTTTGTTTCTCGTGAATTTTGAAATTTTCTGCAGCACCTCGGGTTTGGTAAGAATCTAACGTGCAAGGCAAAGTGGAATTTTGCGCACTGTAATACCCGTGGGCCGCCCACGGGTCGCGGCATGTAGCAGCGCCGGGTGGTGCGGAGCGACCGCACCACGAGGGACTCGCCGCACTCCGAGGCTCTTGACCTTGGAGGGGGCCGCCACGTGTGCCACAACAACTTGGCATGCAGAGTGGCGAAGACTGTACTGCACTTCAAGGGGAGGGGTGCCACGAGTGCTGCGCTGATCCGTCGTGCGCGGTGGCAAGCCCTTCCCCCGCGCCTATAAAAAGTGCGCCCCAGCCATGGAACGGCTCAGAGCGATTCAAGGAAGAGGCTGTTAAGGCGGGCGGTGCCGCGGAGGCCCGATGGTGGTGCACCAATCAGCGCCCAGCGCCGACGGGTGCACTGCCATCGCGCTCTTGCCGCATCGCCCCACCGAGCCCAGTCCGAGGGGCGTCGCAGAGACACGGTGGGAGTGCATGCCATCAGCGCTCCGTGCCGACAGGTGCACTGCCGCCGTGCCCTTGCCACGTCTCCTCTAGCGAGCGGCTCCGGGGCAAGGGCTGCCGCGGAGGCACTGTGGTGGTGCATTCCATCGGCGCCCGGCGCCGACGGGTGCACTACTGCAGTGCCCCTGCCGCATCTCTCCAGAGGGTATCTCCGCAAGGAGCAAGGGTTGCTGCGGAGACACTATGGCGGTGCATGCCATCTGCACTCAGCGCCAGCGGGTGCACTGCCATAGTGTCCCTGCCGAACCCCTCCAGAGCGCGCCTCCAAAGGCAAGGGTCGCCGCGACGACGTTGTGATGGCGCCGGTGCCGGCGTTCGCCGTTCGCTCCGGCCCCCCACGGCGTCCCTGCTGCGGCCCTCAGGCAGACTTTCTCCAAGCAGCGAGGGCTGTTGTGGGGACGCCGTGACGTCCTCATCGCCCGCGTTCAGCGGCGGTGCCGAGGAAGTCACGGCGTCCCTGCCACATCCCTTGGAACAGGCTCTTCCGAGGGCGAGGGTTGCCGCGGCGTCCCCGCCGCATCCCTCTATCAGGCATTTGCAAGGGCGGCGAACCAGGAGTGCACCTCCGGCGAACGCTTCGAGCGTAAGACTGAACGAAAAGCTAAGTGCTGGCACCTAAATGACAAATCCTCCAAGAACTGAACGTAATTGAGCGCTGCTTCACTAAGTGTGTCCCCGGAACTTGCGCGTGGCCGGAGTGTTAGGAGGACGCTTGCGGGGGGAGTGCGCTCCCCGTGTGGCTCACGGGTCCGTCCCGAGAGGGCATGGCTTGGAGTAGTTACCCCGCAAGTGGAGTGGCTCGCTGCTACCGCTTGACCCCAGGTCGGCACTGCGGGTCCGTTCCGGGTCCCTGGTCCGGTCAAGGGTGAGGCGCGCGAGTCCCCGGCAACACAAGGCACAACACGCGAAGGCTAAGGGAGCCGCCCCGCGAGGTAGCCCCGGGAACGAGGAACAAGAATTAAGCAAATTAAAGAGCTTGGTTAACTAAGTACTGAATGATTACATGAACTAATGGGAATGTAGTTGTTCAAACGGTGCCAAGCGCCACACTTGCAGGGCAAAAGCAAAAGGAAGATACACCGGAAAACAACAAGGACGGCTGGGGGCTACGGGAACTAGTGGCCGGAGTCTTCCACCGGGGGCTCTGGGGACGGCTCGGGGTCTGGCTTCCGCTGCATCCGCTCGACCACCTCGTCGACGAACCCGCGCACCGCTTGGGTGTGGGTGGGCTCATCCTCGCTGTCCGACCAGGCGTCCAGCAGGGACTCGAAGGGAAACTCTGGGTCCCGGAGGTGTATCCTGCGGGAGCCTCCACCTCTTCCTCCACCGTCCCTGCGGGGGCCTCCGAGAGGCTTGCCGCAGGCGGAGTACCACCTACGGTAAAGTGAAGGTACGGTTATATGATTAACTAACAATCGGAAATGCAGCAAAAGAGACAGAAAGGAGCCGTACCTGCTGCCGGCACCACCTCCGGTGGAGTTGGGCCGCCGGTGGATGTGATGGCGGCGCTACGAGCCCCAGCGACGCCGGGGTCGGCAGCGCTGCCAGCATCCGCGCGCGCCTTCTTGCTCGGCACGGCGGGCGGGGAGTCGTCCCTCCCCCTCTTGCTGGCGCTCGTCGGCGAACCAACCCTCGGGGGATTGCGCCGGAGTGCGAAGCCCCGGAAGACCCCTCGAGCGGGTGGGGCCGTGGGTGCCCGTGGGGGGTGCCGCGGCCCAGGGCGCTGCGGGAACCAACGATGGTGCTGCCGCGGCGCCGGGGGCTGCCCCCAGTGTGGCTGCCGCCGCAGCCCCGACGGGTGCTGCCGAGGTAGCCGCCGCCGGGTCGCTGGTGGTCGCCGCCGGGGTAGTCACCGCCGGAGATCTGGCAACCGCCGCCGAAGTGCCGGCGGACGCCCCTAGGGCGGCGGCCGCCACGGAGTTGGTAGCCGCCGCTGGGGCGGATGCCGCCGCAGCCGCCGTGGAGGTAGCCGCGGCCGCTGCGTACGCCCTTGACCTCCGCACGATCAGGGGCGCGTCGTCACTGTCCTCATCATCGTCGTCCACAGGGACGACTTCTCGGGACGCCGCGGGCTGGCCCGCCTCGTTATCTAGAGACTGGAGGGAGGGCCAGCTGATCTTCGACTCGCCCCCGCTCTCCTCAAGCACCTGCTTCCCGCGAGGTGCCGGCGGGGGAGCACGCGGGGTCTGAGTGGGGGTGTCATCCATCAATCCCCACTCGTTGCAGGGCGGGAAGGCGGCGACGGTGTCGTTGAGCCCCGTAACGCCAGCATGGAGGGAGATGACCCCCGGCGGGAACCCCGTTGAGGGGAGGTCTTCGCCAGAGATCCCCCTCACGCACACCTGGAGGGATTCCAAATCCACGCCTTCACGGCAGAGGCGTGTACTGTCCTCGGCACCCGTGTACATCCACGCGGGCCGGGATCGCAATTGGAGCGGCGCAATGCGTCGGGTGATGAAGGTACGCGCCACGTCCACGTCGGAGAGCCCCGCTAGCTGCAGTCCTTGATCTTCTCCATGATGGGGAGAAGATCAGCGTCGCGGTGGTACCGGTCCCGCCAGCCAGCATGGGGTTGCGGCAACTCGGTGGGCGGGAGGATGAACTCCTCGGGGTCTTCTACGCGGACCCAGAACCAGTCCCCGCGCCACTCCTTCTCGATCTTCTTCTCCGACGGGACGATGAACTCAGATTTCATCCAGTCGCGGGCGCGGAACACCACCTCCGACGACATCGCGTTCGTGTTGTTGATCCGGAGGTAGAAATAATGGTGGAAGAGCGCCACCGACGACATCACCCCTACGAATGCTTCGCGGAGGAATTGTTAGGTGGCGAGGAGGAAGAGCGACGTGGGGTGAAGTTGCGCCACCCGCAGCTGGTACGACTCCATCAGCGCGTGGAGGAACAGCGAGAACGGCGGCACCAGCCCGGTGAGGAGGAAGCGCCTGAACACCCGGAAGTCATTGTCCTGGTGCTCGGCGCCCGCGGGGAGGATGTGGGTCTCCCCGTGCTCGTTGAAACCGGGAAGCGACGGCGTGCTGGATCTTGGCCAGCGCCTCGCCGTTGTAGCCCGGTCGGTAGAAGGCTTGCGAGGCCCTCATCTCCTGCTTCTTCCGGTCTTTGTTGGCGGTGGCCTCGCTTCGGCCGGCCGCCGCTTTCCTGGGGGCCTCCCCCTCTTTCCCCTTCCTGGCGGTGGGAGGTGCCATGGGGGACGAAGGCAGGGGTTAGCAGGAGCACTTGGGCGCGGGATGCGAGGGAGATGGAAGACAAGGGCTGTGGGGGGGCAAAGTGTTTTCCCCCTTGCGGCAGCAGTAAAAACTTTATAGCGCCCGGCCATTTGGTAACGGCCGGTTCCGCACCCTACGGGTGCGCGGGGATAACTCCTAATCAAAATGAGTAATGCGAAGAGTGGCCTTAACTTCCCTGTTAAGGGGGAAGTTACGGCGGAAATCACGCGCCCACTACCCCGTCTGTAACGACGTGGTATCTGGGGCAGCGAAGGGACATGGGACCGAGGCAGATCGGGGCCCACGCGCCGGTTGGGGCGTAGCCCGGCAACCGACCTGGGGAAAACTCGTCCGGGAGCAGGTGTTGCCGACCCACGCCCGGGGGCTACTGTCGCACCAGTGGCACCCGGGGTACCACCGTTGCACGACGCGTGGCCTCGTCGCCGAGTTCTCGGGAAGACCTCGTCCCGGGCGACAACTACAAGCAGCCCGCCAAGCTACCAGCCTTGAAGGGCTAGCGGGGCTTCTGAGAATATTCCCGCCTGGACGCCTCCCGGGAGGTCACTCGTTGGGAGGAGGGGTTCCCGGGCGCAGTCCCACCTGGGCGCCTCCCGGGAAGTCACTTGCCAAGAGGAGGGGTACCCGGGCGCAGGCTCCCACCACGAGGGTGGGGCCGAGCGGGCAGAACATCGACGCCACGTGGGCACGCGCTGGGCGCACAGTGTGCAGTCTCACCGGGGCAAGGAGTGAGCCGCACGGCGCATTTAATGAGCCGACAGGGGGGGCGTTATCCGTCTTGTTGGGCAAACAGTGGCTGTCCAGTCCTATTCTCTTAGGCCCTTGGCCCCTAGCAGCGTGGTTGGCGCTCATGCATGCATGCCAGTACACCGAGGAGGAGCTGCTCAAGCTCCTTGCTCGCCATTTGTAATACATGCACCGTGGCACCTGTGGTATCCCCTTGGCTATAAAAGGAGGACCCCCGCCAACGGTCAAAGGGCTCGGATTCCGGTTAGTTTTCAGTAGGTGTTTCAGCCCCAGTTCGGGTCGGTTCGGCGCGATCAGCTCACAGTTAGCTTCTAGCATTGGCAGAGAAAAGTAAGAAGCACTTAGCCAAAAAAGATCACCCCGGGGTCCCTCCCCGGGAACCCTGTAGTCGACCGTTTTCTCAGTAATACAAACTCAGACAAGCAAGACGTAGGGTTTTACACCTCCGGGTGGCCCGAACCTGGGTTAAACGTGCGTGCGTGTGTTCCTAGTTTGCATGCATCATGGGTGCACCTCTTTGCAGGTCACTTACGCCATCGGCCATGCCGGCGATCGCCCGAGCGATCCCCGTCGCCCCTGCCAAACCTAAAAGGGGGTGTGCCAGCACTCCCCCGGTGTCGGAGCCCCATGCGACGACACTCATACTCTGCTATGTTGTTGGTGGAGTTTGCGGAGTCGAGTTGTATCACGAATTTGAGTTGATCTCCAGTGGGCGACTCGATCACCACTCCGGCACCGGCGCCCTGCAGGCAGAAGGCGCCGTCGAAGTACATGACCTAGTATCCTTCGTCCAATTTGCCGGGAAGGCTCGTTTCCGGCTCTTCCTCCTCTATCCCCGTGGACGTCCACTCTGCGTCAAAGTTGGCAAGACCGGCGCTCTTGATACTTTTGGTATCCGCGAAAAGCAGCCCAAACTCCGCCAGCTCCATTCTCCACTCGCCACCCTCCCGGTGGCTTCACGGTTGACGAGGGCTTCACGGTTGACGAGGGCTGTGTGCCTGAAAGTAATGGCGCAACTTCCATGAAGCGAGCAGGATCCCAAGCAAAAGCTTCTGGACCTGCGGGTACCGTACTCGGGCATCGCGCAACACCGTGCTGACGAAGTACACGGGATGCTACACTAACCGCTTGCGAGGGGCAGCCTGAGTGGACTGCCCCCCGGCCCCCCAGACTCAGCCCCCGGGACTTGTTCTTCCCTCTCAGCATCAAGCACAAAGCTCACTACCTGGTCCGTTGCTGCCAAGTATAGCAGCAACGGCTCGCCTGGCCTGGGGGCGACGAGGATCGGCGGCGACTTCAGGTGCTGCTTCAAGTCCTGGAATGCCGCTTTCGCCTCGGGGGTCCAATTGATTAGGCCCTTCTTCTTCATCACCTTGAAGATAGGCAGGGCTCGCTCGCCCAGCCTTGAGATGAAACGCCCGAGCGCCGCAACGCAGCCGTTGAGGCGCTGGACATCTCTAACCTTGCGGGGAGCCTCCATCTTCTCGATCGCCTCGATCTTCTGTGGATTGGCTTCGATTCCCCGGTGAGACACCAAGAAGCCCAGCAAGTGCCCCAAGTCCACACCGAACGTGCACTTCTCGGGGCTAAGATTGAGCTTGATCCTGCGGAGATTATCGAATGTCTCCTGCAGGTTGCCGATGAGCGAGTCCCTGCGCCGTGACTTGACGACGATATCGTCCATGGAAGCCTCGATATTCCGGCCTAGCTGAGGTCCTAGACACTCGCGCAAAGCGCGCTAAAATGTCGAGCCCGCGTTCTTCAGCCCGAAAGGCATGCATGTATAACAGTAGCAGCCAACCTGGGTGATAAACGTTGTTTTCTCCTCATCCTCGACCGCCATCTTAATCTGATGGTAGCCGGAGAAGGCATCCAAAAAACATAAAGACTCACAACCTGCTGTGGAATCTATTATTTGATCGATCCGGGGTATAGGGAAGGGGTCCTTAGGGCATGCACGATTGAGATCAATAAAATCCACACACATGCGCAATTATTCCCAGCCTTAGGGACTACAACAGGATTTGCTAACCAAGTAGGGTACAACACTTCTCTGATTGCCCCGGTGTTCTTGAGCTTCTCCACTTCTTGCTGGATGAGGTCCTTGTGTTCCTGTGCTTGCCGACGAACCTTTTGCTTCACGGGCCGCGCGTCTAGCCGCATCGCCAGCCGATGCTCGATCACCTCCTTGGAGACTCCGGGAAGATCTGACGGCTCCTAAGCGAACACGTCAGAATTCCCCCCGGGAAAGGCAGTGAGGGCGCTTTCCTATTTGTCGCCGAGGCTCGCACCGATGGAAACGGTATGTGCCTCGTTGCCGGCATGCAGGGCACCTTCTTGACCTTGGCGCCCTCTTCCTTCAGCTTCATGCCCTTGCTAACGCGCGGGCTAGAGTTGGAGCTGCCCCCGGTGTCCTGTCCGGGATCGGCTCGTGCTTTCTTTTGTGCGGGCTGTTCACCCGCAAGTGGATCCTCGTTCCCGGCAACTTCGTAGTCGCCGAAATCCGCCACTGCGGAGGTCTTTACGACCTCGCCCACGCACCAAGCTGCGTCCTTCATATCGCACTTGATCGAGAGTACACCGTACGTTGACGACATCTTCATCACGCCATAGGTGCAATGGGTTGCCGCCATGAACTTGATCATCGCCGGCCAACCAATAATCCCGTTGTACGGTAATGGGGTGTGAGCCACGTCAAAAACGACGTGCTCAGTCCGGAACGCCTCCCGTGACCCGAAGGTCACGGGGAGCGTGATTCGCCCCATGGGCTACACCCCTCCGGGGTTGATTCCCCGGAACGGGTCGGTGGGCTTCATCTGCTCCAGAGGCTGCTGAAGCTTCTTCACCCACTTGGTGGACAGGAGGTTAAGGCTTGCCCCGTTGTCCACCAGAACCTTGGTCATTGTCACTAATTTTTTATGATCGGTGACACCACGAGGGGCGGTACCCCTGATCCCAAGGGACGAATCGGATGATCGTCCGAGTTGAAGGTGATCGGCACATGCGACCACCTCAACGGCTGTTGTGCCTCCACGCTGGGGAGGAGGGCGCAAACCTCACGCATGAGCCGCTTCACGGCGGCGTGAGACGTGAGAGCGTATGCACCCCCGTGGATGCAGGCGACGTCGCGGGGCTCCTGGAAGTCGGGCTCGTCGGCATCGTCACTGCAGTCGTCCTCGCGCTTTTCGGCACCAGGCTTGTCGCGTCCCCAGGGAGGTCGGTCTTTGCCACCGCGGGCTTGACCACGACCCCCCGCGGGTTCTCCTTTGTCGCCGTCGCCGGCTGCGCCCCGGACCGCTCCGTTGCAGGGGTTGTTCGGGCAGTCTCGAGAGAGGTGCCCGATATCCCCGCAGTTGAAGCAAGCCCCAGCAGCACGGTGCTCCTCGTGGCGCTGCTCGCGCTTCTCCTTGATGGTCTGGAGAATGCGACAGTCCTGTGCGTCGTGGGTGGTGCTGGTGTGGATGGGGCAGCGCGCGGCCGCCGCTGGCTTGCTACCCAATGCTCCCGCCGACGCCGCCTTCTTGGTGGGCCTCTAGGGAGCCCGCTGTTCCGCAGCAAGCACTTTCTTCCCGCCGCGCTTCCTGCAGCCCTTCTTCCCGGAGCCCTCGGGTGGGTTTGCCGCCGCCTTGGCGGCAAGCTCAGGCGCTAAGCACCTTCCTCAGCCATCGCGCACTTGTGCGCGAGAGCGTAGATGATATGGACATGCTAACCATGGATACGACCTTTGGTACCCTCAATTCTATAATATTTGACAAGATTTATAATCAGGTGAATTCAAATAGTAATTGTTTTCATTGTCATATTTATGAAGAGGCAGAGCTACTACTATCTTGTCTCATTTTATTACGTAGGCATCTTGTTGAGCTTTTCAAGTCCAAGGTCCAGATGAGATAAGATGGAGGCGAACGGGAGGGCCAACAAGAATCAAGCATTCATACAGCTGAGAGGGAAGGATTTCAAGTGTACTTTCCAACAAATCAAACGGCACATGATTCGGAGCTTGCTAGAGAAAGATATCACGAATTAAAGTTGAATCCGATTCGGGTCCGAGCTGCCAGGAGACCCGAATTTGTTTTAATCACCCAGGCCGCATCCGGAGTCCAAATCAAGCAAACAAGTACTTGTTGGAAAGGTAATTACAAGACCTTTCCAACGGATCTGGCCCCATCAAGAGATTCGACTCGTGCTGACCGTGACGGACAAAACAAGCTGACGGATCTGTTTTTCTGTTTCCTAAAGAGTTGTGGTTTGTTAGGAAAGTTAGAGATAGAGTTGGATTTCGGCCTCCTTACTCAAGGTGGACGAAAATATCTCTACCTTCTCCTTTATATACCCCATGAGCCCCCCTAAGAAGCCTTGGGTTTTGATTAGATAAAGTTTAGCCTTTGCTACTTTCGTGTAATCGCGTGTGTCGGTTAGACCACCTGTTTTACCGTCATCAAGACTCCAACTATATTGAATCTTCACATTCGTGAACCTTCATATCTCCTATTCGCAATTTCAGATTGCTTTTCATCTTGTTCTTGCTTGTTCTTCGATTGCTTGCAGGAACAAAGACCTTCGTGGTCAGGTTGATCGTGCCCCCGCGGGATCAATAACCTTCTGGAGTTGGTGTATCGATCGCTAAGGCGCTGCCTCCTAGGTTGTAGTCGGATCGTCAACGTCACCTCCTACCAAATCGACAATTAGGTATCTCATCGAAAGATCGGGACACCCTCGAGGCTATCGCGTGGTATCAGAGCTTAAGGTTGCTCGGTGAGATTTTTCTAGTTTATCCGTAGTTTAGATCTGTTTTTACTTATCGTCAAGAAAAAGCAAACAAAAATTAGAATTAGTTACTTGTCCTAGAACCAATCTGAGCCTTGCAATTTTCACATTAGTATTTGCATTGTTGAATCTTTGCTGCATTAATCGTGTCGAGTTGCTGGTATAGATTGGATCGTTTTTCAGATTTTTTCTACTAGATCGAACTTGCTTTTGGTTTTCTTGTTCTTCGTGTGACGCAGGTTTCCTTCATCAATCTTCCGCCGCGAAACTTTCTGCCACACCACCGCCATAATCTCCTGCCGCCACCATATCTTACACCGAGTCCCTACATCGAGTCAGCAAGTTATAGTTTTCAGCCGCGAGTTCGAGTCCGAGTCCAATAAGGAGTAAGAGATGCTGGAGAACCTATTGGTGAAGTCCCGCAACATCTCCCTCGGTTTCTGCACTACCGTGTGCAGCTCTGCCATGGTTCCCAGGTGCTTGTAGTCACCCTGGAACGCGTTCACAAACTGCTCGCGCATGTCAGCCCAAGAGGCGATGGACCCGGCGGGCAGGTTGAGCAACCAGGTTCTCGCTGACCCTTTTAGGACCATAGGGAACCAGTTGGCCCTGACCTTGTCGTCGGCACCGATGGCGTGCATGCCCAATGTGTAGGTCAGGAGGAAGTCCTTCGGATTCACGATCTCGTCGTTGTAACTTGCGGTGCCATGTCACCCGACGCAGCTCGCGAGAGAACGCGGCGCAGCCGTCGTCGGCGCCCATGGGAGCGTCTTCCTGCTCCTCTGGGTGCGGGCGCTCCACCTCGCGCCGGCGCCGGTGCTGCAAGCGCGGGCGGAGATCCTCTTGCAGGTGGGCGTTCAGGACGCCCCGCACGTCACTTGGTGTGACGGTCGGCGACGAGTCCGACTCGTCCTCGGGACCCTCGTCACTTTGTCCTCCCGAAGGTGGAGGATGCTCTCCATGCCCCGAGACACAGGGCGCGTCTCCGCGTCCTGGGATCTGTCCACGGCCCGAACCGGCCGGGCCGCCCTCACCTTGCGGCTATTGGGCCGCGAGCGCAAGGAGGGCATAAAGCTCCGCGCTCCACGCGTTGTGAGCTGGCGTGCCTTGCGGTGGCTCGTAGCACACCATGACAAGCGCCTCAATGATGGCTTCCGCCGGGGTTTTGGGCGGGGGCCTGCCGGTTTTTTGACCGGCTGCCGTCCGCCCGGTCGCCCGGTGCCCTCGGATGCGAGGGCCGAGATTCCGTTGGCGTCGCACGCGACGGGCTGTGGTCGTGGCGCAGCTGTCGCTGCGCGTTCTCAGCCCGCGAGTGAGCTCGCTGGCTGGCACGCGCGATGTTGAGGTTGCCCGTGCGGCCGCAGGCCCCCTCGGACGGTTGTCCATTGATGCCTGAGGAGGTGGCGGTGGCAGCTGCGGTTGCTGCTGTAGGGGCCGTTGAGGAGACCGTTGGTCCCCTTGACCGTGTGACACACGTGCGGCGTCGTGGGATCGAGTGTGCATGGCTAGCGTGTCGCGCAAGTCGACCCGGGGCTCGTCTGCCTTCTTGGGTGGCATGGTGAGCTAGTCGTGGACGATGCCGCTGATGATGAAACCGATGACGAAGCCGATGGTGCAGACGATGACGCCGGCGGTCACCCGAAGTTCTCTGCATGCCCCCCTACCTGGCGCGCCTGATGTCGGAGCACGAAACTCTGGCTCCGGGGATGTTGGACATCCTCTTTTTTGGTTCGGTGGAGGGCGAGGCGATTGCTCCGGTGATCGCCGACGTGATGAAAGACACGAAGTGTCGCGCGTGAGTTTACCGCTTGGTTTTTTATTCCCCTTCTGCACAAACAGAGTGGATAGTTCCAAGGATAAGAACTAAGTTGGAAGTAGCCTTTATGTTCAAAGTCTTCCAATTCTTTCTTGAGCTTAACAAGTTATTGGGAAACATCTTGTAAGGCCAATTAGAAAACTGGAGCTAAACTTGATTCTAGTTTGATAACAAACTCGACTGCTTTGTTAGACGGAATGCCTAGCAAATCTTTAGGAAAAATATCCAGAAAGTCACAAAACGCCGGTATAGGTTCAAGAGTTGGAAAAACGAGAAGCAAGAAAGTCAAAGCAAAACAGATTCCAAATGGATGTTATGCTTTGGAAATCTTCGTCTGTGCTCCGGGTGAGAACAAAAAGAAGCTTGGGAAAGAATCTAGATGTCATTCATACACAGAAGAATGCTCTAGAGATTGGAGAGGTTTGTTTGCCAACTTTTGCATCATGCATGAGTGACAAAACAAAAAGGAAAGCGACCATAAGTGACATTCCAAAAGATGCCAAGTTATAGTCTAACCAAGTTGTACGACTGATACAAAGTCGCACACACAAGGTTTGAAAGAAAAAGCTCCGAGTTCATCAAAAGATAAACTTGATCCATAACATCAATTATGCATCACATATCGCACGGGATAGTAGTACACAAGTGCTATGGGTACATGAATCCCAGTAACGAGGATCAAGCGTTACGGACACATTTGGAATTGCTTGTGGTCTCATGGAAAAATGAACACCGTAAGGCGTTTACTTGCCATAGAAACACGAAAGATGATGGCTGTAGCTGTGAGTATGGTGAGAAAACCACGCTCAAAGGTAAAACAACCAACATCAAGCAACTTGTTGGAAACGAGAACTAGGGTTTCTCAGAGTAAAGCACATCCTTAGAGAAAAACCCAACGTCTGTAGTAGCCACCAATCAACACAGAGCATTCCATTGTCGTTCACGGGTGTGACCAAGCTAGAAGTGCAAATTCTGGTTGGTCCCACCTTCATCATGTGCAACTTAGCTATGCTCTCAACATAGATCAGATGATCCTTAGCCTCTTTGCACAATCTGATGTAAAGTCTCCTTCATGAATGTATCCCCTAGGAATGCATTTGAAAAGTGACTTCTCCATACTGAGGTACTCTATACACAGCAGGGTAAGACAGATGTGGATGGCATTGAGCTACGATCTCAAACGATATTATCCAATGCCACAAAAACATGAAGTGGTGTTGCGTCAGATGGCTCATCGTCTTAAGTGTAAACCACTACACGATACATCTCCTGGTTGAGATCAAGGTAATCTTCTTACACAACGTACAAAGGTTCCCAATGTAATCCGATGTAATCCAAGGCATCGCAAAACATAGCCAGAGATGACAGAAGATCTTGACTCAACGGACAAAGGAACAACATGTGAAACAACCAACCTAGAAGAAGGCGATCCATGAAGTCGTTAAAAGGAAGGCAAAAGCCAAGGTAGAAAAGCAAGTTCTATAACAAATATAGAATGCCAGAAAGAGGAAGGAAAGATCAGATTGATGTACTCATTGTGTTACGCGGCATGACCAAACGACCAGCGTTGTTTTCGCAGCGAGTCAAATCGGACAACCTGACGAAGCCAATTGAAAGAATGTGAAACCATCCGAAAGTAGGCAAGTCGGGGAGTCAAGAAGAAGAGAAGGAGACGAACGAAAGAGAAGAAAAGCTTGGTCTATAACACATATAGAACCACTAGCTTGAAGAGAAGTAGAAGGTCTTCATCTGTCTTGAAGTAAAAGAAGAGACGAGAAAGACACCACCTGAGGTACTACGGAAAACCCACGAGATACTTAGTTTGCAAAACTTAGGCGAGAGGGAACTTTTCCAAAAACAAGAAGGGTGGGTGGGTGGAAAAGAAGAAAAATATAGCCTATTTTCACATTTTCAGATAGTTTAGACGAACAAAATAGATTTCTAGACACAACTTCGACCAAAAGTAGCCAGGGAATTCTAGAGTCAGTTTAGCTCTGATACCAAGTTGTAAGACCCCGGGACCGGAATTATGCAATTTAGCCCCAAATTGCTAACCCTTGCATAATTCAAGCCTCAGGTTCTTAACCTACGATAAACACTTCAATACATACATGCATTAATGTGCTCATCGCAGGGTTTTTGCAACATGAATATCATTACCAAACTCTACGGAAGAGAGTAATTACAAAGCTCATACAAGGAGCAGAATAACAATTATTACAAAGAGAGGACACATGTCCCAACATTACGTCATTACATCAGCGGAAGTCGAAATATACCCGAGTATGGACAAGAATACAGCATAGCCTGAAGAGGCTGGAAGCTGGAAGGAAACCCGCCACGAGTCCCAGAACCTGATCTGGATCTCCTGGCTAAACATCAAATCCAACGTCGTGCTCCACGAAGAAGCTAGCGGCTCACCTGCTCTACTAGAACCTCTGAAGAAAACAACGTTGCAAAGCAACTGAGTACAAGGTACTCGCAAGACTTACGGGTAGAACTAAACTAAATATGCAACAAGTCTCAAAGGATGGATAAATATGGTGGGGTTATGCAGCAGCAGCAATATCTGGAGAGACACACTAATGACAACGTCTAAGTAGAGGATGAGAAGCGTCTACTAAGTGAGGTGATTAACCTATTTACTAAACACCAAACAACACAATCCTCATATCACCCCCTCAACACCCTGTGAGGAAGCAATCCAAAGGACACTCACACTTAAGCAGTTTTGAGCATATCCATGATTAAGCCTAATTACTACTCAAGTTTAAGAGATTAAGTTGGTTAAGTTCTTTATGATCAAGTAATGACCAACCAAGTCGTCTATAACCACGGACATGGCTTTCCGAAAGATTTATCCCTGCAGGGTGCACCAATTTACTCGTACACATTCGACCAACCCACGAATACCACGACATTTGAGTGCTCACACTCAAATGTGCGCTAGCTGGATTGAGCGACACGACGTTTCCAAGTTCCACAACTAATTCAGAGGGACCACCCAACTGAGTCTATCCGAAACGAGAGCCCGGCCAAAGCGTCGTACAGACTCAAGAGTTGCGAGGACAGCTGGCAGTGGTTCAAAGCCCGCAGGATGACCACTCCAGACTAGTGCCGCAATCCTATATGAATGCAAAGTCACCAACAAGTCTCCACAAATCTCTATGTGCATGCAATTTAAATGCCAAATGGAAGAGCTATGAAACGAGTACTAAGCCGAGGGGGAACCCATATATTCTCCCACGAGCGGTTAGCGCGAAGTTTCTTGGATTGGCGAAAACGAGAACTCAGTCCTTAGGTCGGCGCAAATGGAACAAATCACCAATGCGTTAGAGGTTTTTAGTTGAAGCAAATTGACCATGTTTATGAAGAATAACTACTCAGTTCTTCAACGAAGACAGCTACACAGATTTAAACTGAAATTCTACTAGAGAGCTTCAACCTAGATCTGATTTAGCTAGAACTTCGGAAACTTAGAGTAAATTATTCTACGCAAACAAAGAAATATACGGAACATTTGAGGATTCATCTAATCTTAGGAATTAAATTAAGATTTGAAGTATAGCTAAGATGAGCTCGGTGAAGAACAGAGAAATCACCAGAACCCTAACCGCAAAGCCCTAACTTGGCGAGAGAAGTCAATCTACTGCAGCAAATGAAGGATAGTAAGATGCGTTTGCTACTTGGAATCGATCTAAGAGGGGAAAAACAACGCTTGCCTGTAGTTCCCGACTCGAATCGAGGCAAATCAGCGACGGCGCTGATGAAGAGTGAAGCTTGAAGTCTTCGTCCGGGCGAGAGCAGAGTCGTGGCGAGAGAGGAGTCACGAGAGCTTCTGGGCGAAAGAGGAGGAGGGAATTTGCGGTGGAAGGTAAATTTTCCTGGAGGGGTATCGTGGCCTTTTATAGGGAGGTGAAAAAGTGAGAGAATCTCACCGGTATCTTTTATCCCAAAGTTTCGCTAGGGTTTCCCCGTACAGTTAGGATTTTTCAACGGGATAAGATATTTACCGTTCGAAAAGATTCGTGAAAACTACGGCTAAAATGGAGATTCCGTTGAAGTAGCATTCTTCAGAACTTTGAAAACTTACGGTTTTACCAAAAACAAATCTCATTTTTAAGAAAGAGAATTCTTGCATCACCGAGAAGGAGTACGATGATACATGAATTACGATAAACAGCTGACGAAGATGTGACTTCGACAATGTCCACATCGATGGACTTGTATTTAGGAAAGATTTCGAGTGTGTGTTGGCGAACTCATCGGCTAACAAGGACAGGGGGACACGATTTACCCAGGTTCAGGGCCCTCGATGAGGTAACACCCCTACGTCCTGCTTGTCGGATCTAGAGGCACTGAGTCGATTACAATGGGGTGCCGCAGAGTCTAGAAGCACAGAGTCGACGAGTGCGTCTAGGCCACTTGTATCTAAGTTGGGGGTGTCTTCTTGGCTCCCCCTGCTGGTCCTTTATATATGCAGAACCCAGGTCTAAGGTAGAGTCCAAGTCGGTTACAATAAGGAGTTGCACTCTAATTAATCTTCCTAATCTTGAGTAGCAAGATTTGGTATGTAGACTCCTGGAGTCGTAGTAGACTTCCTTGTGGGCCCCCAGTTGGGCTGTACCGGTGTCGGAGCACGGTCTCCGACATCGAGGATGCCGAGCACTCCCTTTTTGGTTCGGTGGAGGGCGAGGTGATCGCTCTGGCAATCGCCGGTGTGGCGATAGACACGAAGTGTAGACACGAGAGTTTACCCAGGTTCGGGCCACCCGGAGGTATAATACCCTACGTCCTGCTTTGAGTTGAATTCACAAGTTTGAGTGCGTACAGATCACCCGGGGAGTTTCCGGGTTGGCTACTTGGGTGAACGCGATGCTATGTTCTCATAACTGGGGTTGGAACCCTTTGACTGGTGGCATTGGTCCTCCTTTTATAGACAAGGGGATACCACTGGTGCCTAAGCATGCAACGTGACACGTTTCCCAGACGCGTGTCACGGCCACACGAGATACACTTTGGTTGATCTGCGCTGGACGCCATGCAGCGTCCTGTCTACTGTATACGGTAGAAAAAAATGGTTCGTAGGGTAGTCGCCCTAGCCTTGCTCAGCAAGACTAGGCCTGCTGATAAGACTCCTGTCAATGCATTAAATGCACTGCGCCCGCTGTCTTGTCCTGTCTTCACTGTTCTGCGGGTCCCGCCTGCATGCCCGAGACCGTGGTTCCCGGGGGATTCTTGTACTCGACCCTTAGCTTCTCCCCCACCAAGGGCCGTTTCTTCGAGGCAGGCTGCTCGGACTCATCGCTTCCCGGGAGGCCTTCTTGACAGGGCTTCGTTACTAGCAACCCACGCGTCCCGTATCAGTGGGACCCCGCGGACCACTAGTACGACAGTAGTCCCCGGGCGTGGGCCGGCAGCCCTGAAGCTCCCAGCAAGTGCTATCCTCGGTCGGTTGCCAGTCTACGCCCTATCCGACGTGTGGGTCCCAAGGGGAGTCCCCCCTAGCACCCGGCCTTGTGGGCCGCATTTACTGCTCTACTCCTCCGAGCAGAACGGTCGGGCACACGATTCCGTGCCTTACTCCCCTTAATCACCAGAGAATTAAGGCCACGTCGCGCACCCCCCTCTTAATCTCCGATTCTTTAAGGCTCTTTATTGCCGATCGTGGGGGTGTTCGTTGCAGTCTGCCAGCCCAGATAAATACCCAAGGCCGGCGGCAGGCACTCCCCACTATTTCTCGCTCCTGCCATTGCCTCCTCCCAAGCTCCCCGCGCCCCAACTCCAACCAAATCACCTCTCCACCTCCGCCGATGTCTTCCAAGGGCCAGAACCGTCCCAAGCGGAGCACCAGCAAAGGGGAACTGCGCGAAAAGGCCGCCAAGAAGGAGCTGTCAGACCGAGCTCCGATGGATGAGGAAATGCGGGCTAAGTTCGCTTTCTTCTCCCCCGGGTACAACGGCGAGGGAGTCGACAAGCTGGTCTTGGCGCTCGCCACCAAGCACAATGAGCACGGGCCAACGCGGGTCCTCCCCGTCAGTGCGGCGCGCGACGAGCACTACTTCCGGATCTTCAGGAGGTTCATCCTCGCCGGGTTCGTGCCGCCGCACTCCTACTTCCTTTCAGCCATCATGGAGACCTACGGGCTCATCATGGCGCAGCTTCACCCCACGTCCGTCTTCACATTGGCCGTTTTCCAACACCTCTGTGAAGCGTTCGTGGGGGTGATGCCGTCGGTGGCACTATTCCGCCACTACTACTACCCGGGTGGAGAAGAAGGCTCCCCTGTCCTCGGGAGTAGTGTTCCGATTCCGCGACAGGATCAAGTCAGAATTCATCGAGTTGAGGAAGAAGAAGATCGAGCACAGTGGCGCCGTGACTAGTGCTGGGTGCGCATTGACGAGCTCCAGGAGTTCCACGAGGAGCCCCTCGGGCCTCCGCAGGGCTCTGACGACTGGACGCTCCGCGACCAGAAGGACGAGGAGCTGGCCCCAATCTGTGCAAAGATCAAGGCGCTCCGTGAGGCTGGGCTCATAGACACGGATGTGGCGCGCCACTTCATCGGGAGGCGCGTGGATCCCCTGCAGCGGCGCTCACAGCCGGCGTGGATGTACACCGGGGCCGGCGACCGGACCCAGCTGCAGCACACGAACCTCCTCCTGGGGGAGGTGCAGTTCTGGGTGAAGAGCATCACCGGCGAGGACGAACCTTACCGGTTGCCCCCGCTTGGAGCGCAACCGCTCCACGCCGGGATCCCGAACCCGGGAGCCCGGGATCTCCCACTCTGCGCAGCCCTCCGCCCCGCAGCCTAGGCCCCGCAAGGGCCAAGAGCCGGCTGCCGACTCGGGGAAAGGGGGCCTAGGCCAGGCCTCCACAAGGGCTGAGGGCTCGGACTCCGACGTCTCCTCGCTGGGCGTCGGAGGGGACCTCAGGGAAGACGATGAAGACGACGGCGACGACGACGCTCCCCCGGCAACAGTCGGGGTCGCGCCGGAGGACGACGAGGAGGAAGATGACGTCCCCCTAGTGAGGCGGTCCGCGGCGGAGAGGGTGAGCAGGCAGGATGCCAGCCCGCAGCCTCAAGAGCCTCACGGCGACGTGGGGACTGGGGCCTCCGGCGGCAACGATGCGGTTGCAGTAGCCGCCCTGACCACCCCGGCGACTCCGACAGCACCCCCCGCACGAAGCGGCCCTACGGTGAGGAGCACCCTGGCGGAGAGGGTGCTCAAGCTCAAACCGGCGGGGTAAGTCCAATGTTGTCCAGAACACCCTTGATTTCACGAAATTACTTTGTGCCTGACTAATCTATTTTTGTGCTTTCCAGTTCGTCGAGAAAGAGGGGGCAGACCAGCGCGTCGCCGGCAGCCCCAACCAAGAAGCCACGCCCGGCATCGGGCGGTGGCGAGCAAGATGCTGCTGATGCCCAAGGGTCCCCGATTCGAGATCGCAGGGCACTGGCCCGGCGGCAGGTACGTGTGGGTTCCAGCGTTTCTTCTATCTATTCGCGCCATTTCCCATGCTTGACGCAGGTGCTCCTCGTGCAGTTGTCGGAGCAGTTCTGGCTGCTCCCGCGCCTACAGAGGTGCGGGTAATCGACCTCATTGGTGACGTCGACGACGATGCTTCGACGGAAGTTGCCTCCGTCGGAGCCCTTCATCAATCGGCCACGGCGCCTGCCGGGGCCGTGACCATTTGAGGCGGGTGACACGGAGCAGCCTCCGCCAGCCGAGGCAGGCGACAGCGCTCTGGAGAAGCCCCCAAGCCCCCAACCCGCCCCTTCGGACGGGCAAGGCGCAGCAGGGCTTGGCCAAGCCGGGAGCGCGTCGCCAAATACTGACGCGCCCTCGGGATCGCAGACGATTGCGGCGGGGTCCTCCTCCTCTGCCGGGGCCACCTTCAGCCCAGGAGCAGGGGAGCTCGCCGGGCGGACTTGGGGTCGGATCACCTTCGACCCCAGCGTGTTCCAGCAGGGACACCAAGTGATCGACAACATCCAGCAGCAGCAGCGGATGTTCATCGATTTCTTCAACGACGCGCAACAGCACCACGCCCGCATAGTGGCGGAGCTGGGCGCAGCGCGACGGGAAGCGGAGGAGCAGCGTACCGAGCTGCAGCGGCTCCGGGAGGAGCTCCAGCGGGCATGGCAAGTCAGGGCGACGCCCGCTGTGCAAGTGGTGCCAGAGGCTGAAATCCTCCAGCAGCTGTGGGATCTCAAGCAAGAGCACCAGCGGGAGCTCGAGCTGGTGAAAGCCGCTCACGCCAAGAGCGAGGAAGAGCACCAGGCGGCTCTGGACGCGTTTAAGGGGCTACTCCCTGGAGATCAAGCGTCTCCGCCGTGAGGTCAGAGAGCTAGAGATGGCGGCTGCAACGGCAGCCGAAGCCTCAGCGCGCCGGGAGAAGGAGCTGCAGGACTAGGCTCGCTCCCGGGAGCACGAGCTTGCGGGGCAGCTCAAGGCTGCCCAAGATGCCAGCTCGTACCTTTAGGGCGAGCCCGACATGGTGCGGCAGGAACTTCAGCAAGTTGACGACGACAACACCAAGAAGGCGTCCGAGGTCGGCAGGCTGAAGTCCGAGTGCCACGAGCACAACCTGCAGGCCCAGGAGGCTCGTGGTGCGTGCACCGAGCTGCGGGCCCGCAGGGCAGGGGAGGTGGCCAGGCTGAAGAAGCTGGCTAACTCGGCGGTGGAGGCACTGCAGGGATTCGACATCCCTATGGCTTCCTTCGATGGGGCAGACATGGGAGCTTCACTTCATTCTTCGCAGACTTCGTCGGCCGGCTGAGCGGCCTGCAGAGCTGTGTGATGGCCGACCGGCAAGTCGGCCTTGCGGCCGAGTAGGTCGCCGGGCAAATTCTCACCCGGGTCCACTCAGCCCATCCCGACTTCCCGTTCGAGTCGATCTTCGAAGCTTGGTCGGACAAGGAAGAAGCTAAGACCCATCGGGAAGCGATGCAGGGCGTCAAGGACGAGATGGTGGCGCAAATGCAGGGCAAGGTCGACGAAGACGAAGCCGCTGCTGAGGAGGTTGCCGGGGAAGCCCCTGATGCCGAGGATGCACCTGGCACTGATGCAACCACCCCGGGAGCACCTCCCACATAGTTTCCTTCCTTTTTTTTTTCTGTTTTCCTGCAAGTGGCGCATGGCGCCTTAGAACTTTTTATGTTAGCTTTCCCTTGTCATCACCAGTGTTACTTGTTAACTCGTTTGCTCAAGCTTCAATATATCCAATGTTACTTTTACTTGCTTCTTTGCCTAAGACTAGCTTTCCGGGGAGGGGCTCTATCCTTCTCGTGTTTTAGCCCTGCGTACCCGGGGACTCGCCAACCACGTGCTTGGCCCGACTGGGGACCCGGGACGGACCCGCAGTGCCGACCTAGGACCAAACAGCAGCGGTTAGTCACTCCGCCTGCGGGTTAACTACCCCAGCGCGCACGCCTCCGGGACGGGCCCGCGAGCCACGTGTGGGGGGCATCCTCACCCCGCAAGCGTCCTTCCTACGCTCCGGCAACACAGGGACTGAGATTACCTCAGCAAGCCAGTGTTACTAAAGGGAGAAACCAAGGACCCAAAATGAGATACTTAGCTTCCCGTTCTTTTTGGACTTGTTTCGCCTTGTTGAGAGCCGTGGCAAGGACGCTGTGGCAGTGCACCCTCCAGCGGCATGCGCGGAGGCATGCACCGCCACAACGTCTTCATGACGCCCCTCACCCGCTGCATCGCCATTTCTGGTGTCATTCCATAAGAGATGTGGCAGGGCCGCGATGGTGGGAACACCCTCAGCGACAAGCGCAGAGGGATGCACCACCATCGCCTCTCTGCGACATCTCTTGTTTTCTTGCCCGCTGCTGGTGTTGCACCTGCCCTGGTCTCCTTAAATAGCCGAAGCGCCGCTCTTGCCTCCACACGCCCGGGACCACCGCCGCGTGGAGGCACTGGCCCTGTCTTAGTTTCCTGCATCAAGCCTCGAAGCAATTGCCATATATGTATAACTTACTCGAAAGACGACGGTACCCGTGACCACCCCACGAGCATCACAGTGTGCCTTTGCCTCATCTCTATCCTGCATGTCAGATTCCTGCAGTGCCCAAGGTGCCTAGTAATTTTTTTTCCGAAATGCACGAAAAACAATATAAATTGGATAACCTCCTGCCTCCCAGCCCTTGGGCACAGAAGAGTCGACCTCAGACTTAGGTGTTAGTATCCTTCTGTTCCCATGGTGCCTCCCTAGCACGTAGCACGTTGCAGACGGGTCCGGCAACTGCTAGGCCTCGTTCCGGGGCGTCCCGGCAACGAGTTTGGTTTTCGGGGTTCCGGCAGCCCCCTGCTCACAGCCAAGGATGAGGAGACAATTCTGTGGACCTAGAGCAGGAGACAGAAACATTGACAAATAGCAAAGGATAACATTCATTGAAGCAACACTTATCTTTATTCGTCTTTTTGCTAGCGGATTACAATCGGGCTTTGTCCGGCTACACTAGCTTAAAGAGGCACGCTGCCGCAGCATCACCCATGGGTAAGGCGCCACCGTTTCACGGGTAGAACTTGCGTAAGTGCTCAATGGTCCAACTATTGGGCACCGGCAAGCCTTCTTCGGTTTCCAGCCAGACAGCCCCGGTCTGGTCACCTGCACTACCCAGAAAGGGCCTTCCCAGATTGGAGTCAACTTGTTCCCGGCCTTCGTTTCTTGTATCCGGCGCAGGACGAGGTCTCCAACCTCGAGCCCCCGGGGACGGACTCTCCTGTCGTGATAATGACGGAGTCCCTGCTGGTAGCCTGCAGCTCGCACAGCAGCCCGGCATCGAATCTCCTCGATGAAGGTAAGGTCATCAATCCTCTCCGTGTGTTGGCTCTTGTCGCCGTATGCGCGTACCCAAGGTGACCCATACTTGAGCTCGAGGGGCAGCACAGCTTCTGCCCCGTAGACGAGGGAAACGGAGTTTGACCCGTCGCCCGACTCGGTGTGGTCCGCAGTGACCACAGCACGGGCTGGAGTTCTTCAACCCAGTGTTTCCCGTGGCCCTGGAGCTTGTCAAAGGTTCTCGTCTTGAGCCCCCGCAGCACTCCTGCGTTGGCTCGCTCAACTTGCCCATTGCTCCTCGGATGAGCAACAGAGGCAAAGTGAATCTTAGTGCCCATGTCCTCGCTGTAAGCTTGGAACACCGCACTAGTGAATTGCGTGCCGTTGTCGGTGATGATGCCGTTAGGCACACCAAACCGGCACACAATGCCCTTGAAAAACTTGATGGCTGCCTACGCCGTGACGGCTCGGACAGGCTCCACCTCAATCCACTTCGAGAACTTGTCGATGGCCACAAGCAGGTACTCGTAGCCGCCAACTGTTCTTGGCAACTTGCAGACGATGTCCAGCCCCCAGACCGCGAACGGCCATGAGGACGGGATGATTTGCAGGGCTTGTGCTGGTTGGTTGCTCTTCTTGGCGTGAAATTGGCATGCTTCACAGGTCTTGACTAATTGTTCGGCATCGGCTATGCTATCGGCCAGGAGAAGCCATGCCGGAACGCTTTCCTAGCTAGTGCCCTGGAGGCCACATGGTGTGAGCATGTGCCTCAATGTATATCTTCCAGCAACGCACGCCCTTCCTCCTGGGGCACGCAGAGGAGTATGACTCCGTTAGAACGCCTCCGGTAGAGTTCTCCGTCCACCAGGGCATACATCTTAGCTTGCCGGGCTACTCGCTCCGCGGCAATGTCTTCCTCCGGGAGGGTCCCGTCCTTGAGGTAGCGAATAATATCCGTCCCCCAGGGTGGGTGGCTCCCGGCTAGTGTATGCCACCAACTTGGCGGCATGGTCCCCCACAACTGCAAGGTCGTTTGAGTTGCCGGAGGGGCTTCCCCGGCAACTGTCTTGGGGTCGACAGAGGGCTTCGACTGCCTCTGCACGAACACCCCAGGAGGCACCTTGCTGCGTTCCGCTGCCCATTTGGACAGTTCATCCGCAACAAAGTTGTCCTTGCGTTTCACGTGCTCAAACCGAAGTCCTTTGAACTTGGACTCCAATTTTGCACTTCCTCCACGTACGCTGCCATCTGGGGGCAGTCGTAGTCCTTATTTACCTGGTTGATCACGAGTTGGGAGTCCCCGCGAACAGCCAAGCACTTGATGTCGAGGGCAATCGCCGCGTGCAGCCCGGCAAGCAGCCCTTCGTACTCTGTTGTGTTGTTGGTGGAGTTGGCGAAGTCGAGCTGTATCACGAACTTGAGCTGGTCTCAGTGGGCGACTCGATCACCACTCCGACACCGGTGCCCTGCAAGCAGAAGGCACCGTTGAAGTACATGACCCAGTACCCTTCGTCCAATGTGCCCGGAAGGCTCGCTTCCGGCTCTTCGTCCTCTATGCCCGTCGACGTCCACTCTGCGACGAAGTCAGCGAGTGCGGTGCTCTTGATGCTCTTGGTGTTTGCGAAACGTAGCCCGAACTCCGCCAGCTCCATCCTCCACTTGGCCACCCTCCCGGTGGCTTTACGGTTGGTGAGGGCCCTCTCTAAGCAAAGCCCCAACACCACCGTGATGCTGTGCGCCTGAAAGTAATGGCGCAACTTCCTTGAAGCAAGCAGGATCCCAAGCAGAAGCTTCTGGACCTGCGGGTACCGTACCCGGTCATCACGCAGCACCGTGTTAACGAAGTACACGGGATGCTGCACTAGCCGCTTGCGGTGGGTAGCCTGCGCGGACTGTCCCCGGGATCTAGGGCCAGAGGGGGTAGCCGGGGGGTTCCTTCGCCTCACCGGTAGCCCCCGGCCCTTCCTTCTCAGCCCCCGGGACTTGCTCTTCTCTTTCGGCAACGAGCACGGAGCTCACTACCTGATCCGTCGTTGTCAGGTACAGCAGCAACGGCTCGCCCGTCTTGGGGGCGACGAGGACGGGCGGCGACTTCAGGTACCTCTTCAAGTCCTGGAACGCCGCTTCCGCCTCGGGAGTCCAATTGATTGGACCCTTCTTCTTCATAACCTTGAAGAAAGGCAGGGCTCACTCGCCCAGTCTTGAGATGAAATGCCCAAGTGACGCCACGAACCCGTTGAGGCGCCGGACGTCTCTAACCTTGCGAGGTGCCTCCATCTGCTCGATCGCTTCGATCTTCTGTGGATTGGCTTCGATTCCCCTGTGAGAGACCAAGAAGCCCAGCAAGTGCCCCGAGCCCACATCGAATGTGCACTTCTCAGGGTTAAGCTTGAGCTTGATCCTGCGGAGGTTGTCAAACGTCTCCTGCAGGTCGCCGACGAGCGAGTCCCTACGCCGTGGCTTGACGACGATATCGTCCATGTAGATCTCGATGTTCCGGCCTAGCTGGGGCCCCAGATAATCGCGCAGGGCGCGCTGGAATGTTGAGCCCGCGTTCTTCAACCTGAAAGGCATGCACGTGTAACAGTAGCAGCCAACCGGGGTGATAAACGTTGTTTTCTCCTCGTCGAAATCTGATGGTAGCCGGAGAATGCATCTAGAAAGCACAAAGACTCACAACCTGCTGTAGAATCTACTATTTGATCGATTCGGGGTATAGGGAAGGGATCCTTAGGACATGCACGGTTAAGATCACTAAAATCTACACACATGCGCAACTTATTTCCAGCTTTAGGGACTACAATAGGGTTTGCTAAGCAAGTACAGTACAACACTTCCCTGATCGCCCCGGCGTTCTTGAGCTTCTTCACTTCCTGCTGGATGAAGTCCTTGCGTTCTTGTGCTTGCCGGCGAACCTTCTGCTTGAAGGGGCCACGCGTCTGGCCGCACCGCCAATCGATGCTCGATCACCTCCCTAGGGACTCCGAGAAGATCTGACGGCTCCCAAGCGAACACGTCAGAGTTCTCCAGGAGGAAGGCGATGAGGGCGCTTTGCTATTTGCTCGCACCGATGGAGACAGTGCGTGCTTTGTTGCCGGCATGCAGGGGCACCTTCTTGACCTTGGTGCCCTCCTCCTTCAGCTTCTTGCCCTTGTTTACGCGCAGGTTGGAGCTGGAGCTGCCCCCGGCATCCTGCCCAGGAGCGGCTCACGCCTTCTTCTGTGTGGGTTGTTCACCCGCAAGTGGATCCTTTCTCCCGGGAACGTCATAGTCGCCGGGATCTGCCACTGCGGAGGTCTTCACGACCTCGCCCACGCACCAAACAACGTCCTTCAGGTCGCACTTGATGGAGAGTACGCCGTATGTTGACGGCATCGTCATCACGCCATAGGCACAATGGGTTGCTGCCATGAACTTGATCAGCGTTGGCCGACCAATGATCCCGTTGTATGGCAATGGGGTGTGAGCCACCTCGAAAACGATGTGCTCAGTCCGAAATGCTTCGCGGGAATCGAAGGTCATCGAGAGCGTGATTCCCCCCATGGTTGCACCACTCCGGGGTTGATCCCCCGGAACGGGTCGGTGGGCTTCATCTGCTCCAGGGGCAGCTGAAGTTTCTCCACCAGCTTGGCGGACAGCAGGTTGAGGCTTGCCCCGCTGTCCCCCAGAACTTTGGTCACCGTCACATTGTTTATGATCGGCGACACCACGAGGGGGAGCACCCTTGAACCTAAGGGACGGATCGGGTGATCGTCCGAGTTGAAGGTGATCGGCACATCGACCACCTCAACGGCTGCTGTGCCTCCACGCTGGGGAGGAGGGCGCAGACCTCACGCGTGAGCCGCTTCACGGCAGCGTGAGACGTGAGAGCATACGCTCCCCCATGGATGCAGGAGACGTCGCGAGGCTCCTAGAAGCCGGGCTCGTCGGCGTCGTCACTGTAGTCATCCTCGCCCTACTCGGCGCGAGGCATGTCGCGTCCCTAGGGAGGTTGGTCCTTGCTGCCGCGCGCTTGACCGCGACCCCCCGCAGGTTCTGCTTTGTCGCCGCCGGCTGCGCCCGGCCTGCTCCACCGTGGGGGTTGTTCGCGCAGTCCCGGGAGAGGTGCCCGATGTCCCCGCAGTTGAAGCAAGCCCCGGCAGCGCAGCGCTCCTCGGGGCGCTACGGGCGCTTCTCCTTGATGGTCAGGAGAGTGCGGCAGTCTTGCGCGTCGTGGGTGGCGTTGGTGTGGATGGGGCAGCGCTTGGGTGGCGTTGGCGTCACGCTGCCGTCTTGCTACACGATGCTCCCGCCGACGCCGCCTTCTTGGTGGGCCTCTGGAGCCTCCGGTTCCGCGGCAAGCACTTGCTTCCCGCCGCGTTTCCGGGAGCTCTTCTTCCCAGAGCCCTCCGGTGGGTTTGCCGCTGCTTTGGCGGCAAGCTCGGGCACCAAGCGCCCTTCCTCGGCTATCGCGCACTTGTGCGCGAGAGCGTAGAGATCCCTTGTGGTCCGTATCCGGTGCGTGTTGAGCTTCTCACGCATCTTCGGGTCTCGAATGTTGATGGCGTACGTGTTGATGATGGCAGCCGCTTCCGCCTCAGGGATGGAGTAGGAGAGGTTGGAGAACCTGTTGATGAAGTCCCGCAACGTCTCCCCCGGTTTCTGCACGACCTTGTGTAGTTCCGCCATGGTTCCCGGGCGCTTGTAGCCTCCCTGGAACGTGTTCACGAACTGCTTGCGAGGTCAGCCCAGGAGGCTATGGACCCGGCGGGCAGGTTGAACAATCAAATCCTCGCTGATCCTTTGAGGTCCATCGGGAACTAGTTGGCCCTGACCTTGTCGTCGGTGCCAATGGCGTGCATGTCCAACGTGTAGGTCAGGAGAAAATCCTTGGGGTTCACGGTCCCGTCGTACGCCCCGAGCGCCGGCGCTTGGAACTTGCGGGGCCATGTCACCCGCAGCTCGCGAGTGAACGCGGCACAGCCGTCCTCGCCACCCATGGGAGCATCTTCCTGCTCCTCTGGGCGCGGGCGTTCTGCTTCACGCCGATGCCGGCGCTCCAAGCGCAGGCGGAGGTCTTCCTGTTGGCGGGCGTTCAGGACGCCTCGCGCGGCTATAACGGTCGGTGACGAGTCCGAGGACCCCACGGGATCTTTGCCTCCTTGCTCTCCCGGCGGGCGAGGGTGTTGTCCGTGCCCTGAGGCACGGGGTGCGTCTCCGCGTCCCAGGTTCTGCGCCCGGCCTGAACCAACCGGGGCGCCCTCGCCTTGCGGCTGCTAGGCGGCGAGTGCGAGGAGCGCGTCCAACTCTTCTCTCCACGCTTCATGCGCCGGCGTGCCTTGCGGTGGCCCGTAGCGCACCATGACACGTGCGGCTATAATGGCTTCTGCCGAGGTCTTGGCGGGAGGCTGCCGATTCTCCGATCGGCTGCCCTCCGCCCTGTCACCTGGTGCCCTCGGGTGTGTGGGGCAAGACTCCGTCGGCGTCGCACGCGACGCGCTGTGCTCGTGGCACAGCTGTCGCTGCGCGTCTTCGGGCCGCGAGTGGACTCGCTGGCCGGCGCGTGCGGCTTTGTGGCCGCTCGCACGACTGGCTGCAGCACTGGGAGCCGTAGGCCCCCTAGTCAAGTTTTCCGCCGACGGCCGAGGAGGGGTAGGTGGGGTCCCCTTGTGCATGTGACGCGCGTGCAGCGTCATGGCATCGAGTGCGCATGGCGAGAGTGTCGCGCAAGTCGACTCGGGGTTCGTCTGCCTTCTTGGGTGGCATGGCGAGTTAAATGTCGAAGACGTCGTAGACAGAGGAGCCGATGTTGATGACGATGACGCCAGCGGTCACCCGAAGCTCTCTGCACGCCCCCCTACCTGGCGCACCAGATGTCGGAGCACGGTCTCCGGCACCGGGGATGCCAAGCACCCCCTTTTTGGTTCGGTGGAAGGCGAGGTGATCGCTCCGGTGATCGCCGGCGTGGCGATAGACACAAAGTGTACACACGAGAGTTTACCCAAGTTTGGGCCACCCGGAGGTGTAATACCCTACGTCCTGCTTTGAGTTGAATTCACAAGATTGAGTGCGTACAGATCACCCGGGGAGTTCCTGGGTTGCCTACTTGGGTGAGCGCGATGCTATGTTCTCATAACTGGGGTTGGAACCCTTTGACCGGTGGCATTGGTCCTCCTTTTATAGACAAGGGGATACCACAGGTGCCTAAGCATGCAGCGTGACACGTTTCCCAGACGCGTGTCACGGCCACACGAGATACACTTTGGTTGATCCGCGTTGGACGCCATGCAGCGCCCTGTCTACTGTATACGGTAGAAAAGATGGTTCGTCGGGTAGTCGCCCTAGCCTTGCTCTGCAAGCCTATTCCTGCAGATAAAACTCATGTCGGTGCATTAAATGCACTGCGCCCGCCATCTTGTCCTGTCTTCACTGTTCTGCGGGTCCCACCTGCATGCCCGAGCGCGGGTTGCTAGGGTGCACCTTCCCGGCTAGCGCACTCGGCTGGTTGCCGGGAGGCATTTCTTCAGCTTCCCGGGACCGGGGTTCCTTGGGCTTCTTGTACTCGGCCCTTAGCTTCTCCCCCACCAAGAGCCGTTTCTTCGAGGCTGGCTCTCCGGACTCATCGCTTCCCGGGTGGCCTTCCTGACGGGGCTTCGTTACTGGCGACCCACGCGTCCCGTATCAGTGGGACCCCGCGGGCCACTGGTATGACAACCGGGTATGCTCGAGTCGAGTACGTGGTTAGTCATAACCACATCAGTAGCCCCCAAGTGCCTGGTTGAGTCGAAGACTTGACTAGGGACTTTTCCCGTAAAGAATGAACTCATTTAGCTGTTGAGCCAGTTGCACAGTACTGCAAACTTGGAATTTTATCGACTTGTTCGAATGAGAAGTATTTCGACTCAGAGAATGTCTGAGCTGATGCTTCAGTGTTTGACTGTTAAGTAACAGTTTCACAATATGATATTGATAGCGGATCAATGCGATGAGTAGGGGTGATAGGGATACATGCTTAATGTGCCCAGATACTCGAGAAGTCGAGTCCAGTTAATCACTCTAGGGCGAATACAACACTAGCTTTCATCAGCATTCGAGTCCCCGGGCTCGAACCTGGCGACTGGCGAATTTTGACTTAGCCTGCTGGGGTCTTATAGAGTCGAATTCCAGTTTTTAAGTACTCGACTCGGTTTGTCAAGATTGTATGTTCTGGAGATACGCAGCTGGTACGTTTCCAGGTCCTATAGGAAGCCTACGCTTATCTTCATGTAATGAACATGGTTGTAGGGAGCGACCGTTAAGTGAGAATTATTACAGGAAGGATGCGGTCGATGCATATCCAGGCCTAGATTTTAGGACTTACCTTCATACAATGAGTATGGACTAGGCTGGAATAACATAGCTGGTACGATTTCAGGCCCGAAAGAGAACTTTCGGGTCTTATCTTCATGCAATGAGCATGGGTTTGCTGAAATACGCAGCTGGTACGATTTCAGGCTCGATGGAATGATCCATGAGGCTTATCTTCATGCAATGAGAATGGGTTTACTAGAGCAGCGCAGCTGGTGCGGCTCCAGGCTCTTTGGACGAAATCCAAGAGGCTTACTGTTGTGCGAATGAGAATAACAACCGAGGTGACACAGCTGGTGCGACTTAATTGAGTCGACTATATGAAATCGACTGTTTTGTGTCAGGATCATTACCCTGTTTTTACTATTGTAAGTAAAGAGCAGACAATAGCTGATTGTATGAAGTCTTTAACAAATATAAACAACGAGTCTCAACATTCTTATGGTAAACTCCACCACCCTACTTGAAAGATAGCTTTTAAGTCATGATATGGAGGTGAAGAGCCGTTGGGTCAACCGATGTGACCGGGTACACAATCTAGCCTGACAGTTAGGCACACTGTTGGCGTGCGTCAGTGGGAAAACGATCACACTTCGCGCAGTAAATAAGGCATAATGATTTCATCGATTCTTGCGCCCGAAACATGGGTGTCCGTTTCTGTTTTCACCGCTTCACATCCCGATCGATGTGGGACACGTGGCCAAGATAAGGATCTTGGGGCCCAGATTCTTCGCCCGGATTCAGCCTATATAAAGAGGAGGGTGGAAAGGGAATGCCTTTTACCTCTCTTCTTCCTTGCAAACCTGGTTCAAGCGCTCGAGCTCTCTGCCTCCATAGCAAAAAACTTTTCGCAAGATTCTTCAGCGACCAAGAATCTCACACCATCCAAAGATGGGCAAGACCAAGGCTGCGGGTTCGAAGACCGATGCCGGCAAAGCAGATGCTGGCAAGGGAGTCGTCCCTTGGCCCGGCGTGGCTGACCATCGCGTCAAGATCCTGGAACTCTAGGATGAGGGATTGTTGCCGGGAGGCCCTGACAAGGTTCGCTTCCCGGCAAAGGAGTACCCGCAACCGTTGCTAGGTGAGCGGGTTGTCTTCCTCGACTATGTGCCGTGGGGATTTCTTTTCCCCTTCATGCCTTTTTCCGTGCTATGCTGTTAGCCTATGGGCTGCAGCTTCACGATCTGCCCCCAAACTCCTATTTGCACGTTGCGTGCTTCATCACGCTGTGCGAATGCTTCTTGAGGGTGAGCCCACATTGGGGGCTCTGGAAGCGGATCTTTATGATCAAAGGCGAAAAGGCGGACGCCGTTGGGAGCGTCAACTTCCAGGTGAGGCCCGACGCCAAATACTTCTCCCTCCAGCAGCGCGAATCTGTGCAAAGCTGGAGGTCGAAGTGGTTCTATGTCCAAGCTGACGCCTTGGGTGCCGATCCGAGTATTCCTGCCTTCTCAATCAAGAAGAAGACAAAGAAGACGGCGGCATGGAGCCATGAACTGATGCCTGCAGAGAGGTCTGAGGCGACCTCCCTGATGGCTAGGATGCACTCCCTTGTGGCACAGGGGCTGACAGGTGTTCACCTGATAGCTCAGTTCCTCAGGATGAGGATCCAGCCGCTACAGGCTCACGTTCACCCAATGTGGTCATTCGAAGGACCCGGGGATACCACTCGGGTGAACGCGAAAGAACTATCTTTGAACGAATTGGAGTCGCAGGTGCGAAGGTTGACGACCCTGACCGACGCGACTCCGTGCAAGATCGACTCACCAGTAGTCCCTTATGGCCCTGACAGGCCGAGGGAAGAGGTAATTTACATTTCTGCTGTTTTGAGCTTGTATTTGTAAGCTACTGACTAGTTTGCTGGTTGTACGGACTCGAAGATCCCTTGAGTCAACCTCCTCCTGCTGGGGAGGAAGAGTTGGCTGACGAGTCCTCGGAGTCGTCGGAACAGGCTAGCGACTCCGTGACTGAAGAGGGTGGCTTTTGGGTTTATGGCCCTTTTGAAATCAAACAAAACGCAGAAATTCAAATATGCTTTTATAAATACCATATGAACTCTAAATAATTGAAGTAAATCAAAATAAGTGTTGTAGGCTTAGAAAACATAGTTTATAAATAGTTTTGTATTAAAACTATTTATAAGTAGTTTTGTATTAAAATAAGTTTGAATAAACTCCAAATAAAATCTCATAATATTTCTAGAGTAAATGCATCCACCGTACTTGTACTTGGCAGCAGGGTTCAGTTTGGTCACTGTATTCAAGAAAGTGCAAAATACGATTCCTATACTTGACAGACTGGTCCACATACGGTCACCGCGTACGTTTGGGCGTATTCTCGACACGTGGCATACGGTATGGAGTTGACTGGTCCACCCGCCAATGTAAATCTTTCTCCCCCCACCCCCCCTTTCTCATTTCTCTCATTTTCTTTGAAAACCAGAGATCAATTGCTGGTGAAGGTCATCAATTTCTCCTACGAATACTTAACGCTGGCCTCGTAGCCGTCGCCCTTTCCCAGTCTCCACCGCCGCCGTCGTTGCTTTGCCATGTCTTCCGCCGCCGCCAGTAGCAGCGCTGCTAGCTCTATCAAGCATGGTGGCCTGGTGCTCAATTGTTCTATGATCAAATGGTCAAATATGGCAGAAAGTTGACGCAAGACTAGCTCCAGGATGACTGAAATGCAAAACCTTGCCGCATGAAAAACAGAAATATATGAAACACAGCAACCCAGAATTAGTCTTCAACAAAAATTTAGTAAAAAGCTTTCGACACTGTGCTTACAACTTAGCTGACAGAATAACCTAGTTCGTAGCTCCAAAATGCAACATGGTTCACAGTTCACAACTCCAAAATAACCAAGTTCACCACACAAGTTAAAGAGTACTCCAAGTAAAGTGCAAAGTATGTAAAAAAAAGTGCAGAGTATGGATAACCAAGCTCATAGCTCCAATAACCAAGTTCATCTGAAAATGTCAAACATAGAGTCCTTCTTGGTTTTCTTCTTTGCTTGTGCATCTTCTCTTGCCATTGCAATGCCTGCTCTTTTGGCAACTGCAGCTTCTTGCCTTTGCTTCATTCCAGCCTCCTTCTGTTCAGCTGCTATCTTCCTTGTGCGTCAGCTGCTTGACTCTTCTCAGCTGCAGCCAGCTTCTTTGCCTCCAACAGGGCTGCCTTCTTTGCTTGCGCCTCCCTCTTCTTTGCTTCTGCTACTGCCAACTTCTTTGCTTGTGCCTCCTTTTTTGCAGTTAGAGCATCAGCTGCCTTCTTTTCTGCTGCTTCCTTCCTCTTTGCAAGCACTGCTGCAACTTGCTTGTGATGTGACTCATACTTGGCTTCAAGTGTTTCTTCTCTTCGTACAGCAAACACTTTGCTTTTGGCATACTTCATAGCCTGAACCTTCTGCTGCAAGTGATGTGTACTAATTGATGTGCTTCCTAAATTGAGTGCATTACCAACAGGTGTAAGTTCATCCCTAGCAGCTAAGATAAAAGAGCTGTCTGGAAGGGATCTTGGTACAAAATTGACAACCTTGGGCATAGGTCTCTGCAATACCAAGGGATGTAACAGTTTAATGTGCATGGTATGTTCACAAATTGAGTATAGCAGAATTGAGTAGCTCTTAGCATTAAATGAATCATAGCATTGTATAAGCTTACATCTGCCATCATTACATTCAACATGGTATGTTCAGTGTGCTGAGAAGAACTTTGTGGCCACTCTGATTGCATGTTCTGTGGCCCAACTTGTGCCTATTACAAGTAAGTAACATAGACAAAGGAGTCACAAAGCTGACCAGCTGTTCGTAAGTGTATGAAAACAGAGAAACACACAAGTTTGTAGTTACCTGTTGATTTAGTTGTGTAATGACAGGCTCATCATGCTCAGATGAATCAACATAATGCACCTCAGGTTGCCCACCATCTTCATGCTCAGGTTGCCCACTATCTTCTTGGTTTGCAGCACTAGGTGCAGCCCTTCTTTTCCTCTGCCTGGTACCATGCCTTTGTGGGGCTACTGTAGGTGGTAGTCCAGCTTTGAACCTTGCACGTCCTTTCCTGTTATGGTTTGGATCTCCACAGTGACTGCAGTGAATGACCACACCATGCCTTGTCATTCTGTTGCCACCTCCTTGTGCAGCAATCTCATGTGGTGTTTTCATTCTGTTTCTAGCAGGCCTCCCAACTTTCTTCAAATAAAGGGGTGGCAAAATTGGGCATCCATTCATCTTCTGCCATTCTTTTCTGTCCTTGCATGGCATAATGATCTGGCCATATGCTTTGCAGAAAGTCTCTATTGAATAACAACTGTGAACTTGAGACTTAGGCGCAATTCTTTCATGTCTCATGCAAGCTATGGCATGAGAACATGGTATCCCTGTCAGGTTCCACCTCCTACAGCTGCAACTCTTCACAAATAGCTCAACTATATAATTGGTGCCCCTATCTGCTACATCAAACACCCCCTCACCAGCTTCTGCAACATAACAAGTGTTGGCCCACTCTATGTTCTTTGCCAACCTTTTCCTTATTTTGGGGCAAATGGATCCAGACCAGTTTTGTGCTTCCTTTTTCTTATTATAGAACCTTTCCATCAGTACTTGATCCTCTCTATCATAGTTAGGATAGGCAGTTCTCTGGCTTCTAGGATATACCTATGAGACATGCACATGGTAGCAAACAATTAGATTACTAAATGATATACCTATGACTAAGTTGGATAATATCACAAAATGAATTCAATTACAGTACTTACTTGTTAAAGACCTCACAGTTGTTATTCAGATTGAAAAGCCCTTATCCAAGTGTTGGGTTGCAGGTCATCTAACCAAGCATGTGCATCCATGTTTATCTGCTTCATATCCTCCATGTTCTCTTCCCACCTCATAACTGTAGTGCTTCTAGCTATCTTCCATAGCTGGTTCTTCAACACATCTCCTTTAAAAGTTCCATTGAAATTTTGCCACATGTGCCTCACACAAAAACCTATGTTCTGCATGAGGGAACAGCTCTGTCACTGCAATGATTAGATCCTGCAGCATAGAAGGTAAAGCAACATAAGTGTATAGATTATTGATTTATTGTCAAAAGAGATAACACAATAAAGTGAGAATAATTTATTACTTTTTGTTTGTCAGACATCAACGTCCATGGTTCAGTATTACTGCCAATGCCTAGATCTTGCTTTAGGGTCTCCAAAAACCATTTCCAGGTTTGGTATCTTCTACCTCCACAACTGCAAATGCTATTGGAAATATGCAATCATTTGGGTCCATACCCACTGCAGTTAGCAACACACCTCCAAACTTAGTCTTCAGGAGGCATCCATCTAGACAAAATGACAGGCCTACGTCCAGCTAGAAAGCCTCTTTTGCAAGCATCAAAGCTGAAGTAACACTGACTGAACCTGCCATTCTGGTCAAGTGACAGAAAGAATGTGCTTCCAGGGTTGGATCTTCTAAGCTCATTTGCATAATCCCACAACAGATTGTACTGCCCAATCTCATCTCCATAGATGGTCTTCAATGCCAATCTCCTTTCCCTACCCAATTTACTTCTAGATGGACACATGTTCCACTCCCTTTGGAAAGTCCTTGCAAAGTTCTTCAGATTCATGTTCTCATCAGCCCTGAAATGCTCAATGTACTTCCTTGCTAGAAACTTGGAGGTGAAAGCTCTAACCTTCCCCTTCTTGTTGCAATTGTGTTCACCATTGTATCTCTTGACGACCATGCACTTAGTTCTACTGTCATATGAGGCCCACATCCTCCAAGGGCAACCATCATCACAACTTGCAGATATCCTCTGTGTATCATTGATTGGAAGTTTTATATCAACCCTCATCTTGCAGCTGTATTCTCTTATAGTTGTTCTAAGGATTTCAGGAGACTCAAAGATCTATCCAACACTGAAAACTGGATTATGCGTATCCTCTTCATTGAAACTTTTGAAGTTGTAGACGGCTCCCTCATCATCTGAACCAGGTGCCCGCAGGTGGTCACCTTCATCAGGCATATCATCTTCGGCATCATACTCATTGTCACTCAACTCTTGCTGCACAGCCTTCCCTTTACCCTTGTCAGAAGCTTCATCTTCATCTATGACATCCTCACCAAGATCATCATCCCCATCACTTATCTCATAATCACTGTCTATGAAATCTTCCTCTCCTCCAGACTCACTGTCACTAGATTCAGAATTAGACTGAATGATCACTGGGTTTGCAACTTTGTAAAATGCTGGCAGTGCTTCTGATCTGTTCTCCAAGTATGTGGTCTTCTTTGGACTGAAAACCTTTGGCAAATCTGCAACATGATACATCCATGTCACTGCCGAGCCTCATGTCATGGTCAAGATATATGTGATGAAACTCGTGTCTGCACATGACCATGCCACTCATGTTACCTGTCACTGCAGCACTACTAATCTGAACCAAACCATTCAGATTGTTCGCTTCTTTTCCAGGTACTAGCCAATAAGCCTTGACTCTTCCTGCCATCTCATAACCAATCTCTTCCACAATGGTCTCAACATCTGCAAGGCTCCACTTCTCCCCATCTATAAAATCATACCAAATTTTCCGACCATCCACATAGCTACGATTTGTACCACTACCAACGAAGAACCCTCCATGATTAATGCACAGACTGAATAAGAACCTACGGTCCCAATCCTCTGCACATAATGAAAACAACATACTTCAATCTAAAGCATAAACCCTAGAAATTTCTGCAAAATGAACCTAGCGCTGTACAGGTTACCCTCAAATCGATGTCTATTTCACCGTAAAATTTCGAGAAAACCATCCACCAAAACCTTCCTGATTCCACCTAAAATGACCCTAAATCTGTAAAAAGTTGATTCCACCTAACCCTAACCACCGATACATCACGTACATGACCACAATCAACCATCCATCACGTACAAGAGCCACAGCATTGAAACATGGTTCAAGAACTTACCGTACACAGGAGGAGGGTTTCCTTCTAGCCGACGTAAAGGGGCCATGGCCCTCGAACGAGCCCAATCACCACCGCACCAACAGCACCGTTGACCACGAGCGCAACCGCAATCGCAGATGACGTACAGATCGGAAACCCCAGATGATCGCCGCCGCCTCCACGATCCCCGCCCTTCTCGCCTGTCTCTCTGTCTTGCTCTTTCTGGACGAATCCGACGTGGGGTTAGTCGTGGGTAATGAAGGGACACAAGGGGGCAAATGCAAAAGATTCACCGCGCGTCAGGATGGGGACTTGAGGGGGGGTCGCATAGAAAAAAAGGGGGAAAGTGGAAGATTTACATGCCACGTGTCGAGAATACAAGCGCAAACGTACGCGGTGACCGTATGTGGACCCGTCTGCCAAGTATAGGAATCATATTTTGCACTTTCTTGAATATAGTGACCAAACTGAACCCTGCTGCCAAGTACGAGTATCGTGGATGCATTTTAATCATATTTCTATGGTTCGATAAAATTCTCAAATAGATTTATAACATCAAATCACACACTTTGAAACCATAACAAATGTTTCCAACTATACTTCTTGGGAAAGTCACATTATTCCCACTCTTAATTATTGATTATATGTTGGAAAAGCATTTGTGCGTGAGGATGTCATATTACCCTCTTCTCAAATATTTGATAACTTCTTCTCGAAAACAAAATGAACAAGACAAGATAGAAATCGAGAAAAACATAGGTGAATCAATGAATATCTTTCCAAACTTATAATCAGGAAAGTCATATTATTCACTCTCTTTAACATTTAAATAAATGTTGGAAAGCATTTCTAATCGATTCAAATATTCCAACGATGCTCTCAAATGGTCATGGCATCCAAATTGGAAACTTGGGATGTTAATAAATTTTTCAAAAAAAACAAAAATAGGAAAATATGATTTATTAAGATGCAAAGAATAACCGGAGAAAAACATAAGATTCATATGGGTCCAAATAGAATATTTTGAACTTACATTAATGTGCCAACCATAATTGTATAATTTGGATAGTCATATTAATCCACTCTTCTATTGAATATACAAACATGGTGTGGAAAATTTTAAATAAGTCCTAAATCAAAATCTTTTCGAATTTCACAACCAAAATATCTCCAAAGCCAATATTTTATTTAAAATAATTATTTTCCTTAACATTCCAAAATGGGAAAATTCTAGGATGTTACATTCCTGGTGACCCTGGCGATGAAATCGACCTGCGACCTCATTTCAATGCTGTTTACGAGCAGGCGGCGAGGATCATCGGCTGGCGTTACTGGCAGGAAGAAGACCTTATAGCTCGACAGCATCGACAACAGAGTCCAAAATAGTAGTAGAATAGATTCTACCGGGTGCACGACGAGCGCTCCCGATGGGAGCCCCTGAGTCTGATGACGACTGTTTGCAGTGGTGACCGGACTCAAGTTATGTACTGGAGGATTGTATCTCGACCGAGGGCCGTTTTTGTAGAAGCTTTTTGTATAATTATAATTGTGTCTGAATGTGAATTTGAACTTGGAGACTCCCGATGGGAGTGCTGCTGAGATCCTTTATCCTCCCTTGAATCTGAAAAGTGTAGGAACGCGAGTAACATCTACCGGGTGCGCTGGTCTCCCGGTGGGAGTAGCCCCCGGGTCCGGGGTCGACTACGAGTAGTCGGGCAAGGACCCAAGTGAGCTTTAGTTGCATGAGTATTACTTTATTTACTTGCTAACTGGACGCAGCGTCCGGGTGTCGGGTGCGTCCAAGACAAATATTAGAGTCGATTGGACGCAGCCCCCGATTGTCGGGTGCGTCCAAGACAAGTATTAGAGTCGATTGGACGCAGCCCCCGAGTGTCGGGTGCGTCCAAGACAAGTATTCCTTGGGTCCATCCTTTTGAATGGACGAGAGCTGCAAATTGGGCTTTGCGTCGTTTGGCATGCGATAAGTTGTTATAGCAAGCTTGGGCAAAGCCCCCCGAGTAGGTGGCGAGCCCAAAAAGCAAATAAGAGATCTCTGTGTAGAGAATATTGAAAGCTTTATTGAGTACCAGAGTACATGAGTGAAACTAAAACATTGTGACCTAGGGATGCTAATAAAAGTTGTAGGAGAAAACAGGGGAAGAAAACGCTGGAAAAGATTTTAAGCGTAGAATCGTCGCAATTGTGCGACGTTCCAAGGCCTGTTGTATGTGACGCCACTCTTCATGTCTTTGAGGTAGTAAGCGCCTCCTGGAATCACCTTGGTGACCACGTAGGGTCCCTCCCAAGGCGATTGGAGCTTGTGACGACCCTTTTGCTTGAGTCGTAGTACGAGGTCACCTTCGACGAAGGAGCGCGGGTGCGCAACCGACGGCTGTGGTAGTTACGCACGCTCTGTTGATAAACGGCCGCTCGTGCGAGCGCAACGTCGTGAGATTCGTTGACTGCATCGAGTGTGTCTTCCATTGGCATGTCAACCTCCGGTCAAGAGTGCGCTGTGACTCGAGGAGCGTTGAACCGGACGTCGGCTGGTAGCACTGCTTCAGCACCGTACACCATGAAGAACAGTGTGAACTTGGTACAGCCATTTGGAGTTGTCCGCAGGCTCCAGAGTACAGAGGGCAGTTCTTCGACCCATGCCAGGCTGCGCGATGCAGGGGAGTCATGAGCCGTTTTTTGATGCCGACTGTGAGCAGGCCGCTCGCCTTTTCGACCTGCCCGTTAGTCTGTGGATGCGCAACTGCTGCGTAGTTGAGGTGGATTCCCATCTTTTTGCAAAAGTCATGGAACTCGTTAGAAAGGAAGTTTGACCCGTTGTCGGTGATAATGCTGTGAGGGACTCCGAAGCGGAATACGATGGAGCGAATGAATGCCACGGCAGTCGTTCCCATGGCGTTTGGTGAACTTGTTGATGGCGACAAGCAGAAAGGTATGACCCCCTTCTTTTGATCGTTGAAGTGGCCCGACCATGTCGAGTCCCCATTGAGCGAAAGGCCAAGCCAATGGTATTGTTTTGAGTTCTGAAGCCGAAGCATGCGGCTTAGTTGCGAACATATGGCAGGCCACGCATCGGGTGACAATGTCGGCAGCGTCTTGCATCGCTGTCGGCCAATAGAATCCAGCTCGAAATGCCTTTGCCGTGATAGCACGGCTGCTCGCATGGTGACCGCATGTGCCTTGATTTATGTCGATCAAAATCTCCAGTCCTTCCTCAAGTGGAATGCACCGCTGCAGGACGCCGGAGACGCTTCGTTTGTAGAGCTCGCCTTCAATGACGGTAAAAGCTTTAGACCGCCTAGCGATTCAACGTGCTTCTGCGACATCTGTAGGTAGCTCTTGGCGTATCATGTACGCAAGAAAGGTTTGCATCCACGTCGGCTCGACCATGAGCTCCTCATCGGGTTCTTCTTCACCGTTGCGACTGCAGGGTCGTCCGGTGAGTCAGGGTCGAGAGGTTTTTGCTCACCGTCGATCGGTATTGACTTCTTGGGACTCGAAGTATTCTTTTCTTTGATGGATCTCTGGTGGATGATCTCTAGGAATACTCCGGACGGGATTGGGGAACGAGTCGAGCCGATGTTGGCCAGACTGTCCGCCTCGTCATTGCTGTTTCGGCCAATGTGATGCACCTCGCATCCCTCAAACTGGCCTTCCAGTACGTTGTAGAGATCGCGATAAGCAATCATGGAGTCGGAGATGGCATCACACGACTTCATCATGTGCTGAACGACGAGGTAAGAGTCGTCGTATATCATGAGACTTGTGGCCCGCAAGCTTTGACCATACGCATGCCATGCAAGAGGGCCTCGTACTCGACTTCATTGTTTGAAGGGTTGTGAAAATGCATCTGAAGCACGTAGCGGAGTCTATCACCTTTGGGTGAAATAAGCATGACAACCGCGCCTGCCCCTTCATGTCGCTTCGACCCGTCAAAGTACATCGTCCATGAGCTTGACATGTCGGGCGGGCCCGGAGTCTGAGCCTCTGTCCACTCGGCGATGAAGTCGGGGAGCACTTGTGATTTGATCGACTTCCGTCGCTCGTAGGTTATGTTGCGAGCCAAGAGCTCGATTCCCCACTCGGTGACTCTTCCAGTCGCTTCTGAGTTCTTCAAAATGTTGGCGAGAGGAGCCTCGCTGACAACCACAACTGTGTGTTGTTAGAAATAATGTCTTAGCTTGCGTCCTGTTAGAAAAACTCCATACGCAAGCTTTTAATAGTGGGGATAGCGTTGCTTTGTAGGCGAAACGACCTCACTGATGTAATAGACTAGGCGCTGAACACCGTGGGTCTTGCCATCTTTGGCTCGCTCAACTACGATCGCTGTGCTGACCACCTGAGTGGTGGCTGCGATGTACAATAGGAGCTGCTCATCTTCGTGTGGAGCGACGAGAATCGACGAGGTTGATAATAGGCGCTTCAAGTCTGCGAAAGCAGCACTGGCCTCCGGTGTCCACGCGAAGTCGTCCTTCTTCTTTTTCAAAAGATGGTAGAAGGGCAAGGCTTTCTCGCCTAGCCTACCGATGAATCGGCTTAGGGCCGCGAGTCGACCCGTGAGCTGCTGGAGCTCATGAATTTTAGTCGGCTCATTCATGGTTAGGATGGCTCTGATTTTTGTCGGGTTTGCCTCGATGCCTCGAGCCGACAGAAAGTATCCAAGGAGTTGCCCGGCGGGTACCCTGAAGGTGCACTTGGTTGCGTTCAACTTGATTTTGTACTTGTCAAGGTTGTCGAATGTCTCCCGGATGTCGTCAAGAAGCGTTGCTTCTTTCTTCGTTTTTATGACGATATCATCGATATAGACTTGGACGTGGTTCCCTAGCTGAGGCTCGAGGCATGCCTGGATGCAGCGCTGATAGGTGGCACCTGCGTTTTTGAGCCCGAAGGGCATTGTTGTGTAACAGAAAACTCCGTATGGAGTGACAGATGCTGTCTTTTCCTCGTCTTCGAGCTTGAGTCGAATCTAGTTGTAGCCTGAATAGGCGTCCAAGAAGGACAGTCGATCGCAGCCGGCGGTCGAGTTGACGATATGGTCCATCCGTGGCAAAGGGAAGTGATCCTTTGGGCTGTGCTTGTTAAGCGACGTGAAGTCGACGCACATACGCAGTACTATGGTATTCTTCTTGGGGACAAGGATGGGCTTTGCTACCCAGGTCGCTTGTTTTATCTCCCTAATGAATTTAGCTTCGAGGAGTCGTTTAACTTTCTCCCCGATGGCTTCGCGCTTTGGCTCTGAGAAACGCCGCATGGGTTGTCGCACCGGCTTTGTGTTCTCGTCCACTTTAAGTGCGTGCTCGGCTAATTCCCTGGGAATTCCTGGCATGTCAGCTAGCACCCAGGCAAAGATTTCCCAGCGCTCACGGAGGAACTCGACGAGCGCGCTTTCCTGTGCAGGAGGAAGGCTTGTAGATATTACAGCAGTCTTGCTAGAGTCAGTTGGATGGACCTGAACCTCCTTGGTGTCCGCTTTCTTGTTGAACTCGGGCTGAGAAGCCGGCTTCTTGGAGATTGGTGTTTGCTCTAGGCCGGTTGAAGCTTTGAGCTCCTAGAACTCTTCATGCATACCGAAGGACTCAGAAATTATATGGAATTTTTTGTCGCAGATGTCCGATCGCGTGAAGTTTCATGAAATGGTGATCATGCCGTTGGGCCCTAGCATTTTGAGCTTGAGATAAGCATAATGCAGGACCGCCATGAAGCGAGCCAGCGCGACTCAGCTCAATACCACGTGGTATTGTGAAGGCCAGTCGACTACTTCGAAGTCGAGTCTTTCACGCCGAAAATTGTCGGATGAGCCGAATACCACGTCCAGGCTGATTCTTCCCAGCGGCGTGGCTGCTTTGCCCGTGATGATGCCATGGAAGGTTATGTCCATTGCAGGAAGCTTTGTCATGGAATGGTTCATCCCGCGGAGGGTGTCAGTATAAATAAGATCGAGACCACTTCCGCCGTCGACAAATACTTTGTTCATCATGTACCCACCGATCTGGGCTTCGAGTACTAGAGCAGCATGTCCAGGCCACTACTAACGAACCCACGTGAGGCCACGGGGCAAAATAGTTGCAAAATGTCACTTTTCGTTGCCATATTTAGATATTGCAGCAAAACGCAAGTGTTGGTAGGCGATGGTAAAGGTGCCGTAGCTAGAGATTTTAGATACAGTTTGTTTTAAACGTTGCCACAACCTTAAGCTTTTGCAATCAACGTGACGACGCAATAGGGCGTACAAGCTACTATTATGGGCGTTGCATATGAGTATTTGGCGTGGTTATAGTCATTATTGCATCAATGTAGCTAGTTGCGAGAATACATTCTTTCAACTCAAAGTGTTGTAGCAAGTGTGTTATATCGCTTCAATATATCTTGGTGGCTAAAATAACGATGGTGTTGCAAAAGGGTAAGATTTTCGCAACCAACTATATGTCCTCGCGATAGGATAAGGCAACTAGTGTGGAGCCATAGCTACAGCGAAGGGAGCTCGCAACAAATGTATTTCGTCGCGAGAGGATATGGCAACCAGTGTGGAGACATGGCTATACCAAGGTGATCTTGCAACCAAATATGTTTCATCGCAAGAGGATAAGGCAACTAGCGAGGAGACGTAGCTATAGCGAGGGGATCTCGCAACCAAATGTACTTCATCGCGAGGGGATATGGCAACCAAAGTTGGAGACGTAGGTATAGGCGAGGTGTTCAGCAACCCAATATATTTCATCGCGAGAGGATATGGCAACCAAAGTTGAAGACGTAGCTATAGGCGAGGGGTTTAGCAACCCGATATATTTCATCGCGAGAGGATATGGCAACCAAACATTTGAGATGTAGCTAAAATGTAGGGGTTATCGCAACCCAATATATTTCATCGCGACTTGTTATCGCAACCAAAGTTTGGAGACGTAGCTATAGGTATTGTGTTTAGCAACCCAATGTATTTCATCGCGAGAGGCTATGGCAACCAAATGTGGAGACGTAGCTATAGGCGAGGGGTTTAGCAACCCAATATATTTCATCGCGAGAGGATATGGCAACCAAAGTGGAGATGTAGGGATAGGCGAGGTGTTTAGCAACCCAATATGTTTCATCGCGAGAGGATATGGCAACAAAATTTGGAGACGTAGTTATAGGCGAGGGGTTTAGCAACCCAATATATTTCATTGCGAGAGGATATGGCAACCAAATTGGAGACGTAGGTATAGGCGAGGTGTTTAGCAACCCAATATGTTTCATCACGAGAGGCAATGGCAACCAAAGTTGGCGACGTAGCTATAGGCGAGGGGTTTAGCAACCCAATATATTTCATCGCGAGAGGATATGGCAACCAAACATTTGAGAGGTAGATACAGGGTAGAGGTTATCGCAACGCAATATATTTCATCGCAACTTGTTATCGCAACCAAAGTTCGGAGACGTAGGTAAATGGTAGGGGTTATGCCAACCAGATATATTTCATCGTGTGGTTGATTGTATAGTATTTGTATTGGTTAATGCGACAGATTTATAGATCATCAGAAAATCATGCAAAAACATATATATTATGAATCAAATAAATCATTCATTCACTATTACACATTCCCATTCAAATAACGATCACGGTCATATACTAAAAAACATTGTATATATCCTCGATTCTACTTCAGATAATCTATAACAGAAACTATGAAACTAAAAATTATGTGGCAGATCCTCAAGAAAAAAAAACATGGCATCCTTCAGGGGCTTGAGCAATCTTCAGTCTTATAGCCCCAGTCCAGCTTGGTTGTCCTGCCGAAGAGAGAAATTTTCGAGATATAATTTGTCTTGCCATTAATCAACTACAAATAAAATTAGAATGGCAATGCAAAGTTCGATTGGCATTATGAAAGCACTGTTCCACTTCTTACCTGATCTTTCAACTTGCTTGCTGCTCGTGTTTTAGCACCATTTACTAGCTCATGGAAAGTAATGTATGACAGTGGCACATTACCACCATCATTATTGGGCTGCTGAGGTTTTTTACCTTTGGGAAATTTACCATTGCACAATGGTGGCCTATTTTATTTTTGTAGCTTGGGAGTACTTGTTTTCTGCACCTGGCATTATAAAGTTTTTGGAGCAGTGTTAGCTATACTGAAATGCATAAAGCATTCGTCAATTTCAGTACCTGTGACAATGTATCTTTAATCTGCGCTGTTGGTGCAACATTGGCTGCAGGTTTTGCTGCTGGTTGGGCTTCGGGTTCTGCTGCAGGTTTTGCTAGAGGTTCTTCTGAAAGTTTTGCTACTGGTTCTTTTGAAAGTTTTGCTGCAGGATCTACTAGAAGTTCTGCTGCAGGTTGGGCTGCAGCTGCTGCAATGTTGGTTGCCGTGGCAGTCTATGCATTAAAAAAAAGGGGGGCAGGTATTACTGCTTCTTGGCTGATATGGCATTCTAAAGTAGTTGGAACGATGTTAGCTATATTTAAATGATTAACTCCAAGATGATTGCAAACATTGTTCAACTTCATTACCTGTCCCAATGTTTCTTCTGTGTGGCGCTGCGGTGCTGTTTCATTATTCACATCCTCAGTGGCCCTAGCTGCAACTGTTGTGGCATCATGTATACCTCATTGGCCGTAGGTGCACATTCTGTTTCATTTTTGGTTGTAGGGAGTCTACATGCATGTTTGTAAAAGGACAGGTAAGTGAGCAGAAGTCATATAATCAGAACGAACAAATTGTACATGCTCACTATCCTAATCTCCCAATTAGTTTTTTCTTATGAACATAACAAAAATAGCACGCCTTGCACAAATTATCTTCTGTTCAAATGAGATGAAGGATGAGAAATTATTCAAAGTTGATTAACTTCCGAAGAAATGACAATACTGTCTTTTTTGAACATATCATGAAACTCTTTCATCAGTTCTTCTCTAAGGGATTTTTTTAGTTCTTCCTTCGCTGCTTCCCTATCAGCAGCTTGCTTTGCAAGCTGTTCTTTTAATCTATCAACCTCGCATGCTTGTCGTTCCAGTTTTTCTTGAAGCTGTTGGCTTTTCGTCGGATTCTTCGATAGGTATCCACCTCCAACTAACTTGTTTTGTTTGAGCCCTGTTGTATCCCTGTATGCAGCCTGCAAAGCAAGTTCTTCCTCAGCAATTGTAACTTTGGAAAATTCTGTTTGTCCCCCCAACAGTTCCGGCGATTCTTCCCTTCCCAACCTCTTCAATGCATCAATCTTGGGGAAAGAAGAGTGTGTGAGACCATGCAGGTCATGTCGAGACAGGAGACAAAACTTGTGCAGTGAAAGAAGGACAGTACTACGCAGCGGCGTGCCCCACCTAGTGCTAAGCAGCGGCGTGCCAACCAGGCTACAGCTTGCCGTGCGGACTTGCGCGTAAGCAACAGCACAGCAACGGGAATCCCCTTAAGCATTTTAAACTCGTCCTTGCATACACAGCTTTCTCATAAATTTATTTTTCAAACAGGTCCATTTTTTCCCAACAACAAAAGTAGACTCATACATTCACACAGGCACACATGTGTATAGACAGCACCATCACTTCCTCTAGCAAAACCAATAAAACAGCATCTTCCAAACCCATCAAAAATTTAGCCTTCACAGCTAAAAATTGCAGCACCACTTTCTCAGGCATCATGAAGCCAAATATACAAATTTGCAAATGAACATTTTATGGGGGCAAACGAAACCCATTTCTTTGAACTCTTTATTGCCTCGAGAATCTTATTCATCTCCATCACCTCCGCCATATGTATATTGTCGAGGTTGTTGATCTAGATCACCGGTTACCTTCTCCCATAGACATTTACTGGCCATCGATGCCTAGCAGCTTTTCTTGACCCAACAAGTTAGGAACATCACTTCCTTGGCAACAAAACTGATCAACGGCCATTCACGTTGAGAAACGCATATGAAAGCATATATATCTCACTATTAATGACAATAAAAGAAAACGAAAAGAAATGAACTGTACAAACAATTGCCAGATTCTTACAGACAAATTGTAGGTTCTTTAGAAAACAAATTGCCAAATTATTTAAAATCAGATTGCCAGGTTTCTACAAACAATTGCCCAAACAGTTGCCAGGTTATTTAGAAACCAAGGGTCAGTTTGGTTCCAGAGCAAAAACAGTTATAGCCTTTCTAAGCCAGGTTTGGTGTTTGGTGTCCAAAATAATTTCTAGCTTTTGACGAAGAGTTAGCCGGTGCGGGCCAGAAAAACCTTGCTCGTAAGGGAGAACCAAATTGGTTCTCCCTCGATGGCAAGATGTCTTTGTGCGAACAAAAACCTCTACTGAATATTGCGCAACCCACGATCTCCCTAGGAGCTCACACGGGCAATCAAGTCAAACCAAACGCAGAGCTACAAACGACCTTAACCAATGCGAGTTGAGCAGCTAGACTAGCTCAGCAATAGCCTTGCTAGGAGACGGAACCAAACGCACCCCAAATTGCCAGGTTTTCTACAAACAATTGCCATGTTTTCTGCAAACAATTACCAGGTTCTTTATAAACAGTTGCCAGGTTCTTAAAAAAAACAAATTGACAGGTTCTTTTCAAAAACAACTACCAGGTTCTTTACAAACAGTTGCCAAGTTTTATACAAATAGTTGCCACGTTATTTACAAACAGTAGCCAGGTTATTTAGAAAATAAATTGCCAGGCTATTTAGAAATCAAATTGCCAGGTTTTCTACAAACAATTGCCACGTTTTCTGCAAACAATTGCCACGTTTTCTACAGACAATTGCCAGGTTGCCAGGTTCTTTCCAAAAAACAAATTCACATGTTCTTTACAAAAAACAACTACCAGGTTCTTTACAAACAGTTGCCAGGTTTTATAAAAACAGTTGCCAGGGTCTATACAAAACACTATAACAACTGCTATGATCTTGACAATGAACTGTCCTGGTTTCCTATATGTACATTATCAATTTTCCCCCTATAGCTACTAGGTTCCAATCAGCGCTACCAGGCTCTTTCCAATCACCTACAAGATTCTCCGCAAACAATTGCCAGGTTCATTTTAAACACCTAACAGATTCTTTACAAATAATTGCCAGGTCCTTTACAAACAATTGCCATGTTCTTTCCAATTAACTATGTTCTTTACAAAAATAGTTGCCAAGTTCTTTGAAAATAGCTATCATGTTCTTTATAATTAGCTACCATGCTTTTTCCAAATAGGTACTAGGTTCTTTACAAGGTTGTATGGTAACAACTACTAGGCTGTTCGGTACAGAAATTCCTATTAAAATTATCAGGGTCTGTGTTGACGACTACCAGGTATTTCAAAACACCTAAATTAATGTACAAAAGTAGCTGGCTAAACCAAAACTTACCATGACCAGGAGCTCGTCTCATGAAAAAGAAAATAGACATCGACTATTTTAGCAGCGGGTGAATTGCATCAAACCTAGTATAAACCCACAAGCTGAGATCAATCCCCATGTCACCAAGCACACAGCACACCCCACCCCACCCACAGCCAAGCACAACGTCAAACACACTATCCAGTACGCCTGCAAATGTCAAACCCTAGCCCAAATCGCTGTGCATGAACAAGGTGCTGTGCATGTCAACCATCGCAAAACCCACATGCTGCTGCACCCCGCCAAATTACCTGAAGTACCGCCAAACTCACAAGATGTCGCAGCGGTGCAGCCCCACCATACGCTGTGCATGTCCAGGAAATCGCAGGAAACAACCAACAAATCGTAGAGCACATAGCACTGATTTGCCAAAATTCAACCAGAGAGCTCGCAGAAATTGGGGGCCGGCGAAGAAATAGGAGACTCACCGGCGGGAATGACGCAGTAGAAGGAGGAAGAGCGGGAGCGGAGAAGCACGCCGGAATCGCGTCGCGCTCTGCCTCGATGCACCTCGCCCGCCTCTGCCGCGCGCAGCCTCCGCGTGCCTCCTCCGCCTCTGCCGCGCGCAGCCCCCGCGCGCCTCCCCCGCCTTTGCCGTGCGCCACCTCAGGCAGCCTCGGCGCGGCGCCGCCCCACCGCCCGCGGTCCCCTGCGCCGCCCCCACCGTCTCGCGCGGGCGCGCCGCCGCCGCTCGCGGCCCCTGCCACGCCGCCTCCCCGCAGCCCCAGCGCAGCCTCCGCGCGGCGCCTCCCCACAGCCCGCTGTCCCCTGCGCTGCCCCCCACGGTCTCGCGCGGTCGCGCCGCCTCCGCGCGGCGTCGCGCCACCGCCGCTCGCGGCCCCTGCCGCGCCGCCTCCCCGCAGCCCCAGCCCACGCCCACCGGCCCTTGACCCGCGTTGCCCAGCTCGCCGTCGATTTCAAGACAGAGGAGAGAGAAGCTCACGGGAAAATGAGGATTAATTTGAGGTTGGTGTGGGGTTGTAGGCTAAAAGCAGATCCGGAATTCTCTCAACGCCTGCTGGGCCATACAATCGCCTGCGCATCGATCTCAACGCGCGCCGCCGCAGAAGACACGGTGGGCACGTTCCCCACTTAGAATAACCGGTGAAAGAAATAAGATGATCAAATTAATAATAATAATCACGTAAACTGCTTCAGCCACTTCGTCTGACCATTTTTGGTGCTTGTAACGATTAGCCTTCCAAAGTACCAAAGTATCTGGCTTAACATCATTTTCATCTCTCTAAGATGGCAATATTAAATGTCACTAATATATCATTGTGGAGTGGAATATATTAGAAGTTGAGACAATTGAAACGGATGTTTACTTGTTCCCAGCTGCATTGAGAGAAAGGTTTCGAACCCGACACATGTTTGCACTTCCTTTTTTTTCAATTAGAGGAGTTCTGGCTGCTAACCTTCTGCAACAAGTGAACAATCAATGAGAAATTGTACAATGTTTCTATTGTTAAATTAATGAAGTAGTTCATGACCTTGAATTTTTTAGATCAAAAGTACTTGATCAAATAGTGCCACTCCACAATGTCCAAATCTTCTAGCTTATGACACATTCTGGCATTGTAGTCTTCGTACGCCCTGTACAAGGCACTCAAAGAAGATCGCCATCCTTTATATCGCTCTTTTGCAATCTTTAATATCATGTCCTTTGTTTAATTATTGTTGGCAATACCCCATCCATCCTGTTGAAAGAAACACATATTAAGAGTGTGCAGAGATTGGACAACTTCTACCTAACACTTAAATGGAAAAACATACCAGTATAGCTCTGACGATTGTTAGCCTCACCAATCTAGGCACATCCTTCCGGTGTTGAATTCCAATTAGTGGGGTGTGTAACCTGGTAAAGGTAATAATCACTTCATCCACAAATGTGCGTGCATTTTCTCCACATGGACCACCCAATTTTTTCGAGCATTCAACCTTAAGCTTGTGAGTGCGCTGCATCAATCTCTTGCGTGTTGCAACGAGGCCTTTCAAAGTGCCACGACCACGCTTCTTGAACGCTTCATCGAATCAAAGAATGAAACATTGCATTACAGATTATTTTGTTGAACAATAACAATAGCACTATATAATTTAAAGCAGCATAGAATGCATGAGGAAACTTTTAAAACCTTTTTTGTCCTTGTTGTATCTAGCATGGCTTGGCCATTGGTTCGGTGGCGTTGTGCTGCTACCTTTGCTCTCAATGGTCTCTTGGTTGTCGTCCTCTGCTGGTATATCGTTATATTTACTAAAAAAAATTCTCATAAGCCGCTGCAAAAAATAAAAATGTCTTGCATTTAATACATTCAAAAATTTAATCAAAAATAAGAAGTTCAGAGGGAAAATAATTACTAATTGCATCCGGTTCTCCTTGTTTCTTTAACCATTCAGTGTATGTTGCGATTGTTTCTTCCCCGTAGATATCGCGTAGATCTGTGAAGTACATGAAAATGTCAGTAAAGATAGATACAGTCATGGGTTCAGGCCGTTAGTGTAATACAAGTAACATATATGATCCAAGTTCTGATCTCATTAATTATTACGTGATAGTGACTCTTTCATATTCTCTTGTAGCCAATCTTTGTAGGCATCAAGTGCATCATATGATCCAACATCATCATCGTCATCCTCTTCGGGCTCCTTCTCCAACGGTCGCTTGACAGGTGTAATATTGACATTCTTCTGCTGTTCTTCTTCTTTTGACAGGACGAGCCTGACTTCGTTCTCCACAGCCAGGTCCTCAACCATTTGTAGTGCATGTTTGCGAAGATCAATCACTTGAAGACTTGCTACATCCAGACCTGATCTCTTCTTGTAATACACGTAATCCCGCCCAGTAAAACCAAGCTGCTCTTTAAAACTTATTATTGATGACAAGGTTACTTTAGTCAACTGTGGCTGTGATGAAGTCGTCTTCAGTTCTTCCTGGTATCTTGCACTGGAAGATTAGAGTCCACATCTCACCTGTCCTTTGGGCTCTGTACACATGTGCACATATATTATCATAAAAACAGGTATGAATAGAGCCATATATTCGTATATAATTGTACTACACTGGTAGTTTATTCTTTCATTATCAAGATTCAGGATATGATTGATGCCTCATGAAACAGACACAATGGCGCATGTTCTTCACTGTAATGATTTGGGTCTCCTAAATATTCGATCTATTGAAACAGGAGATGGTGGTGAACATGAATCTGGCATGGACGATCTACGTGATTATGGCATGCATGGATGGGAAAATCGAAAAGATAATTAACCACATCTGACGGATAAATTCAATATATATGGAAAAACAGTCGAAGCGGGGGATGAACACCTGATGCATCCTGGTTCCGTCGGGTCATAGTCCTCCTCGATCGAGGCGATACGATATGAACGCCGTACGGAGCTGCGATCGGCATTTCTGCTATCAGAGGAAGTCGCCATGGATAGAATCCTTGGCACCGGACGAAGGAACCAGGGGAGAGAGGACAGGAACCGATCGAGGCCTCGCCCTCTCTCATGATTATCTCTTCTCCATCTGCGCGTGTTATTCGGGGAAAGTGTTGGGCCAAACGAGTTGATTGAGGGTGGTTATGGGTCATTTAAATGGAAACAACCTGGCGGCAAAACCTGGTGGGCGAAATTTAACATGGAAAAAAGTATGTGGCGGCAAAATCTTGTGGGCGAAAATTTACAAGGTAAAACGTACGTGGCGGCAAAAACTGGTGCTCGAAAATTTACATTTAAATGTAGCAAAACGCCAGGCAAAGCGGGTGAACAGAAATTTGAGAGAGAAATTTGAACTTTTGGGAGGAGAAATTTGAAATATGCATTCTAAGTAAGTAGTAGTGCATTTTTTCACAACTTGGTGAAGATGAAATTGATTTATGTGACTCGCTTTGAATGGAATAAACACACGTACCTTTGGGGACAACACAAATGCAAAAGCTAAATGCACGTGACATATGTTTCAAGGCTAGCTAGGTGCTATATTTGGGTCCAAGACGAGTAGGCGACCGTGTGCTACATTTGGGTTGAAGGTGTTCATAATGGTCAGTTGATGGTGTAAGAGGTGACCATGCATGCATGCTACAACACCATGTACAGCCACAGAGACCGTAGATGCAACATGTGTGTACAAGGTGAAATCCAATATATTGAGGAGACCCAAATCATTACAGTTGCATGTTGAGAGAAATCTAATAGTTGTGATGATGATGGGGCATGCTTGGATGTTGAGAGAAATCCAATATATATAGTTGTGATGACGTGGCATGCTTGCATGCATGTTGTGGCTTCCTTTGATTCAAAGGATTTTCTTAGGAATTTGGGAGGCTTGAAATCCTTCGAAAATTTTCCTATGTTGCTCGTTTGATTCGTAAGATTAAATCATATCGGAAATTTTACAAAGGATTCATTTGTACAATATTAAGGGAAAATTTACATCCACTCCAACCTCTTGGAAGAAATCCTATTTGGTCCAATCAAACAAACTTTGGTGCAAACAAAATCCTATGACGAGGAGATGTGGGTCCATGGGGCCACACGAGATTTGTCCATGGATGCTACATGTGGGTGAAACGTAACAATGCGTTCTACATGTGGGGCCTAGGTATGACGAGGAGATGTGGGTCCATGGGGCCACACGACATTTGTCCATGGATGCTACATGTTGGTGAAATGTGACAATGCGTGCTACATTTGGGGCCTTGGTGACAATGGGTGCTTCATATCGGTCGCAGTTGGTTAAGTGAGAGAAGTGGTAGAGATGTGGGTCGACAATGTCGGAGATCGAGTTCTGTGTCGGGTAGCTAGGGTGACCGGCCATATATGTACGATCGATTGGTACAATGTGTTCGACAAGTAGGTCCAAGCGTGCCAGATACAGTTTCATGAAATCAATAATAACAACATGTTCAAAAATTACTCACCTGAATTCAATTTACAGTGATTATTTATTTCCATTAAAAATAAAAAGTTGCCCACCCAGATTTCAATCAACGGGGACCAAGTTGGGGTCAACGGTTTTACACCGAGTCAAGCGACAGATCTATATCGAAACGGGCGACTGGGCTTCATCACCGCCTACTACCAAGTCGGCCCATGTTGAACGGGCCCGCATAGGGCAAAGGGAGGAGTCAGTTGCATGTGCGTTTAGAAGATATCGATATGTGCTGCGGAGGAAAGTATTTATACAGGTCACGTAGTTTGTAAACTGCCGAGGTGAGACTAAACATCCCACCTCTGGTTGTTTCTTGTGGTATCCGGTCTTGTTGGGCCGCGACGATGGGCAATGGCACGACCGGCCCATAAGCACGCACGTTATTAAAAAAAATATGGACACGTCTGTTCGTGTTCGATCTGATCTGATCTCATCGTGATCGACCTAGATGTGATCTCATCGTGTTAGATCGAGATCCGATCGACGGATGTAGGGAGCTGTTATTTTGTGTTTATTGCTTCATATTTTACCAGCTCTCTCGATTAAATATACTCAGCCACGTCCATGTCTCAAATTTTGAGAAATTTGAATGTTGACGATGTTGCAAGGTGACTATGCAGTTTCGAGAATATCTTAGTAATTTTGGAGGCTTGAAATCCTTAGAAATTTTTCCTATGTTGCTCGTTTGATTCGAAAGATTAAATCATATCGGAAAATTTACAAAGGATTCATTTCTACATTATTCTATAGGAAAATTTACATCCACTCCAACCTCTTGGAATAAATCATATTTGGTCCAATTAATCAAACAAACTTTGGTGCAAACAAAATCCTATGAATCAAATGGTTGTTGCATGCTCCAAGAATCAAGTTTGCTCCTATGAATCAACTTTGCTCGTTTGATAATGTGGCATGCTTGCATGTTGAGAGAAATCCAATAGTTGTGATGATGATGTGGCATGCTTGGATGTTGAGACAAATCCAATATATATAGTTGTGATGACGTGGCATGCTTGCATGCATGTTGTGGCTTCCTTTGATTCAAATGATTTTCTTAGGAATTTGGGAGGCTTCAAAGCCTTAGAAATTTTTCCTATGTTTCTTGTTTGATTCGTAAGATTAAATCATATCGGAAATTTTACAAAGGATTTGTTTGTACAATATTCTATAGGGGAAAATTTACATCCACTCACACCTCTTCGAAGAAATCCTATTTGGTCCAATCAAACAAACTTTGGTGCAAACAAAATCCTATGAATCAAATAATTGTCGCATGCTCCAAGAATCCACTTTGCCCGTTTGATAATGTGGCATGCTTGCATGTTGAGAGAAATCCAATAGTTGTGATGATGATGTGGCATGCTTGGATGTTGAGACAAATCCAATATATGTAGTTCTGATGATGTTGCATGCTTGCATGCATGTTGAGGCTTTCTTTGATTCAAAGGATTTTCTTAGGAATTTGGGAGGCTTGAAATCCTTAGCACTTTTTTCCTATGTTGCTCGTTTGATTCGTAAATTAAATCATATCGAAAATTTTACAATGGATTCATTTGTACAATATTCTATAGGGAAAAATTTACATCCACTCCAACCTCTTGGAAGAAATTCTATTTGGTCCAATCAAACAAACTTTGGTGCAAACAAAATCCTATGAATCAAATAGTTGTTGCGTGCTCCAAGAATCAACTACGCTCCTATATGCATCAACTTTGCCCGTTGTATAATGTGGCATGCTTACATGTTGAGAGAAATCCAATAGTTATGATGATGTGGCATATATGCATACTTGCATGTGTTGTGAGAAATCACATATATAGGAGTCATCCAAAGTAGAGCTTAAACCCACATCACATATATAGTCATCCAAGAAAAGACTACATCCGTACGGGTCAAAGAAAACAATCGAACAATTGATCCCAGTCTCCTCAGATTCTCATTCCAGATCGTTTTTTACTTGTGCCTTGCGACTGTGTTTCACTAGTGCGTGGACCCTCCAGACGTGGGCCCCACAAGGCAGTAACCAACAAGGCCCCCAGTCAGGTAATATTCTACGGATTCTACGGTTTCCTTCCCTATGAAGACCCAAATCGGCACCTCTTTCTCGTCACCTCCCACCTTCCGCACGGATTCCCCGGCCCGTTTCCAAATCCCTCCCTCCCACGTCCCATCTCCATTCCCCATCCTCTTCCCCGGCGACAGGCGTGCGATGGCCGGGGGGAAGGACCACATCTCCCGGCGGCAGGCGCGTGATGCGCGAGGGAGGTTCTCCCGTAGCCCGGCGACGAAGAAGCAGAAGTGGCCGCATCACTCGGAGCAAGAGAGCAACACCCGTTGCTGCGAGCTGGTCGGCGTCGCCCCTCATTGCGGCCTCCACGCCTTTGTCCCGCGATCCGACCCGTGGCCCTGGCCCATCCTCCTCCGCTGGCCCAAGCCGACTGCTGTCCCCTGGGCCTGCAAGGCAGACGCGGGCCGGGGCCCTCGCCGGCATGGCGGATGGCGACGAGGACGAAAATGTCACCGACAACTCCTCCTCGCTTCCCGACCAGGTTGGTCAGATACTGAACTAGGGTTTTGTTTTTCAGTTCAAGTACTATTGTTATTCTACCGTGCTTCCGATTTGTTTTTTTTTCTATTATACTAGTAGTACTTATGTTGTTTAGCCAGATGTTAATCTACCTAGATTTAATTTATAGTGCAAGCTAGTTGTAATATCTAAGAAATTAATTTGCAATTATACGGTGTATTAATCCAGTTGTAATATCTCTGCAATGGATTGATTCTCAAATAGTGCGTGTGAATTAGCTAGATGTATTTTGTATGCAATTAATTTCTAAGCAATTGATTTATTGATGATTGTATATACTGTAGTTAGATTCTTGTTCTTAATTAGTTTTCTTATTTTCCCTGCATAATATATTGGCAGAATATAGAGGTCAATATGTATATACTGTAGTTTACACTTTATAGTATATACTATGCAATTGATTTATTGATGAATGTATATATGCAATTGATTTATTGATGAATGTCTCATGTTTACTTAATGTAGAGTGATTAAACATATTTTGTGTACTTGTAAAAAATAGTTGGCAAAGAACTTGTAATATTTATGACAATATTTGGTTAAGAAATACTTGTGTTATATATATTTCAAATCTAGAAGGAGCAAGAGTTCACTTCGAGAAAATGCGCGTTCTACTACAATGGACCGAGGAGAGCGACGAGTAACCAGAACCAGACACTCTGCCAGGCTACAAGGTGATTAATAAATATGCTACTAGTGCCATTTTCTGAATGAGTGTTTAACAGTTAATTAAAACAAAAGGATGAACTATGTGCTCAGTTCTGCCATTCGGAAATGACAGATTCATCGAATGGCGAAAGAACTTCGGTTGGTTCTGAGGCGCAGGCTGCAGAAGAAACGCAAGGAGGCAGCTAATAAGGGGCCTGATAATAACTAGTTGTTTAATTAGAAGTTCCAGATATTAGTGAACTGATGTTTTCTAAGGGTTATTTTGCTGTCCGGTGATGTATGCATATTGGTTCATACTATGTATGGATCGGTATGCTTCCTATGATGATGCACTATGTGAACATGTTTAAGTGTGTGTGGATGGGTACACTGTGAACCTTTTTAAGTTTGAATTGATGCATGCTTAGAACTGAATGTTGCATGTTTAGTTAATAATATTTTGTTAATTATTGTTGTTGTCAGTTGTTTATTATCTGTATGGAAAATATGGATCAGTGATGCTTTTGACCATGGTTCGTGTGGTTGCACTTTAATCTATATTGCACTAGCTAGCTAGATGGCATGAATCTATATTTGTTCTTGCTTTTACATCATCATGCATATTGTACTTTCTCTACCTCTTGGTCCCACATGTAGCACAAATGTAGTCATAAACAAAATGAGTGTAAGTGAGAGAGGAAGCAAACAAAATTTCTCTCCCTTGCTCCCCTTCTTTTTCTCACTGCCAAGTTCATCGCCCAAATCCTCTGCTACGCTCATCTCGCCCACCCTCTCCCTCCAATCTCGAACGGAATCAATGGAGGGTGCAAAATTTGTCCAAACTGCTCGGATTATGTATAATTACAACATATTCAAAATTACTCAGACCTAAAATCAATTTATGGGTTATTTTCATACAAAAAAAATTAAAAAGATGCCCACCCGGGTTATCTAATTAAGGTGTATGTTTGTTTGCCCAACGATTTCTCCACCGATTTCGCTGGGTTTCTCCATTTATATCCAAACCTCTCCTACGTCCCATCCAAAACCCCTCTCCCCTCCAACGAACCCAATGGCGGGAAAGAAGGAGCATATCTCCCGCCGGCAGCCCTGGGATGCGCTCGGGAGGTTCTCCCGTAGCCCCGTGACGAAGACGGCGTCATGCCATGGTGCCACATCGTGGACGTCGGCCGTTCCTACGACCAAGAAGACGGCGTCGCCCAACCCTGCGAGCCGCCGGGTCTCTCCGCGCACTAGAGTTGTGACTCGTCACGTCGACAAAGCCGACTTGGCGGAGGAGGACGTCCAGCCAGGCGAGAAGGTTACTCTTCAATCAATGAAATCCCTTTTTCTCGCAAAAAAAAGTTTCAGTAGTAGTTGTACTACTTCCGTTGTTTCACCTGTAGATGTACTTTTTATTATCTAACTTGGTTTATTTTCATAAACATGCATTTACTAATATTAACAAGTTGAATGAATAGATTTATCTTTTCAAAAGTTGCATGAATGTACTTAAGTGAAACAAATTTGTATCTATAGTAAGTACTTAAATTGCATTTGATCAAATGCAGTATATTAACGAGGTGGGGTTCCTATGCTACCCGAAGATAACCATTTCGGTGTGTGTATATATATATATATATGCTAACTTATGATCTTGTGAAATGACAGCTTCATGCTATGGCCGAGAAATTTCGTGTGATGCTCAAGCGGAGGGCGAAGAAGATTTTCAAGAACTAGTGCAGATCGAATGCACCATGTTATAATAACTAGTGGTTACTCCACACGTTGCTGCGAATATTAAAGAACAATCCATCTACCCATGAGTAGTGTAAGAATGTGATGCAGTGTAAGAATGTGATGAATATTGTAATACTCAAACAATTACAGAATAAAAGCATTGTGCTAAAACACTTCAGAATTTGGATAACATTTTATTACTCAAACAACTATTGGCATTGTGTTAAAACATATTCAAACAACTACATAATAAAAGCATTGTGCTAAAACACTTCATAATTTGGCTAAACAGCCATGGGCATTGTGTTAAAACATATCCAAAGTAACCACGTTACAGCATAAAGCTAACAAAGTTTATTAACGATGTGCGTCAGTGCCCACGAAAGGATCATTGCGCAGTATTGATGCTCCTGTAAACCCGGCATCACTTGCTGTCCTCTGAAGATACCTTTTCTTCAGTTCTGTATCAGGAACATGAGAAAGTCATCATCAAATCCAGGACACTGAATTATATAAAGCAGAGATGAAGTGGCGAAAATCAGTTCCATAAATAAACAATCTAATTACATTACCAGCTAACTATGGTTACAGATCCAAAAGAACAGCGGAGAGAAGGAATAGTTCAGTCAGAACTCAATACATGACAACACACAACACATTCTTATGACAAACCGACGACATTAGCTATACATCAAGACAAAAGAGTGTCATCTGGACGTAATAACAGCTGCTAAGAACTTTTTATGAAAAGAATAGCTACCTTGGTTTGTTGAGTCTGTTCACGTCATTGTCGTTGTCAAAATCAAGTTGTCTCTTTGTTTTTGACTTGTCTTCTCTCTGTTTGGGAGGAGCTGCGGCTGGTGTACTAACATTGCATTTGAAAGTGCGGGAAAAAAAGTAAGTATATAAAGAGAAGCATGAATAATTTCAGAAGCACAATGTGTAGGTAATATGTACCTAAGTAGGTCATCAACAGCAGAGTCTGCAGTTTGTTCGGATGTATTTTCCCTTGGAAGAACTGTTGGTGGTGTACTAAATCTGCAATTGCAGGAAAACAAACAAGTGTAGAAACAGGAGGCTGCATAAGTTTAGATGGATAAATTGTAGAGCTCTTCAGAAGTGGCTGTGATGTTCTCCTGTACAGAGTTCTAGGAGAATTAAAATACCATCATTAGAGTTAGGGATTATGTGATAAGACGGAATTAATTATATAGAGAGTAATATTTGATGGTCTTATACATTTACCTGGCTGGTATCATCATGAATCTTGTAACTCTTTTTCAGGACATGATTGATCGAGAATCTAGAAAAATATTTAGGATTCATTCCTATTGAGAAAAGCCTTTTCTTCCCAATAGCTTTTTCAAGAGCTACTGCATGATCTGATGCATCTATCTTCATGTTTTGGGAGGCTTGCATAGCAGTTTGCTCAAGTAAATCCTCAGCTACAAAACTGAAAGCAATTGTCTCCATGCTTGCTGTGTCATCCATGACCTTGAGAGAAAGCTTGTACCTATATAAGAATAATACGATGGGCAATAGGTGGATAGGAATTCCATAAACAGAATAATGATGTAATAAATAGGTTAGTAAGTGAGGTGATACATTGGTTTGGGGTTTGAAAGAGGACATGAGCATCTGGGTGTGTCCGAATTGTTGTTGTACCCTTCACCACAACTTTTGCAGACTTTGTAATACCTTTTATTGGATGGCAGCAAAGCTTATACCATCGCAATGCAACTGAATGAAGCACCTCCCTTGGTGTAATGCAGATCAAATTTAGAAAAGTCTAATATAAGGCAAAGATGAAACATTTTACAATGAGGAATATATATTAGAAGTTATGTATATATATATATAGAACTATTAAAAGGAGAAGGCACCTCGAAAGATGAAATTGGCAGCGTAGATATTTCTTCCAGCTTGTAGAGTTTGCCTGCTGCTTGTAAGGGAGTCACATGGGTAATTTATGGCTGTTGTTGGCACAAAACCGGAACTTCCCATTGATAACTTGAAAGTAGAAATATGCATGATTGCATGTTAGTTAATGGAAAAGAATGTGAACCATTTGTTATAAAAGTATTGATGAACCTTTTTTTATACTGTTCAACTTTTGGTATTTCCATGTCAATGTATATTTTGGTAGCTGAACTTGAAGAGGCCTCAAGTTTATCTGTATAGTAATAAATTCCATGAGATGCTTCGGGTTAATCAATAAAGTCATAATGCAATAGAAATCGTAATTTCCTAAGAACCTACCTAAATACTTTCCAATGGTCAGGCCAGCAAAAACACAAACAACAATCTTCCCATCTGATTTGCTGAGGACTGCGCTTTCGTCAAATGTTTCACCATCCTCGCCCCAAAGGTTTATTTCCTGTGTTTGTTCACTACAAAGAGAAAATAGTGCATTTAGATAAACAGAAGTGAAAAATACATGGGAAAAAAGACTTACTCTTGGTTACGGATATGTATCTTCCTGAGCTTGTACTGAGACGTTGGGCTAGCGCAGTCGTATGGGTCAACGTAGCTAATGACTCCAATCAAATCTGTTTGAAAAAAACATGTAGAAATTGGATTGTTGGTTGGGAAAAGATGTATCATCACGAAATTTGTTAAGCAATACCTAGAAGGGGTTTGGATTGATTGTCTTTTGACGGAAGCTGATCAAACTGGGAGAAATCAAAGGCAAATCGAGGAATACTCGCTCCTCGCGACTGCATTAGATGGACCTTCGAGCTTGTTTTAAACTGAAGCATGTAGCTTTGGTGGTGGTAAATGAACTTCTTGTATGTAGCATGAACATCACTAACATCTGTCAACATGTAGACAGAACCCAGAGAGAGCAGTGGACAAAATTGTTTTTCAACCTTTTTGGGTATGGTTATCTGTACCATAGCACCCTGCAATAGTGACATTGGTTAAAGAGAAAGCAATGCAAGGCTAACACTTTAAATGGAAAAAGGACAGGAATTACAAAATTTAGTGAGTAAGTACATCTACATGCATTTGTTTGATGCACATGTACTTGGATTTATAAGCTATAGCTTATGGCAGATGGCACACAGATCTTCTGAAATGAATGGAGAAAGATTGGGAACACGTTCATGATTGTAATTCCAATATGTTCATGATTGTTGCGCGGTTGCAGGGAGAGATTATTACTCCGTGATAAATACGTCCATCCACCTCGGCCGAATGAATCAATTGACGTGCACAGGATATGAACATTTAAGAGGGAAATAATGAAAGGTATGCCAAGCAATGAATCGTGGAGTAAACGGGAACCTGGAAAATAGCTGTACAACATCACTCCCTAAACCCTAGGTTCTGATTCTATGCCTCAAAGATGCAAGAAATTTCAGAAAGTTACCAGTACTGGACAGGTGGACATGATCAGATGGAATGAGCAAATATGCTAGGTAAATCTTGCCCAAGACCCAATAATCCCACTATTTGATAGGTGAGTACAGGTGTTCAGATTATGTGCAGGCCAAATGAGGCAGAGTTTGAGTGATTTGCTGTGTCAGGTCCACACTTGAACAATCATGCCAACACTCTCGACAGGAGCAAAAGGATATAACTGAAATTCAGCTAAACAAAGAATGCAGTTTCTGTCCCCTTCGGTTATCAGATTACTATTCTTAAACGGCTGGACCAAAATGCATGAAACTTGGCAGATATGTAGTTCTATGAGTCCTCAACACGCTGTAAAAATTTCAGCTCAATCTGACATCATTTGACCCCTCAAACCGACAATATCCCAACACTGCGCATCTCTGAAGTTCCAGCAAACAGATCTGACGAAACCACTCACTAATCCGGCTCAGAATTAAACATCTAGCAACATCAGATCCAAAACACTTCGACATAAATACATAAAATGGGTGTTTTCAGTTAACATACGAAAAAAGATCATCGTCTAATCATTGCCATCACTGGTGTTTCAGTTAAAATGCAGCCCGGGTGGTATGCAATTGCAGGTGCAGGCACTGGAAGATTGCAAAAATATGCAGGTGCTCGAATTACAAAAAGGAAAGAATAAAACCAAATCATGCAGTGCAGAGATATAGTCAGCAAACTAACAATTAGATCATCTATTTCGTTACAATAGCCCTCTCTGAAATAAGATTCGATGATCCAAAAGCACTTCTGGGAAATATCGACAACAAAAGCAAACCAGTGTGCTTTCTGGGATATATATATTGAGCTAAATTAGAAGGAGAAGAGCTAAATTGTCGCTGCTCATACAGAAAAGCATATGGCAAAGCCAGAAAATAGAAATCATTGAACAATCATGCCAACACGTATCAGGATTGGGAATCGCATTCGTCAGCGGCAGTAGCCTACTAACTGTATACCGTGACAAATTATAGAACACCAGATTCAAATATGATGACAAAGCATTAGGCCATCATTCCTGGTATTAGCACTTCAGGAATTACGGAAACTCGTGATCCAATTTGACCATAATACTGGTTGTGACCCTGTAAGAATATGAACTCATCTGAACTTCTAGGAATGAAATTTTTCCCACTACAGAGTACAGAAAGGAGCTCTGTTCTTCTTCAGTAAACTACAGGAGCTCCCTGCCCTTTCGAGGTTTTCCTTAAAAAAGATTTGATGAACAAATCGTTTGTGCGCCATTTTGAAATGCACGCACTGCCAATATAAGCTGTTTTAGTGCGAGATTATAAATTATTACATGGAATGAAGCAGGATAATAAACGACATGGCTGGGGGCTGTTCAACAGGCGGATAGTTGGACTCTGATTAAACTTGGTGAACTGTTGTTGTTTCTGGTTGTATGAGATCTGGTTATAGTCGCTAGCATGTCATCTATAAAAATCACTTCCCTAACTTATGCAAAAATAAAATTATAATAGTTTTTACTAATTGGGGTTCAAAATGTGTTAATTTATTTGAAGAAGGCAAAACAGAGGCAGCAGGAACTCAGGAAATCAAGCTCAGAATATGCTAAACTAAAAATTGGATTGATGCTACTTACATCTTCTGCAAGAAGTACTCCATCAATGCTGAGCAAAGAATCAGTAGTCTTGGCGTATTTATTTTTTGCATCCCATAGCCGTATGAGCCGGCCGAAAACTTTACAATTTTGTTGTCCTACAGTAATGTCTCCAAACTTTGTAGGAGATCCCATGGCTGATGTATATCTGGAAGAACACATCGTTATATCATTTTGTCTACACAATTCAAGCATGTAATATTGATAGAACAACATAAAAGTAAAATGAAAGTTAAATGCTTTGAAGGTAATGAAAACAAAGATAAGTGCCCAAGATACCTTTCTGATTTAATGTGGTTGTCTATTTATTTGACTGAAGACATCATGGTACACTACATTATGAGTGCAGTTGGCATGTGATGAAGGACTATTTTCAATAAGCACACGCAAGCCATTGGGGGATGTTACCCGTGAGAAAGCGACATATAATTGTCCATGAGAGAAAACTGGGGTTGGTAAATAAACACAGACTCTATTGAGAGTTTGCCCTTGACTTTTATTTATTGTCATGGCATATGAAAGCCGTACAGGGAACTGCCTGCGTTTCAGTTTGAAGGGCCATCTAGATTGAGTAGACGTGGTGACAATGCGTGGGATATAAACCCTCGTACCTTTAGCCTTTCCAGTAATTATTTCTCCTTCAATTATACGTTTAGTAAGCTGTGTAACTATGAGCCTAGTTCCATTACAAAGACCACGGGAGGCGTCAAGGTTACGCAAAATCATTATGGGCACTCCTATTTTCAGATGCAAGACATGATCCGGAAGCCCGTTCATTGAAATTGTATTCAGAAATTCAGGGGGATACAATGCTTCTAAAGTTGAATGGTTGGAAGAAGCATCATCAATAGTGTCTGCACTGTAATATGACATCTCATTTGCTTCAAGTTCAGAAATCATTCTGGTATTTATCTGGGAAACAACCTCATTTGTGGGAGCTAAAATGGCACGGTCACAATAGTACGAAGCTGCATTTTCTTGTTGATGTCTAGAGTTATATACAAAGGAAATCAAGCCATCGAGATTTCTACAATGGGATGGGAGGAGTAGAGATTGTGGGATCGGTATGAATGCATTTTCAGGCTCATTTTCAATTGCAATGTAAGGTTCTGTACCATCCCCTGCTCTTAACAGCCATTCAGCAAATATCCTGAGGTTCTCTCTATCGGAGGGTGAGAGAGATCGTGAAGCAAGCCTCATATTTTCGGTCAAGTGGAGAACTGTACACTCATGCCATGTATAAGAATTAACAATGCAAGCCTTCAAAATATGACCCTTTTTTGCATTTGGGATAACTGGAAGAGTTTGCCGAAAATCTCCACTAAGGACAGCAGTTATGCCACCAAATTGTTTGTTCTGTGAGTCTGGTCTAATATCTGACAGCATATCTCTAAGTGTGCGGTCAAGTGCCTCAAAACAATATCTGTGATTAACAGGCACTTCATCCCATATAATTAGCGATGTCTTCTGGATAAGTTCAGCCAAGTTTGTATTTTTCTTAACATTGCACATAGAATTTTGATGGATTTCCAACGGAATTTTAAAGCGCGAATGGGGTGTTCTACCACCTGGAAGTAAGAGCGATGCAATTCCAGAGGATGCAACCGCCAAAGCTATTTTCCCTTGGCTTCTTACAAAGTTGAGCAATGTTGTCCATAAAAAGGTTTTCCCAGTTCCTCCGTACCCATACACAAAGAATGTTTGGCCTGATGTATTTAGGGCAGATGTAGAAATAGCATCAAAGACACTTTTCTGACTGCTATTAAGTCTAGGAATATCCTCCGATACTGATGTAGACAGATGAGTAGCATCATAGCTTATTTCATCTAACAACAACCTATTTTCCGTGGAAGAACTGCCAATATCATCTGGTAGTGGTAAATTGAAATGTGACAGAGAATACCCAGCATCTCTAAGCAATTTATCCAATTCAAAGAGGAGAAAAGAGAGAACAATTTATGGAGATGAATTGGCTCTCAGCAGAGGGTTCCAATTTATTTTACATGTACTGTCTTCGCTCATGGATGAGACATGTTCATCGAAAAGCCTCTTTGGATTTGTAACCTCACAGAATAGAAGCATTGTGACAAAAAGTTGTAGTAGCTGAGGAACAGTAGCCCATTGCGCTGCATCTGTGAGAGCACGGGACCATTCTTGATCATCCCCAAGAAGGCGTAAAGATTCGCAGGCTGCACGGTAGGTTGGGCATTCGTGGTTCCCTATAGTGCGGATTTCAGAAAAGGACTTTGAACCCTTGACAACATAGAGCAACATGCGAAGGTAAAAAAGCTCTCCTTGTGCAGGGCTGACATTAGCTACACGGCCAATTTTTCTTTGGGAACCTTTACGCACATCCCAATATTTTGTATGTTTGTTGGAATGCCAAGTCCAGTGCTCAGGAAACTCAATATAAGTGTGCTGCTGAGTAGCTGAGGATCGTCTATTGGCCTCTAGCCAGGCAGTGAGTTTAGTTTTCAGGTTCTCTGGATTTGAAATTACTTCTTCAAGGTTATCATCTTCTACATAGACCACATTATTTTCTAATGGCAGATGGACAGGAAGGCGCTCGACTGATGGGTCAGTATGATGAATATCATACTGAAATATGCGCCATGCTACCTCATGTGGGGTGACATAACGACACTCAAGATAGTTATTGATTTCATTGATATTTTGGCCAATGCTTCTATAAAATCCAACTCTGGAACAGTCAAACCCTTTTGTGACATATTTGAAAAGATACTTGTGCATACCATCATGGTTGACCCTTTCTACATTTATATGAGCCTGATATTTAACAACCAAATCCACATTATGAGAAACAATAAATCTGTTGTCAATGTTTATTCCATTTCTATTTACGACCATCCAATTGTTAGGCCGAGCATACTGAGCAAAACCCTTGCTGTCTATACTGGTTTTTTCACAAAACTCGTTAGGGAAATTTTTTGAGCATTTTCCCTCAGACATGCAAGATGCGTTGGATTTCAGAGGGCCACATGGACCATGAATCATAAAAGAAGAAATTGCTTCATATCCAATTGGATCAGTTGTTGGGCCTGGCAACTGAGCAGAGATGTACAAATCAATTTTCTCGGCATCTAGAGGTTCTTCGCTGGCCAACCATAATATAATATGAACATGTGGGAGACCACGTTTTTGAAATTCGATTGTGTACACAACTGAAAAAAAATTAAATGACCATTTTTATATGTCAGTGATATCATAATAAATCGAGTAACATGTATGGACATGAACCGAAACAATACCTGCATTTATGGGACCAAAAAATTTCTTTTTTTTTATGTCATCCATTAAATGATTCAATTTCATTTTGAAAACCCGGTCTACAATGTCAGGTCTATCAGAAGGTTGTTGCCCAGGGAAAGATGCCAACGCTTCTGCAATCTCCGGCCAAGCAGGGTTTGACGTGAATGTGATAAATAAATCTGGGCAGCCATATTTTCTACAGATAGCAATACAGTCTTGATAGTTTTGATAAAGATAGCGAGGACCTCCAGTGAAAGAAGAGGGCAAAATAACCCATTGCCCGGCTGAAGACCCAGAAGTAACGCCACTTGATACAGAATTAGCCAAAGAGTTATAAGGTGCTGATCTATATTTTCGCTGGAAACTTGGTTTTCTGTAATGCCCTATCCGATCCCCCTCAACACAACAATAAGCATCAACTTCATAACTTTGTGTCAATCGCTTGCCTTTCAATGGAGTGTTGAAGTCCTCAGTCCTATCATGGAACCTATAACAATAGTACTCTAGCATTGTTGCTTTCTTGCGACGTAGATTTTCAGATCCAGGGGTTTGCTGATATACTAATGATTCATGATAACCATCTTCTCTATATGGAAATAAGAGAGGATACTGCATGGACATAAATTTACGGTGTTTCCCATTTATTTGTTGAAGGCCTGCTGAACGATCTTCCACTATAAGGTCACTACCAATGTCAGTTGCTCCAACGTCACTCACAATCAACCCCACAACCTCGGATGCAACCGGAGCACTAAATATATCACCATGAGCATCGACATCACCAAATATCCTAATACGGTAGTGGTCGGAGGATGTATATCCATCTAACCTTTCACGGGCACTTCTGAAAAGCTGGACAATAGGGTTATTTATGTCAAGCATTCTTATGAGAGAGGCAACTATCCCTTGATTAGCATGAAAAGAGCCCTGGCTAGAAGAAGCAACGTTTATCCTGTTGGTGATCTCATTTTCCGTATCATATATATAAAGCTGGCAATATTCGGGTGGATGACCGTCACATGGACGCAGTGTACCGATACGATGACAAACTTGTCCGCTAATCTTGAAAACATATGGCCCATGTCCATCATTTATAGACTCAATAACCTTAGCCCCCATTGAAGTCATAGCAAACATGGCATTGTATTGCTGAATATGCTCAAAAAAGTGTCTTGAAGTTGAACTGGTCTGTGAAGTCAACAAATCCATAAGGGGCTGTGGAGGTGGGGCATAAGGCGGAAGCTTGATTCTACCTCCTTTGCAACATAAATTATAGGATGGGTTTGATGTATTTCTGTCTCTCATCGTACCAGAAGAAGGAATGGCAATGCACACAATTATGCTGAGGGCCTCCAAGATATAAAGGTGTAAAAATTGTTCCTGAAGGTGTTCTTTTTTCAGAAGGCTAGGAATATCAAACCTACGTCGATGATGGTGGGTTGGGCTTGTGACAGAAACAGAAGGCTCTGGTAGCTGAACAAAAACATTTTGTGCCATAGATGAGCTTGGTGTGTTCATATTTTGTTCAATAGACGAAGAAGAAGCCCCAGATGCATTTGATAGCCTGCGCCTACAGCGAGATCCAGCAGCAGCAGCCCGAGTTGGAGTAGGCACTGGATCAGGCGATGTCGTGCGCCGACGACGGCCACATCGACCTCGTGGAAGCCCACGTTGCGGTGGAAGACGGGAAGAACTTTCCCCACTGTCCATACTGGCAGGGACATGATCGATTGTTTTTAAACAGAGTTTTACAATTTATTTACTGTCCAAACTAAAGACCGACAGCTACAATGCATTATCTATCCACTGCATATTTGGTTTCATAATTATAATAAACCAATCTACAGCTCGGTCAGATGAAATTAAGGCTCACTTTATAACAGAATTACGATGGAAAATTAAATGGCTGATGTCAAATCAGTTTCATTCTTCATTATAATGGCTGAGTAAAGAGGTGGGGGGGGTTCCAGGACAGTTTTTAGGGCATGTAACATCTTTTTCATTGAATCTCTAACACTTTTGATGCAGCTATAAAACGTGAGATATGAAAGTAAACTTATTCCATTATGCTACACATCCAGTGTTCTTTGTTCAGCTGCATAGGGAGCATCCACATGAAAACAGCAGGTATGTATATATGAAAACCTTAATTTCTTTTTTAATACTCATCTCAATGCACTTTCTCCCTAATATTTTCCCTGCAGGATGTCAATTAATTCAGAGAGGCAAGCTCAGAAGAAATTTACTGAAGCAATTCAAGAGATAAGGGACACTAAATCGCCACCGGTGTATCTAACTTTCAAAAACATATCTTCTCATGCCACAACCCCAAAGTTTGATCATCCATCCGTCGACATTGAGTTCATGAAAAATGGGACACTACATTTCCAGGTTTTTCCTATGGAAGAACCAACTCAGAGGAACACCAACATGTAATTCATCTTACATAAGTACTTCTCTTTGATATCCTATAATATTTATTTGACTCAACTGCAATCCAGTTGTCTTTTTGGCATGAACATAAGCATTCAACTTTATATGAATCCAAATTTTATAAGACAAAAGAATAACACAAAAAAAAGATCTGGAGTACATACCGTCAAGAGAGAGTTCGCTAATATAGATGAAATCAATTCACACAAAAATCCGACATAATTTCGCTTGCTGCTGCTGCGCTCGAACTTCAGAAACACAAATAAATCTGAGAAAGCGGCCTGCAAATCCCTGACAAAAATAACCAATTCAACATCCCACGAGCACACAATCTGGATAGAAACCTAAGATGGGAAGTCCCAAACCTTGGAATGGCTCCTGGAATCCAGCAAGACGCCGGGGTGAGGAAGAACCGCGTGGAAGGGACTAAATAGAGCACGCCCCATGGCCGCCATTAATACCGACCCGAAGTCCCTGCAAATTCAGGTGTAGTGGCTGCCGTTTCTGCTGCAAATGAAAGGGGAATGAAAGCAGCGGTTACAGAGCGAGGGCGGAGGTGGAGCGACGGCTGAATTTGACCGCAAATCACAAAGCAAAAATCACAAAGCAGAAAATTGAGAACATTTGTTACGTGTCAACACCAACCGGGACAATTGCGCAAGATTGGGTACCTTCGAGTTTCAGAAAAAAGAAATCAGAAAAAAAAATGTGTATCTTCGCAGACGGTGCTCGGCGGCGGGGACGACGCTCGGCGGCAGCTGGGGCTGAGCCCGAGCCCGTGGGCGGCGGGGATGCGGTGGTCAGGTATGAGCCCGGGGGCGGCGGGGACGGCGGCCGGCGGCGGCCGGAGACGCGGCGGTCGGGACGGAGCTAGTGGGCAGCGCGACGACAGGGGACGCGGCGTTCGGGGGCGGAGCCAGTGGGCGGCGGGGACGCGGCGGTCGGGGCTGATACGGGGACGGCGGTCGGCGGCGGCCGGGGCTGAGTCCCGGGGCGGCGGGGACTGAGCTAGGCGGTTGCAGCCCGCAGCGTCGGGCCGGGGATGCAGCGGTCGGGGCGGAGCAGTGGGCGCCGGGGACGCGGCAGTCGGGGCTGAGCCCGGGGGCGGCGGGGTCGGCGGCGGCCGGGGCTGAGGGGATTGAGCTCAGCAGCTGCAGAGCGCAGCTTGAGCGGTCAGACTAATCAGAAGCTGCCGGCAGGTTGACGCGGGAGGGACTAGAAAATGGAATTATGAGACGCTCACGTGGACGGCTTGCATGTGCAGTTGCAAAATTTACTGCAGTTAGTGGATTTAAGCTTTATAAAATTTATAGATTAGTTGAAATGTCGTGATCTGTTCGAACTATGTCAAGTTTGTTTGAATGATATCTTGTGCCATGTGTAATGGTGCGTTGCAAGTTACTTACCTAAGTTGAATGATATCTTGTCCATCATCTCGACTGATTGTTTTTTAATTGCGATTTTTATTTAAATTTGAATTTGAACTGTGAACAAAGATGTTTGGATCTAGGTGAACTTAACTTGTAATGTTAAGTATATTGCACTCCATTCCCTTGGGGTCCCTAGTTGTAATGTCAATGATTCCCATCCCCTAAACTTTTTGGCAGTGAAATTAGTACTCAGGCTGGTACTTTTTGGCAGTGAAAAATGAACACATGGATGCACAAGTGAACAAGACAAAAGTGAGCATTGAGACAGAAAGAAAATAGCACTAGTACTTGTCTACATCGAACATAAAGACAGGCAGGCATGTAGTTCAGGGAAGGGAATCCCACCATAGTACTTCCAGGCTTACATCCCAACATACAAAAAACAATAGTACTAGTACTTCCAGGCTACATCCCAACGCAAGGACATCTCAGAATGGTAGTGGGGTCGATGGATGGGCGCTCAAGTACCACCTGAGCCCCAGGTGCCTTGCCCTCTTTGACTCAGCATGTGGATCCCCCGGCTGGTAAAAACTTGCAGTGGTTGAAGACGTTGATGAAAGTAGTGTTGATGACTCTGTTACAAAATGTGCAGCTGTAGATGCCATCCTCAATCGGCACCCAGATTCCCAGGATGAGCAGGTCGAAGATTTCCTCAGCTATCTCCTTGATGGATTCTAGATCGTTGTAATCAACATCCCGCATATGGGCAGGCTCATCGTCCTGTCACAACCATCAACACCATATGTACAAGGGATCAAAATGGTACAGTAGATACAAAATGCACGAAAAAAGAAAACGCAAATGGACTAGTTGGTACCGTCGGTTCGTGTTGAAGCTTCTTGACCTGATCAACTTCATCAAGGGTGATCATCTTCCAGCTGCCCGCAATATCTGTGGGAACCCGGAATTAACTTTCAGACCCTTTGCTAAGTTTCATCAGTCCAGGATCAAGTTGATGAACACAGGCGAAATGACTAACATTGCACAACACTTAAGATAAAACAAAGATTTATTATTAATATACCCAATGGCTTACAAAGTGTAATGTCTCATGACATTGTTATAATCAGAAAACAACGGAAACTAAAATGCGTAGCGACTCCATCTCAGCCACAGGTAGTTGATGTAGTCCTCATGACCTCACTCCTTAGATCCTCCTAGTATTCATAATCGGCATCCTTATCTTCAGGAACTGTGTACAACAACAACAAAAGCAGTGCAATGAGTACATTACGTACTCAGCGTGCCCCCTTTAGGAACGCTGATAACTATATGTTAGCTTCAAACGAAAGCTATATGGTTCTTTTGCATAAAAACAGTTTTATTTGAAATACTACCATACTTTTGATGAAGGCGGTTTTGATAAAAACAAGTTTATCTCCAAAGCATTATCCAACAACGTGAGGGTCCTCGACCACTCACCCAAATCCTCAGTTCCAGCAAGAAGTCTGAGAGGGAGGAAGGAAGGGAAAGAAGACAGGTCCCGTATGTCAAGAAAGATTCATGTGTCGTCCATGACTGTGGACACGGCTATTCGAATAGTTTTATACTCTGCAGAGGTCGTACGCTGTATCCACATGACACGATCTCGCCCAGTGCCTAACCAGCGGCCTCTGGTGAATACGCACACAAATGTGTACCGACAGCGAGTCGTGACAAGGTCTTTCAAAAGAACATACTCAATGTGACACGCCCACTAGGTTTCAACACGGAAGGACATCGTCTGGCGATTCGCAGTCCAGGCCCCCCTTTTATGCCGAGGGTTCCCTATCTTAGGCGACACCCCATGAGCGGTACAGCTATGACCACATTAAGCATGAACTCCATACTAAACCAAGCCATTTTAGGCCTCATCCGCTACGGGTGGCGAATTGCTCCCACACAAGCTAGCAATTGCTCCTTCAACCAATGATCCAGCTGCCGCCCGCACCAGTTGTATGGTAAGTTTCACTTGGAGTAGGTAGAGAGAGTAGAAGGAGATTTCAAGAAGAGGGACTACGCCCAGCTCGGCAAGCTCAACAACTTTCAGCAATGGTATCATCGATCCAAAGATCACTTAGAATCCTTGGAGAGATTTCCTAGTGAATAATATGAGCATGGCTAAGCATTTCTACTCAACAAGATTACATATAAAACTACTCCAGGTATCAAAGGAATGGCAACAAGCAGATAATGGCAAAGTGTCAATCGACACACTAGCTACAGGAATAAAATAGCATGCATGTTTGTAAAACAATAAAATAACTAACTAATGCCCATTTGAAAACATAGGATAAATATGATCAAAGAGAGGGGGGGTGGGGCATGCCTCCGTTGATGAATTCTTCTTCTTCAGCTTCTGATTCTTGTCCTAGTTCCACCTCGTCACTCTCTATTCGTCATAGTGGTAACAAGAACAAACAAAATATTAAATACAAATACAATAAAACCAAATGAAATGCAAATAGGAGAGTGAATAGACAAGGCGGCTAAGAATAGGTTTGGAAACTTGGAAAGGATAGGAACAACTTTGATAAGATGGAACAATGAGATTGATTCTAACAAAGTAAACTATATACCCAGAATGAGGGACATAGCTTGATTGGTCATAACCTTTATGAAGTAATAAATATATACTACACCATATAGTCACACTGCTACTAACCATATCGCTCAAGCATAAATGTAAACAGTCACAAAACAATACATCTTATCATGCTAGTTTGCAAGCATCAAACAACTCCTATCATACTAGTGATCATACAAGCAAGAAATATAATGTATCTAGCATGCAACCATAAGGATATGTCAAAAGCTAAGATAAATCTCTATGCAAGATAAAGCTAGACAAGGAATTATAGTTCTAGATGAAAACAACCATATTCTCTAAAGACAATAATGGACAACTGGCAAGCAGCTACCAAGTAAACACCAACTGAAAGAAGACTATTCAAGTATGCCAAGCACGATTCTACACTAATACACAATCTTATGATCTATATGAGTGGCTTGAGCATGATAACACATAATAGATGCACCTTAGCTATATGCAATGCGCCACAGGATGATGGAACACATATGCATTGAGATAATTAGAACGTACCTTAGAGATAAAAGGACAATAGAATCTAATAACAATATAACTACGAAAAGCTTAGAATGACAAAAGCATATGAATAAGAAGCATACAAGCATAGCATAATATGTAGTGCATATGAAACAACATGTATAAGCATGAGCATGTAAAGACAACCCGATATATAAGCATGAAACGAACGTGACACGGACATCATGTTATCTAAGAAAGATGCGTAATAATGCTAGCAACAATAGCTATCATGCCATCACATGCACATATACACCAAATATGCACTAAGTCACATGACATGTTACTGAACAAGTAAAGATCATCACTAGGTAACATATACAAGAATAATCAACTACTAACATGTATCACTAGCAAGCAAGAGGTTGACAATGGATGGCATACCATAGTAAACTAGTAATATCAACATCCTAGGAAGCATATATCATACAAGAATAGTAAACTAAGCATCTAGCAACTCTTACATACATGCTAGTGGTAAACCAATGGACAGAGAGCAGACAAGACACGCTTCGCATAAACTGAACATTAAACAAAAACAAGGAAACTAGCTAGCATACGCTATGCCTGGCGCACACACTAGGAACAAAGGCATGTCAATACAAGCATATTGTACTACAAGTGCATTATAAACAATTCATCCCACTCTAGCAAACAAGGCATCATACTCTAATCATCATATAACACAAACAAAAGAAAGACATGGCTGATACGACATGGCAAAGCTACTAGATTAAAGAACTAAAGACAACTAAAGCATATATGTAAATCTAGCTAACAACATACATGAACAAAATAACAATACAACCTAAATGATGCATCCAAACAAGGCAAATGTACATCAACTAAGAATGTCATTAGAACAATACCAAAGTTCTACGAGAACATTCATGAAAAACTAAGATTCTAGTTATAGAGCAATGAGCACTCAATAGCAAAATACTATAGTATTGCAAGCATACAAGATAATAGACATGGCAAAGTAAGAACAATTAGGCATGATTAATGTAGCTAACAATCTTACTACCACCACATGCATAAAGTAATGCTACAAGTTATATACTAATCATATAAGCATGACCTAAACCAAAGAGAATCCAAACATGTGATCCATCAATAACATCAAGCAAAACACATGCTAACATACATGTCGGACCTGGAATTTGACTCATACAAGTATTAAGAAGTGATTGATGATAAGCCAAGACTTCAACCCAAAGCGATCACAGTGCAAGAACTGTGCAGGGTGATGTGGTCTTGGAGAGCTTGGAGCGTCAACCCAAAGCGATCACAGTCATGGACCGTGCGGGGTGATATAGCTCACTATTTCCACAAGTCAAGCAGAGCGTCAACCCAAAGCGATCGCAGTCATAGACCTTGCGGGGTGATATAGCTCCCAACTCCTTGACGAGGGAAATTGCTTACACACCATCATGTCACAACTTAATAAAGCATGAAACAAACTTCAAATCCTACATACACCGTGTGCGTTATAACCATACACGCAGCACACACAATGTATGTCACAAACAAGTATCATAAAAATAACTCAAGGCAAGCATGCATAGCCATGAATACAGAATAAACAAGCAATACATGCTACTAAACAAATCTAATAAATAGCTAGCCAAGTGATCAGAAAATTCTACAAACTTGACATACAACTCCTATGCATGTATATGAACTACAAAAACAGGACATGCACAAAAAAATACTAAAGCCAATTCAAATTATATACGAATTTGACCCGAATAGCATCGGTTTATATATAGTTTAAATTCTACCCATCGGATTGCGAATCCGATTCCACCGGCGGGTCACTAAGGTCAAAGGGAAACTTTCTTAAGTTGGGGTTGAGCTCAGATTATGGACTGAACATGGAAGAGCATGACAATATTGGTCATAAACAAGATGGCATTGAAGTTGTCGGAGCTCCGGTCATCGGATGGAGGATCCGTCTCCTGTTCTAGTCTACTGGAGATGAATATAATTGAGTGACACGAATGAATTTTACAGCAACTAGGTATAGGATGTGTATGGCATGACCGTGTCGGTCGGGATCGGCATGGATTTGAGAACACCTGGCCAAAACAAATAATTGAACAGGACGTCATGCTTAGAACCGATATAGATGAGTCGACGTGTAAAAGGAATTTGGACAGGACTCACCGAAGGGGAAGAAATCGTGCCATGAACGCGACGACCGAAGTTGACAAAGATGAATGAAATCCGTCCCACGTGGTTGTTCTGCCGGGCTGCGGGTTAGGGCGGTGACTCTGCTGCGTTGAGGCTCTGCTCCTGGCGCGAGATTGCAGCCTGCGGGGCTCCGGTTCAGCGGGAACAGCCGGCGGCGTCCGTGACAGTGTTGTGGGCTGCGAGCTCAGGGACGACGCAGCCAACGGTTCAGGTTTGATGCATAACCTTACCACACCGATAGGAGGGGATTACTTGAGTTTACAGATCAAAGGAAAATTCAAAACAAAGCTACCTCGTGGTAACACCATCAAGAATGGTGACGGCGGCCGGCGGGGTAGATGATAATAGCACGGGCTCTACAATGGTTCTTGGATGAAACTCTGGGAAAGGAAACGAAGGAGGAGACGAAGAGCCTCAATATGACGCGATAGGAATTATGTTTTGTGGGCTGTGGTGGGAGATCAGGAAACGTATGCCAAAAACCGGCACTCGGGGCGTCCGTATCACTGGGGAATTGAAGACAGGAAACTGATGGTTGAAAGCTGAATCAGTTCACCAGGTGATGTAGATTAATTTGGCCATTTCGGTTTTCAGATAAACGACAGGGAGCAAGAGAATCGAAGGGGAAAATCAAGGTGGCGGCGTGCACAGGTGCGTGCGTTTCTGGAGCTGCTGCTGGTGCTCGTGAAAGAAGAAAGAATCAGGGAGTCGAGCAGGCGTGCGTGCAAGACAGGAGCAGGCTTGGGCTGTTGCCTGGATGATGGGCTAGCTGCTGGCCCAAGCGTGAGGAGAGAAAGAAAAGAATAGGAAGACTAGCTGGGCTAAGGGAAGGTGCAGCTTAGGCAAAGAAAAGAGAGAAAAAGGAGAAGAAGATGGGCTGCGACCCAGAGAGCAGGAAAAACTCTTTTCCAAAAAAAAGACTGAAACTTCGTAAACCTCCAAATAGAATGCAAACGAGCTCAGAAATTCCAAATTGCATATTTTAATACGCCGAATCGAAATAAAGTACCAGCAAACCAAAATAGCAAGTAAGACTTAAATTTAATTTGTAGTTGTTGTTACTTCGATTTGAAACCAAAACTTTTAGGAAATTTCAAATTAAGCTTTCATAAATTCATTGAAATTTTTTAGTCCTCTTTTTATGAAAAAGTTTCTAATTTTTTTTTTCAAAAACCGGTCCGTTACAATATCGAACCTGCCTTGGCGCCTGGCTAGGCGGCTAGTGAAAAGCTTCTAGACCATCGCTTGCGCCTCCGGTCCAAGCTGGACGAAGAAGAATGGGCTCACGAAGCTCCAAAGCTTGTGCTGGCCAGGATTGATCTGTGAACAATGATGAATGGAACAGGTTTTCATGCTTCGTTCACATTCCCTTAACAATTAAAACGAAACTCGAGCAAAATAGGGAAACTATTACTTGCTGGCGCCTGATGGCCTCGATCCACACCTTGGATTTGGCACGCTCGGTCAAGGATGTGTACTCCAGTGGGTTACAAACCGTCCAGATGGGCAGCCTTTCTCATCCTAAGTGCGACAAAAAATCAAAATTAGGGATCCCTTAGATCTACTCTAAATTGATTAAGTGCTCGAACTTTAAATCGACTGCATAAGAACTAGATCGAGCATTCATGTGGTCGGCTTTCTAAAAGTGGAACTAAAAGATGAGGGATCCCAAAAGCGGATGGACACGAGGTGGGATTCACGTGGTCGGGCATCGTAGAAGGGAAGCACGTGAGACAGAAAGGAAAGGGAAGCACGTGGATTCGTACCTCTTGGATGTTTGCCCGGACAGGACCACCAATCCGAACGAGGTTTCGGTCGTGCACCTAGATTTGGACCACGAATCCGTTAAGAAAGGGGATCGATTAAAAAAGGGGATAGATTAGAATGAATGGATCGATTAAAAAGGCAAAGGGGAGAAGAAGGCCATGAGCTTACCTCTCTTTCGATGAGCTCTGCATCTGCCAGCTTGTTCCCTTCCATGGCGACCACTGGCGGGTGAGATGAACGGGCGGCGTCGCAGGGCGGCTAGGTTAGAAGAAGAGGAGGCAGGGGGATGTGTGGTCAGTTGGGGAATGGGATGGGGATATGCTCGATAAAAAGGGAAGGGAGATGGGAAGTACAGCCTGGGCCCACCTGTCAACCAAAGAAGGGCCCACCTGTCAACCCCACTTATTGTGTGAAAACTGCTCTTTGTACTAGTTAACTTGGCCGACGTGTGCGTGAACTTGTTTTATTAATGAATAAGAATATTCATTCATCTCTACATGCATGAATCTGAAAGGAATAATGTTCATGCCTTAGTTGTTGGTGTGTCACTGTGTTGGACCATTTAACACCGGGATCCCCTTTAACTACCTGCATGCATGCACGCAAATGATGTGTACACACCTTAATTAAGGGATCCCTAGATGTGTACATACACCAATTAAGGGCTGAATCTTGCCAAGACCGGTCATCATTTCTTCAAAATTGATCAAATTTGAGTGAATTTGGAATGCTCGATGTATAGGATTTGAAGTCAAGAAAATCTGAAATTTGGTGACAACATCTAAAATGTACCCACAAGTACTATATATAAATTTTGGGATGAATCTTGCAAAGATTGGTCCTAATTTAGTCAAAATTAATCAAAATTGAGTGAATTTGAAATTCAAAAAATAGCAAATAGTTTGAAAACCGGAACCGTTTGAGATAGTTGTATCAAGACACAAATGTGGCCTGTGGACAAAATTTCACATCAGGATTGCACAGTTAATGGTGAGTGAATCTGTTTTGTGTGCTGGAAGTGAACTTAGTGTGTGTTGTTAGATTGGTCTGAAACCATGTGCTTTGTGTGGTGGAAGTGACCTGGGTGTGTTTTGTTAGCTTGCTCTGAAACCATGTGCTTTGTGTGCTGGAAGTGACCTGGGTGTGTTCTGTTAGCTTGCTCTGAAACGATGTGTTTTGTGTGGTGAAATAGATTTGTTATGTTAGCTCATAAGTTATTGTTGCCAGCTGCATACACATACAAATCCATCTTTCTGTAATGCAAACATCTAGATTCAAATATGTCAACATTACAGAACATCTCATTACAGTAGTTGTGCTTACATTTTAGACACAGATCCTAACCTAGACCACTAGTTCTACACTCAAAACACCCCAAAGAACAGAAGCTAACAGGAATAGAAGTAAGCCAATGCAATTTTTTTGGGTTTCCAGCTGATTCCTCATTGTCTTCCCCTGGTCTTCTAATGCAGCATTCTTCTTCTCCTCATTTGCAAGTTTCTGTTGCAACTCATGGTACAAAGCATCAGATCTGACAGTAGCAGACTTGAACATTTCATTCTCCTTCTTCCATTTTATACAGGAATCACGAAGATCGCCAATCAAATCCCGCGGAAAGGCAGAAGTCGGTGGGTCGTGCCACAGGAAGAAATTGCATCCACCAGAACACTAACAAATGTCATGCGAATACGTATCTATTTCGGTTCAACTCGACTCCTTTGTACAAGAGTTCGTTATTCAGTGCAAGGAAGACGGGGGTTCCCCCGACAAGCGCTTCGCACCCCTGTGCAAGTTTGCCGACGCGGAAGATCCCGACTCGGAGGACTTCATGCCCATTCCGCATGCCGGACCTCGCCGCGTCAAATGTAAGAATCTCCGACATTCTTCTGTGATTTCTCAATATCTGTCAATGAGGTGATTTTGTTCATTCTTTCTCGGATGCAGCTGACTCGGGCGAGCCCACTGCGGAAGTGCCGACTCGGGAGAAACGCGCCGTCATAAAGAAGAAGCGCGCCGTCGAGATGGAGCTTCCGCAGAACGTAAAGCAAAAGAGGGCAGCGGCTCGTGGCCCCAAGCCCAAGCCCCTGGTCGTCGGGTAAGGCCTAGCTCAGCTCAACTACTTAAGCTGGCACTCTTCTTTTGTTGTTGAGCCCGTAAGTAGTTAATATTTACTTCTGCAGGGAGGCATTGGAGGCCACCCAGTCTCAGACGTGCATCGCGTCTGAGATTCCGGCGGGTCATCCTTCCCGCGCCGAGGCCTCTGACCCGGCTGTGGACGGGACGGAGACTGCCGCAGATCCGACATCCCCGGCCCGGGATGTCGGTCCAGGTGTTGACGCCACCGTCGTCGGCCAGTCCAAGATCCCTGCGGCCGAGGTCTCGGCCCCCGAGGCTGCCCCCGAGGAAGCCCCTTCCTCGGCCGCAGTCGAGACACCAGCGGAGCCGCCGGCCTCCGAAACGCCGCAAGAGCCGGCGACGGGTCCGCAGGACCCCCAAGATCCGCAGCCGACTCTGACTCCTCCGCCATCTTCGTCGCAGCCGAAAGAGGGCGCCCAGGCTGCTGCTGCCCAAGCCGCGAAGGCTAAAGGCCCTGCTGTTGCTGCAGGATCAACGGTTCCGGGATCTGCTGCCCCGCGTCGCTCCGGCCAGCAACAGGAGATTCCACTCCGGACATCCAGCGGGCAAAGCTGGGGATCGCTGGGCCAGTCCGTCATGGACTGGAACAACGCTGATCACTACGAAGTGACCTCCAGCTCCGTGCAGTCGGCGCGGCAGAGCCCCTTAGTGGGGCCACCACCGGCAACGACTCCGGAGTCGGTGGCGGCTCAGATGTACCAAGCCCGGGTGACCTTGTTCGAAACGAGCCGAGCTACTGAGGTACGCCGAAATTCTTAAGAAATTTAACTCTCAATTCCAGTATTCCAGTATAGTATCCATACTGCTAGTCCCCGAGGTTTAGGGCGAGTAAGGATTAGTTGGCCTAAAGCTTATCTCATAGAATTTCAAACATCTATTCCCCGAGATGCAGGCCGAGTTTAGAATAGTCGGCCTGAAGCTTAGAAGCTTCAAACACTTATTCCCCGAGATTCCGGTCGAGTTTAGAATAGTCGACCTAAAGCTTAGAAGCTTCAAACACTTATCCCCGAGATTCAGGTCGAGTTTAGAATAGTCGGCCTGATCAAACACTTATTCCCCGAGATTCCGGTCGGGTTTAGAATAGTCGGCCTGAAGCTTAGAAGCTTCAAACACTTATTCCTCGTTAACTGCCTGTTGTTGCGAACTCACTTGTGCATCATTATCTTGCAGCTCTGCATGAACAAGCGCACTGCAGTCTTTAAGGGGCTGTTGGGCAAATACAAGAAGCTGGCGGCGTCGCACGAGGCCCTGAAGGCTGAGCGCGAGAGCCAGAGTAAGTGTATTCTGCAAAGATAAGATCTCTGTCCGAGTATGCGTAGTCGGCCTAGACTGATATTTCTTCTTGTTCGCAGCCGGAGATAACGCCCAAGTGGAGGAGCTGCTGAAGCGCGTCTCCGAGGTGCAAGGTGACGCCCCATCCTCGACCCGAGTTCCATTCATATTATATGTCGGCTTCTGTAACATCCGTCAGATTGAACAGACGAGAAAACTCGGCTGGCCGAGCAGCACCGGGAAGAAATTTCCCGGCTGCAGGCACAAATCGCAGCGCAGGCCGAGGCGCACAAGACCGAGGTGAACCAACTCACCTCGGCCCTCGCTTCCCAGGCTGATGAAAAAATCCGCCTGGAAGATGAGGTGAAGAAGGGCAAGGCCCTCGCTGCCGAGCTCGAGACTTGTGCGACAACCGCCGAGTTAGAAGATGCCGAGAAGACCGGCCTGCTCAAGGTCCTCGGTCGTGAGATCATCAAGATCGATAACATGCTGACAAGTAAGCTGACCCTCTTCATTCTGTTACTCGTTTGAATGATAGCGGTAACATGCTGAGACTGACTAGCTTCCCTCTGCCTCTGCCAGAATTCTTTCCCTTATCCGTCGAGCATGCTCAGGCGACCGTGGCGAAGCTTCGCAAGAAGAGGGACCCGGTGGTGGCAGCAGGGGCATCATACGAGTGGGACTTGGAGGACTACCTAGTGAGCATTGCGAGCCGGGTTAAGCCTCTCAAGTCCTTCGGCGTTGACATGCTGGATGCCTCCCTCCGGACCTTGAAAGCGTTGTGGCCCGGTGAAGAGGTGCCGGAGGAGATCCCGGCCCTGGCAAGGCGGCTGCACGAGGGTCCGTCCCGGCTAAACGAGTGGCGGGAGTCTGCCGCACGCGTCAGAGCCGACGAGGCTTTGTCGTTCGTACTCTCTTGGTACGACGGCATTAACCTCGACGTGCTGCAGACTATGCGTGCCAGCTCCCCCCATCTCTCGGATCCGGATCTGGTGGCCAAGTGCAAGGAGTGGGCCTACTCCTTCATACAATATGCCGACGTGCATAAATTTGTGGAAGGCCCGATCTCTGACGCCGAAGCCGAAATGACGGACGGGGAGGAAGAGGCGGAAGACGAGGAAGCCGCCGTGGAGTCGGCCTCCATTGCGCCGAGTTCTGGTGACAACGACCCCCCTGTATCTTTGTAGTTTGCGCAAAAAACTTCAAAATAGTTAGATCCCCGGAATGCTGGGTGCAGATGTAACCGACACACTTTGTTTGCCAAGTACTGTGTTCTTAATCTTAATAAAGTCTTTTTGTTTATCGAATTCCCGACCAAGTCCCTGAGTGCCTTTTTTGTCTTAGTGAAATTTTACAACTTCAGTTCTTTTGTCTGCCTTACCGGCATTCGACGTATGAATCGCAAAGTTATAAAACCACTCTTTCGAAAAAAAGTAACCCGAAGAATCCGCTCGGCAATAGACGAGTTAACACGAAAAGCCTAGTTAAGATAATATGTATCTCGGATCGCCTCTTTGCTTGTTCCCTTAGTCATTTTTCGTGTGCTCGGTTATTTTATACTCATCTCTAGCTTGCCATGAAGCCAGGTTGCGGACAGCAGCGAAGTGATAGAGGGATTTTGTCAATACCGACATACTACTAGATCAACGTAAGATTATGCAATTAAGCCATGCCGACATACAAAAGAAAATTGTAAGACAACATTTAAATGACATGGAAGTCCTCGAGTTTCTTTCAAGAACCCGGCGGATAATTTCATTGTCTTAATTGAAACATTCAACATAAGGAAAAAACGATACAAATACTTAGCTTTCAAGTATAGAACAGACGGGCAACGCTACATTCCATGGCCTCTTGGTCTCTCGCCTGACCAGTCCATCCTGTTCGCCTTGGGATCTTGTGCATCTATAAGATAGTAGGAATCATTGTGGAGTGCTTTGCTCACAATAAAGGGTCCTTCCCGTGGAGGTGATAATTTGTGCATGCCGGCTGTGCGTTGCACAAGCCGGAGGACAAGATCTCCTTCCCGGAATACTCGCGGGCTGACCTTTCGGCTGTGATAACGCCTTAGGTGCTGTTGATAGATGGCTGACCGAGATAGAGCCAACTCCCGTGCTTCTTCGAGCAGGTCGACATCGTTTTCTCGGGCCTCTTTTATCTCGGCCTCCGTATACATGGTTAATTGTGGAGAGTCATGCTCAATGTCGGCTGGTAGGACAGCTTCCGCCCCGTATACGAGGAAGAATGGCGTGTAGCCTGTAGAGCGATGCGGAGTCGTCCTGAGACTCCATAACATAGCCGGGAGTTCCATCCAGCCAGCATCCTGGAGTACGCTCCAATGGTCCGATTAGCCGGGGTTTTATGCCGGCCAATACCATGCCGTTCGCCCTTTGAACTTGCCCATTGGACTGAGGATGTGCCACGGAAGTAACATCCAACCGGACTTTCTTTTCAGCACAGAATCGCGCGAAAGGTCCCTCCACGAAGTTCGTTCCATTATCCATGATGATATTGTGCGGGTACCCAGATCTCAAGATGATATCCTTTAGAAATGACATCGTGGTTTTGCTGTCACACTTCTTTATCGGCTTGACCTCAATCCATTTGGTGAACTTGTCAACCATGACCAGGATATGCGTCATGCCTCCTCGCGCCTGCTTGAACGGTCCTACCATATCTAAACACCAAACGGCAAACAGCCAAGTGATTGGAATTGTTTTGAGTTCGAATGCCGGCATATGAATCTTGCTGGCATATCTCTGGCAGCCGTTGCACTTCCTGACTATGTCTTCTGCTTCCTGTAATGCACTCGGCCAGTAAAAACCATGTCGGAAAGCTTTGCCTACTAGCATTCTTGAAGATGCATGATGGCCACACTCTTCTTGGTGAATATCCCGGAGTATCTCCTGCCCTTCTTCCGGCTCGACGCACCGCTGTAAGACGTTAGTAACGCTCCTCTTGTAAAGCTCACCATTGATTATGGTGTACGCCTTTGCTCTTCTCTGGATTTGTCTTGCCGACAATTCTTCTTCTGGGAGACTCACATCTTTGAGGTAAGACATTATCGGTTGTGCCCAGGCCGACACAGGACGAGTAGTGAAGATCGGCTCATCCGGCTCGTCTATCTCCATTGGCTCAACTGCCATTGCTTCCGCCGAGTTAAGGCACTCAGTCCCCGGGTTACCGGAACCGTTGCCACCGTCAATGTTCATGGGAGTGGCGCCGGCCTCTGAACTCGCCGGGATTAATATAGACTCCGATTCTGGCGATGGTTGATGGCTTGCGTAGATGCTCTAGTGCCACCCCAGCTGGAATGGCTTGTCATGTTGAACCGAGTTTCGATAATGTGTCGGCTGCTTCATTTTCCGCCAGAGGTATGTGGTGAAATTCACATCCTTCAAAATGGCCACTGATCTTCTGGACATGGAACCGGTATAGCGCCATGTTGGCATCCAATGCGTCTCAGTTGCCGGAAGTTTGCTGGACGACTAGATCGGAATCACCAAAACATTGAATTCGGCGAACTCCAATTTCCTTGCCATTTTCAGTCCGTGCACCAGCGCTTCATACTCGGCGACATTGTTGGATGCTGCAAAGTGAATCTGCAATACGTACTTGAGCTGATCACGCTTGGGCGAAGTCAACTATGCCGGCACCCAGCCCGCTTTTCATCTTAGAGCCATCAAAATGCATCTTCCAGTAATTAGTTTCCGGGGGCGGTGGCTCATACTCCATCTCGGCCCAATCCACAAATAATCCGCCAAAGCCTGAAATTTCACGGCATCCCGTCTGTCGTACTGCAGCGCATAGGGTGCCAACTCGACAGCCCATTTTGCGACTGTCGCACCAGTGGCACCCGGGGTACCACCGTTGCACGACGCGTGGGCCTCGTCGCCGAGTTCCCGGGAGGATCTCATCCCAGGCGGCAACTACAAGCAGCCCGGCAAGCTACCAGCCTTGAAGGGCTAGCGGGGCTTCGGGGAATATTCCCGCCTGGACGCCTCCCGGGAAGTCACTTGCCGGGAGGAGGGATTCCCCGGCGCAGTCCCACCTGGACGCCTCCCGAGAAGTCACTTGCCGGGAGGAGGGGTTCCTGGGCGCAGGCTCCCGTCGTGAGGGCAGGGCCGAGCAAGCAGAGCAACGGCACCACGTGGACGCGCGCTGGGCGCACATTGTGCAGTCTCACCAGGGCGAGGAGTGAGCCGCATGACGCATTTAATGAGCCGACAGGAGGGGTGTTATCCGTCTTGTCGGGCAAACAATGGCTGTCTAGTCCTATTCTCTTAGGCCCTAGACCCCTAGCAGCGGGGTTGGCGCTCATGCATGCATGCCAGCACACCGAGGAGGAGTTGCCCAAGCTCCTTGCTCGCCACTTGTAAACCATGCACCGTGGCACCTGTGGTATCCCCTTGGCTATAAAAGGAGGACCCCCGCCAACGGTCAAAGGGTTAGGTTCTACGGTTCGATCAGCTCACAGTTAGCCTCTAGCATTAGCAGAGAATAGTAAGGAACACTTAGCCAAAGGGAGAGAGTACCCGGGAACGTACCAGGCAACCTGTAAACACTTGGTTTTGTGATAATACGAGTTCAGACAAGCAGGACGTAGGGTTTTACACCTCCGGGTGGCCCGAACCTGGGTAAAAACGTGTGTGCATATGTTCCTAGCTTGCATGCATTCTGGGTGCACCTCTTTGCAGGTTACGTATGCCATTGGCCACGCCGGCGATCGCCGGAGCGATCCCCGACGGCCCCCCGAACCTAAAAGGGGGGTGCCAGCACGCCCCCGGTGTCGGAGCCCCGTGCGACGACAGCGACTCGGCCACTCGCGTCTTTGTTACTAATGATTTCCGAGACAGGTGCCTCACATATAACTCGGATCTGATGTGCCTCAAAGTAATGCTTTAGCTTCTTTGCTGCCATATATACGCCATACGCCATCTTTTGGTAGTGGGGATAGTTCTGCTTGGACGATGATAGCACCTCGCTTAAGTAATATACCGGCCTTTGCACTGATTTGCCCTCTTCAACTCTTTCCACCACAATGACGGCACTCACAACTCGGTTGGTTGCCGCAATGTATAATAACATCGGCTCCTTCTCCATTGGAGAGGCAAATATCAGTGCCGTAGCAATCATTTTCTTCAGCTCCTGGAAAGCTTGGTCTGCCTGTGGGGTCCACACAAATTTGTCGGCTTTCTTCATCAGCTGGTTCACTAAGCCGACTCACGAAACGACTTAGCGACGCTAGGCATCCCGTGAATTTCTGCACATCTTTGAGGCACTTTGGCAGTTTCATTCTTTCTATAGCTGCAATTTTCACATGGTTCGTTTATATTCCTCGGCTTGATACCAAGAAACCGAGCAACTTTGTTGCCGGCACACCGAATGTGTGCTTGGCTGGGTTCAGTTTCATTTGCCTCCGCAGATTTGCGAATGTTTCGCGGATATCATCCAGGAGCGTGGCGCTCTGTTTGGTTTTTATGACGACATCGTCGACATATACCTGTACATTTTTGCCGTGTTGATCATGTAAGCACTTCTGCATGCACCTTTGATAGGTAGCTCCTGCATTTCTCAAACCAAACGGCATAGTGCGATAGCAATAAGCCCCGAACGGGCTGATAAATGATGTCTTTATTTGATTATTAGGGTTCAGTAGTATCTGATGAAAACTAGAATATGCATCCACAAAAGACAACAACTCACACCGGGCAGTTGAATCAATCACTTGATCGATCCGAGGTAACGGAAATGGATCTTTGGGACATGCCTTGTTGAGCCTGGTGTAGTTGGCAGCAGTTGGGTCGTCCTTCTTCTTCTCGACCATGACCGGGTTTGCCAGCCAGTCGGGATGCAACACCTCCATGATGAAGTCGGCAGCTAGAAGCCGGGATACCTCTTCCGATATGACTTTTCTTCTGTCATCAGCGAAGCGTCGAAGGGGCTGCTTCACCGGTCTTGCGTCTCGTCTGACATGTAGTGAGTGCTCAGCTAACTCCCTCGGCACACTTGGCAGGTCTTGAGTTGACCATGCGAAGATATCCCGATTTTCACGGAGGAAGCTGCTGAGCTCACCTTCCTATTTCTCCCCTAGGCCGGCACCAATGATGACGGTGCGGTCCGGGAACTCGCTGTCGACCTGTATCTTCTTTGTCTCCCTGGCTGCCTGAAAAGCTACGATTCCATGAGGATTGGTCATTGCCGGCAGACTTGTGCCGCCTGCGCCATCGCAACAGCTTCTTGTAATTTCTTCTTCTCACCAGCGATGACCAGCAACTCGGCTAAAGCAGACCCGACCGCCGTGCATTCCATTGAGCGTTTGTAGTTGCCCGTGATAGTTATGGTACCATTTGGTCCCGGCATCTTCATCTTGAGATAACAAATGTGGGTGGTAGCCATGAACTTGGCGAGTGCCGGTCTGCCGAGCAGCGCATGGTATGGACTATTGAGGTCCACCACCTCGAACGATAGGTTCTCAGTCCAGCAGTTCTCCTAAGTGCTGAATAAGACATCGACTTGAATCTTGCCCACTGGGGCACAAGATACTCCCGGCACGATACCATGAAAGGTAGTCCGGCTTGGCTCCAGCATGTTGTCAGTAATGCCGAGCTTAAGCACCGTGTCCCGATATAGGATGTTTATGCTGCTCCCATTGTCGATGAGGACTCGAGTGAATTTTACGTTAATGTCGGGCCCGATGAGTGTCGGATCAACCACCAGGGCATACCCACCGGAATTGGGCATAACCTTAGGATGATCTGCCCGGTTCCATTTGATCTCCTGCTCTGACCAATACAGGAACTTCGGAACCGCCGCATTACCGCATTGACCTCCATTTCTCGCCTACGCTGACTTTGCTTGTCAGTGGGCTCAGTGATGAAAATCATGTAGCTCTGGTGAGGCTCCTTGTACTCGTTTTTTCTGGCATACCCTGGGATTTCTTGTCCTTCTACCTGGTTGACTGCATTGTTTGCCTGAGGGGGTCCTTGGATCTGTGCGTTTGCGCCTGTGAGGGGTGGAGGTGGGGGTAACCGGCTTGCCTCGCCGTTCTCGGCCGTTGCATCTAGCTGCATTACCGTGTTGTGTGATTCGCCGGCTTGTTGGGGTTAGTCGTGTGAAAACGACAAGGCTGATCCAGCATCACCTCAAAAGTATACTTCGACTTATCCTGCCAAGGCTTCTTTTGCTCCCCCTTCTTAACCCATTGTTGATTTCCTGTTTTCTGACGCTGGTTGGAACCGGCATCAGGTTGATCCTGAATTGCGCCGATATGGGCTGGCCCATGCCGATAATCCGACCTATCATCCCTTCTCTTTTTGCGATGATCTTGATGATCGTTCCTCCGGAACGCCCCTGCAGGATTGTGTGTCGGCTGCTCCCTTTGTGGTTCCGCCGGCATCAGCGATGGCTGAGTCAGATCGCCAAGTGCATACATGTCGGCGATCATGATCATTTCAGATAGAGTGGCCGGCATCTCTCTTTGCAGCCTCTGCCATAGCATGCTGCCGTGCCGACATCCCTGAGCAAACCATGCTATGGCTTGCGATTTGACTATTCCTTCACAGGAGTTGCGGAGATTGTTCGACCTTGTCAGGTAATCCCGGTCAGTCTCGTTGTCTCTTTGCTTGCACATGGACAACTGTTGAGGACGATTCGGCCTCTTATAAGTGCTGGTGAAGTTGCTGACAAAGGCTTTCTCGAAATCAATCCAGCAGTTGATGCTGCTCTCCGGCAAGTTGTTTAGCCATATCCTTGCCAGTCCTACAAGCATCTGGGGAACGTAACGCACTGCCCATCTGTGATTGCCACCTGCCACGCTTACTGCCATGACATAGTCTTCCAGGCAATCTTCCGGCTTAGTACTGCCGTCATATGTTCTCGTACCCTGGGCAGCTGGAAACCCGGGGTTGGTCTTTCCCTCATGATTCGGTTCGCAAAGCAACGCGGTCCCGGAGGACCTTGCTCTTCCAGGAGCTCGGACAGATAGAATCGATCAAGTTGATGCCGACCATCCAGGGGTGATACCTGCCTGTTGCCGACTCTGCCTCCGAGCGGACCGAGGTTTTTGCGTTCTCGCCTGATATAACCCTCGTCAGCCAAGGCTGAGTATCCGTCATCGTGACGATCATACCGGCGATCTTCACCTCGATACAGGGGGTTGCGCCCGACACCCTACTGTCTTGCAGCAGTATTGGGTGCCGGACCCCGAGGTCGGTGTCCGTGACCAAACGACTAACATTCCTGCTGATCTCGGTGATTACCGTCGGGACGTAGACCACTTTGGCTATCATCAACCCTCCTGACTGTTTGCCGGCTGGATCATAACGTTCAAGCTGCTTATCCCGGCCAGAGTTGACACTTTTGTCCCGTTTGCCATTAGGCGAGGATGCTTGTTTGTCAACTCGGCCACCAGCATTTGCAGCCGAGTGAATTACCTGTGATGCACCGGGTCTGCCGTGCATTCTCATGTATGCCTCATTTTGCTCATTAGCTGTTTGGAGCAGCTCTTTCACGCGCAGTTGCTACTGCCGAAGTGCCTCTTCCGTGAGATTCGGCAACTCCTCAGCCGCAGCCTCGGCAGCCTGGAGGTTTTTGACAGGGGTATTGTATTTCGGCTTTAGTGCCGAGGCAAAACTTGCCGACGCAGCTGGCACACCCCTGCCATCTCTTGTCATCTTGGCATTCAAGTTCTTGCCACGGTTACGCACTTCTCTGACTCTACTAGGGTTAGTAAACGCAGTAGAACTAAGACCATGAGCTTTGTTATACTCACAAAGCGAGATCTCGAGTTGTTGTCGGGCGTTGGCGACGTCGACTGCTTCTTTTAGCAGCTTCTGCCTCTCCAACTCCAATTCCGCCTGCAGCTGAGCCGGGTTAACGTTCGATGCTACCGGTGTAGTCAGCTGCTCGATGGAGGCCTGGATCTGAGTTGGCTTCGGCGGCAAAGCCGACGTGCCGGCCTGAGCAGTGATGTTCTCTGGCTTCTCCAAAGGGAGCTTCGCCGTTCTGCCGGACTTGGCTGGGACTGCGCCACTTCCTGTGGCGTCCCTTCCAGTATCAGCACCGTGAGCGGTCACCATTACCTCCACACGGTAAGCGAGGCAGTCAGCATGCCGGCCGCGAACCGTGCAGACAGCGGGTGGATCTTCAGCCATCACCACCTGCTCTGGGTACCTGCAAAGGCGGTTAGTAGCCACATAAACCTCGTGCATGCCGAAGTTGATGAAGCGGCCAGCGCAGGGAAGCGGCGCGCCGTTGAAGCAGCCCGCGCTGTTGTCGATGAAGCCCAGAGAGCCGAATCTCTGGTCTCCGGTGATGAGGAAGCTTCCCGTCCGGATGGAAACTCCAGCTAGCGCCGCTGCTTGCCCCACGGTGGGCGCCAACTGTCGTGGTGGTGTCACAGCAGATGTCATAGGATGGCTTAACTTGGGGCCGATGAGCGATGGAGGAACCGGACGAGGGAGGACGTGAAGAAGAACACGCACAATTCACATGATAACACACCGATTTACCCAGGTTCGGAGCCCTCTTGTCGAGGTAAGACTCCTACTCCTGCTTTGTTGTATAAGCCGAGATACCGAGATCTACAATGGCGCTCCTTGAGCTGTATTCTTGAGGAAGAAGAAGAAGAAGAAAGGGGAAACCCTAGAATGCTCTCTCCGAGGACGTGAAGAAGAAGGCGCACAATTCACATGAGAACACACCGATTTACCCAGGTTCGGAGCCCTCTTGTCAAGGTAAGACTCCTACTCCTGCTTTGTTGTATAAGCCGAGATACTGAGATCTACAACGGTGCTCCTTGAGCTGTATTCTTGAGGAAGAAGAAGAAGAAGAAAGGGGAAACCCTAAAATGCTCTCTCTTCCCTACAGAGGGGTAAGGTTCTATTTATAGGCCGCACATAGTACACTGCCATGTGGGCCAATTCTAACGTCACCATCCTTGGGCTCCACTGGGCACGTGGCTTGGTTCCCTCCTAGCAGCCCCGCAGGGATTCAGCCCCCTGTCTCACAGCCTCAGTCCCCGGAACGTCTTCCTCCCTTTCGGCAACCAGCACTGAGTTGACCACCTGGTCAGTCGCTGCTAGGTATAGTAGCAGCAGCTCGCCCGGCTTGGGGGCGACGAGGACGGGCGACGACCTGAGGTATTGCTTGAGTTCCCGGAACGCCGCCTCGGCCTCGGGGGTCCAGTCAACCGGACCCTTCTTCTTCATTACCTTGAAGAAAGGCAGGGCGCGTTCGCCCAACCTTGAGATGAAGCGGCCCAGTGCGGCGACGCAGCCGTTGAGGCGCTGGATATCCTTCACCTTGCGGGGAGCCTCCATTTTCTCGATAGCTTCTATCTTGCGTGGGTTGGCTTGTATCCCCCTGTGCGAAACCAAGAAACCCAGAAGCTGGCCCGAGTCTACACCGAAGGTGCACTTCTCAGGGTTCAACTTCAGTTTGATCCTGCGAAGGTTATCAAACGTTTCCCGCAGGTCATCAATCAGCGAGTCCCCGCGCTTCGATTTGATGACGATATCGTCCACGTAGGCCTCCACGTTCCGGCCTAGCTGGGGTCCCAAACACTCGCGCAGCGCGCGTTGGAATGTTGAGCCCGCGTTCTTCAACCCGAAAGGCATGCACGTGTAACAGTAACAGCCAACCGGGGTGATGAACGCTGTTTTCTTTTTCTGCTCGTCTTCGACTGCCATCTTGATTTGATGGTAGCCGGAAAAAGCACCCAAAAAGCTCAGCAAGTCGCAACCAGGAGTGGAATCAACTATTTGATCGATGCGGGGCACAGGGAAAGGATCCTTGGGGCATGCACGGTTAAGATCAGTAAAATCTACACACATGCGAAGCTTATTTCCCGCCTCTGGTACTACTACAGGGTTAGCTAACCAAGTTGGGTATGGAACTTCCCTGATAGCCCCGGCAGCCTTGAGCTTGTCCACTTCTCGCTTCATGAAATCCTTCCGCTCCTGCGCTTGAAGGCGGATCTTCTGCTTGACGAAGCAGGCGTCCGGGCGCACCGCGAGTCGATGCTCAATCACCTCCCTAGGGACTCCGGGAAGGTCCGACGGCTCCCAAGCGAACACGTCGGCGTTCTCCCGGAGGAAAGTGACGAGGGCGCTTTCCTATTCGGCAGTAAGGTTCGCACCGACGATGACGGTGCATTCCCTGTTGCCGGCCTGGAGGGGCAGCTTCTTCAACTTGGCGGCCTCCTCCCGGAGCTTCCGGCCCTTGCCAGGGCATGAGCTCGAGCCTGCGCTTCACCCGGCAAGCTCATGCGGGGCAGTGCGGGCCTTCTTCATTGCCGGGCTGTCGCCCCGCGAGCCTTCGTCACCGGCGTCGGCTGCGGCCCTGACGACCTCGCCAACGCACCAGGCTGCGTCCTTGAGATCGCACCTGATGGAGAGGACGCCGTACACAGATGGCATCTTCATCACGCCGTAGGCACAATGGGTTGCCGCCATGAACTTGATCAGCGCCAGCCGACCAAGGATCCCATTGTAGGGCAACGGGGTGTGCGCCACGTCGAACACTATGTGCTCGGTCCTAAACGCTTCCCGGGACCCGAAGGTCACCGATAACGTGATGCCCCCCAAAGGGCACACGATCCCGGGGTTCACTCCCCGGAAAGGGTCGGTGGGTTTCAGCTGCTCCAACGGCAGCTGGAGTTTCTCCACCAACCTGGCGGATAGGAGGTTCAGCCCTGCTCCGTTGTCCACCAGCACCTTGGTCACCGTCATGTTGCTGATGATCGGTGAGACCACGAAGGGTATGACCCCTGAACCCAGCTGCCTCGCTGGGTGGTCTTCGGCGCTGAAGGTGCTCGGCACGTGCGACCACCTCACCGGCTGCTGCGGCTCCGCTTCCGGCAACAGCGCGCACACATCGCGGGTGAGGCGCTTCACCGCGGCATGGGAGGAGAGAGCGTAAGCTCCCCCATGGATGCAGGCAACGCCGCGGGGCTCCTGGAAGCCCGGCTCATCGCCGCCAGTGCAGTCGGACTCGCGCTGCTCCTCGGCACGGGTCCTGTCTTGTCCCCGGGGAGGGCGCTCCCTGCCGGCGCGGGCTTGGCTGCGTCCCCCCGGGGCTTCCTCGCTGCCGGCGTTGCCGCCGGTAGGCTTCGGCCCCTCTCTGGGGTCATTCGGGCAATCTTGGGAGAGGTGCCCGATGTCACCGCAGTTGAAGCAGGCGCCGGCTGCTCGGCGCTCCTCGTGGCACTGCTCGTGCTGCTGCTTGATACCCTGCAGGATGCGGCAGTCCTGCGCGTCGTGGGTGGAGTTGGCGTGGATGGGGCAGCGGGGCGCGTCACCATGCTTGCCGCCAGACCCACCACCGGGCGAGGCCTTCTTCGCATGCCTCGCAGCTGCCCCCGACTCCGCGGCGAGGACTTGCTTCCCGCTGCGCTTGCGGGAACTCTTCTTCTGCGAGCCTTCTCCTGGGCCCTTCCTCGCCCATGGCCCACTTGTGCGCCAAGGCATACAGATCCTGCGTCGTCCGGATCCGATGCGTGCTCAGCTTCTCGCGCATCTTGGGGTCACGGACGTTGATGGCGAAGGTGTTTACAATGGCAGCAGCCTCCGCCTCCGTTCGGCAGTGGGCTACGGGGATCGCTCTGGCGATCGCCGGCAGGACCGATGCGAAGCGTAAGAACCTACCAAGAACGCATGCACACACTTTTTGCCTAGGTTCGGACCACCTTGCGGTGTAAAACCCTACGTCCTTCTTGTCTGAGCTTGTATTACTATGAAATCGGCTGTTTACAGGTTGCTGGGGGGAAGCCCCGGGGTGGCCTCTTTATGGCTAAGTGTTCTTTCCTACTTCGGACTACTACCAGTGTTGCACTATGAATTGGCTCAGCAAACCAACAAACGAGCGAAGCGAATCGACCAGAAAACGAATGAACGAAAAACGAACCCTTTGACCATTGGCGGGGGTCCTCCTTTTATAACCAAGGGGATACCACAGGTGCCACGGTGCATGGTTTACAAGTGGCGAGTAAGGAGCTTGGGCAGCTCTCCCTCGGTGCGCTGGCATGCATGCACGAGCGCCAACCCCACGGCTAGGGGTCTAAGGCCTAAAAAATAGGACTGGACAGCCACTGTTCGTCCGACTAGACGGATAACGCCCCTCCTGTCGGCTCATTAAATGCGTCGTGCGCTTCACTCCTTGCCCTGGCGAGACTGCACACTGGGCGCCTGCCGCGCGCCCACGTGGCGCTGCTGCTCTGCTCGCTCGGCCCCGTCCTCACGGCGGGAACCTGTGCCCGGGAACACCTCTTCCCGGCAAGTGCCTTCCCGGGAGGTGCCCAGGCGGGATTATTCCCCGAAGCCCCGCTAGCCCTGCCGGGCTGGTAGCTTGCCGGGCAGCCTGCACGTTGCTGCCCGAGGTGAGATCCTCCCAGGAACTCAGCGATGCGACCCACGCGTCGTGCAGCGGTGGTACCCCGGGTGCGACACCGACGCAGCGGCATGCGCTAGCTGGGAGACCCCGCCTTGGGCGGTGGATATCGCCTGCTACCTGAAGGGAGAAGCCCTCACGGAAGACAACGTTGCCGCAGAGCGCGTGGCCCGGCAAGCCAAGATGTACGCCCTGGTGGACGGCAACCTCTACCAAAGGCGTGCAAATGGAGTCAAGCTCCTCTGCATGCCCCAGGACGAGGGTCGCGCGCTACTTGAGGAGATACACCGAGGTACGTGTTCCCACCATGTGGCCTCCCGGGCCCTGGCCGGCAAGGCGTTTCGACATGGTTTCTACTGGCCCACGGCCCTAGCCGACGCGGAGCAGCTGATGAAGGCGTGTGAGGCATGCCAGTTTCATGCGAAGAAGAGCAACCAGCCGGTGCAGGCCCTGCAAGTCATTCCGTCCTCCTGGCCGTTCGCGGTCTGCGGGCTGGATATCGTCGGCAAGCTGGCGAGAGCGGTCGGCGGCTACGAGTACCTGCTCGTGGCCATCGACAAGTTCTTCAAGTGGGTGGAGGTGGAACCAGTGCAGAAGGTGACCGCCCAAGCGGCCATCAAGTTCTTCAAAAGCATTGTGTGCCGGTTTGGTGTGCCTAACGGCATTATCACCTACAATGGCACGCAATTCACAAGTGCGGTGTTCCGGGCCTACTGCGAGGGCATAGGCACCAAGATACACTTCGCATCTGTTGCTCACCCAAGGAGTAACGGGCAGGCGGAGCGAGCCAACGCAGAAGTGCTGCGGGGGCTCAAGACGCGAACCTTTGACAAGCTCAAAGGCCACGGGAAGCACTGGGTCGAAGAACTCCAGCCCGTGCTGTGGTCAATCAGGACCACACCTAGTCGGGCAACGGGCGAGACTCCTTTCGCCCTTGTCTACGGGGCAGAAGCGGTGCTGCCCCTCGAGCTCAAGCACGGATCACCCCGGGTACACGCGTATGGCAATTCCAGCCAACACGAGCAGAGGGTTGACGATCTGAACTTCATCGAAGAACTTCGATGCCGGGCTGCTGTACGAGCTGCGCGCTACCAGCAGGGACTCCGCCGTTATTACGACAGGCGGGTCTGTTCCCGGGAGCTCGAGACCGGAGACCTTGTCCTGCGCCGGATACAAGGAACGAAGGCCGAGAACAAGCTGGCTCCGAAATGGGAGGGCCCCTTCTGGGTAGTGCAGGTGATCAGGCCGGGGGGTATCCGATTGGAAACCGAAGAAGGCTTGCCGGTGCAAAATAGCTGGAACATTGAGCACTTGCGCAAGTTCTACCCATGAAGCGGCGGAGCCCGACCCACAGGTGATGCCGCCGATGCATGCCTCTCGAACTAGTGTAGCCGGACAACCCCCGATTGTAAACCACTAGTTGCTGTGAATGAAGATAAGTGTTGTTTCCTGAATTTCAAGTTGCCTCGATTGTTTGCGTGTTTCTCGTCCTTCTGTCTCCTGCTATAGGTGCACAGAAGTCTCTTTCCATACTTGGTTGTGAGCAGGGGGCTGCCGGAGCCTCGAAAATGATAACCCGTTGCCGGATCACTCCGGCACGGGGCGTGAAGTTGCCGGGCTCGCCGCAACGTGCATCACACAGACGCTGCGTCTTGAAATATAAGAGTGCTCACAATCAAGTTTGGCATCGACCCTTCTGTGCCCGGGGGCTAGGAGGCAGGAGAGCTTTCCATGTTGCTATATGTTTTCGTGAATTTAGGAATAAAATTGCAGCATCTTGGGCTTGGTAAGAATCTGACATGCAGGGTAAAGGTGGAATCTAGCGCACTGTAACGCTCGTGCACCATCCACGGGCTGTGGCATTTAGTGGCGCCCTGTAGTGTGGAGTGACCGCACTACAAGGGTCTCGCCGCACTTCGAGGCCTCTGCTTCAGGGGAGAGCTGCCACGTGTGCCGCGGTAACTTGCATGCATGGTGGCGAAGACCGGGCCGAACTTCAAGGGGGTGTGGCGCCACGGGTGCCGCGGTGACCCGGCGCGTGTGGTGGCAAGCCCTTCCCCCGCGCCTATAAAAGGGCGTGCCGGCCATGGAGCAGCTCAGAGCGGAGCCGAGGAAGAGGCTGCGAAGGCGAGAGGTGCCGCAGAGGTGCGGTGGTGGTGCATGCCATCAGTGCTCTGTGCTGATGGGTGCACTGCCACCGCGCCCTTGTCGCGCCTCTCCACCAGGCTACCCCGAGGCGAGGGGTGCCGCGGAGACGCTATGGCGGCGCCGGCGCGGGTGCTCGGCGCCGGCGTCGGCCCTGCCCCAGCGTTCCTGCCGTACCCCTTCACCAGGCTATTCCAAGGCGAGGGTTGCCGCGGAGACGCTGTGGTGGCGTCACCCCAGTGCCCAGCGCTGGCGGTGGCCCTGCCACAGCGTTCCTGCCGTACCCCTCCAAAGAGTATCTCCGAGGCGTAGGTTGCCGCGGAGACGCTGTGGTGGCGCCACCACCGGTGCTTGGCGCCGCTGGCGGCCCCGCCACAGCGTTCCTGCTGCATCCCACAAGAAGGCGGATTCAGAGGCGAGGATTGCCATAGCGTCCCTGCCGCACCCCTCCGGCAAGCATTCCAAGCGCGGAACAAACGAAAAGCTAAGTGCATAAACTTAAACAATAAGCTGTCTAAAACTGAACGTTGCCTCGCTAGCGCGGCCCAAGCCCTGCGTGTGGCTAGGGTGTTGAAAGGATGCTTGCGGGGGGAGTGCGCTCCTCGTGCAGCTGGCGGGTCCGTCCCGTGAGCGCATGCTTGGGAGTAGCTATCCTGCAAGCGGAGTGGCTCGTCGCCGCTACTTGGCCCCAGGTCGGCACTACGGGTCCGTCCCGGGTCCCTAGTCCGGTTGAGTGCGTGGCGCGCGAGTCCCCGGCAAACAAGGCATAACACACAAAGGCTAAGGGATCCACCCCGCGAGGCAACCCTGTGAACAAGAAACAAGGATTAAGTAGAACGAGAGCACTAAATTAATGAAAACACTGGACAAGTTGCATACACAAATAAGACATTAATTGTTTAAACAGCGCCAGGCGCCACACTTGCAGGGAACATAAAGCAAAGGAAAACAACACTAAGGAATGGCGAGGCCCGGTAGGGGGCTGCGGCGACTGGTTGGGGCGGCTTCCGCTGGAGGCTGCGGCGAGTTGCCGGCGCCCTCCACCGGGGGCTCCGGCACCGACTCGGGTCCGGCTTCCGCTGCATCCGCTCGACCACCTCGTCAACAAACTTGCTCACCGCCTGGCAGTGGGTGGGGGCGTCCTCGTTGTCCGACCAAGCGTCCAGCAGCGTCTCGAAGGGGAACTCAGGGTGCCGGAGGTGCACCCTCGGAAGGATCGTCCCAGCGACCTCCCGGGCGCAATTGGCGATCTCCTCATTGCAGAACTTGGAGATCCACACGTCAAGCGCCGCGAGCTTCCTCACCAAGTCGAAGAAGAACGGGATCAGCGTGGTAACGTCTGTCCTGTCCACCCGCTCGGCCCGCAGTTCGAACCGCGGCAGCAGGTCGCGCAGCGATTGGGCGATCCCAAGCAGCTTCTTGGTCTCCAGCTCCCCTTGCCCAATCAGCGTGCCGTGGTTGGTCCGAGCCAAATGCACGGCGTGCTTGGCCTTGCGGAGGAGGCTCGCTTGTGCTGAGAGTTGGGCGGCCTTGGCTGCATTGTCCTCGTCCGCCTTGACGACGCCTGCGCCGGCTCCTTTGTGCCGCTTTGACCCGTCAAAGTACATCGTCCACGAGCTGGACATGTCTGGCGGACCTGGAGTCTGGGTCTCTGTCCACTCGGTGATGAAGTCGGGAAGCACTTGCAACTTGATCGATTTTTGTCGCTCGTAAGTTATGTTACGAGCCGAGAGCTCGATTCCCCACTCGGCGACTCGGTCTGTTAGCTTTGGATTGTTTAAGATGAGCAAGTGGGGGCTCGCTAACAGCCACAACTGAGTGTTGTTGGAAGTAGTGTCTGTGTTTGCGTGCTGTCAAGAAGACACCATACGCAAGCTTCTGGTAATGAGGGTAGTGCTGCTTCGTCGGTGAAAGGACCTCACTGATGTAGTAGACTGCGCGTAGGACGCCGTGGGTCTTGCCTTCTTTGGCTCGCTCGACTACGATCACCGTGTTGACCACCTAAGTCGTGGCTGCGATGTATAGTAGGAGTTGCTCATCTTCTTGCAGAGCAGACGTTTCAGGTCTGCAAAGGCAGCACTGGCTTCTGGAGTCAACGCGAAATCCTCCTTCTTCTTTTTCAGAAGATGGTAGAAGGGCAAAGGTTTTTCTCCTAGCCTGCCGATGAACCGACTTAGAGCAGCGAGTCGACCGTTGAGCTGTTGAAGCTCATGAGTTTTGTTCGGCTCCTTCATGGTTAGGATGGCTCTGATCTTTGTCGGGTTTGCTTCGATGCCCCGAGCCGAGAGGAAGTACCCGAGAAGCTGCCCAGCGGGCACCCCGAAGGTGCACTTGGTGGGGTTCAGTTTGATCTTTACTTGTCCAGGTTGTTGAATGTTTCTGTATGTCCTCGAGGAGGGTTGCCTCTTTCTTGGTTTTGATGACAATGTCATCGATATACACCTGGACGTTGTTGCTTAGCCTGGACTCCAGGAAGGCCTGCATGCAGCGCTGGTAGGTGGCGCCTGCATTTTTTAGCCCGAAAGGCATTGTCATGTAGCAAAAAACGCCATATGGAGTGATAAATGCAGTCTTTTCTTCGTCCTCGACCTTGAGTCGAATCTGGTTGTAGCCTGAGTAGGCATCCAGGAAGGATAGTCGCTCGCAGCCGACGGTCGAATCAACGATCTGGTCGATCCGCGGCAAAGGGAAGTGGTCCTTGGGGCAGTGCTTATTAAGTGACGTAAAGTCGACGCACATACGCAGGACTGTGGTGTTCTGACGGGGTTTGCTACCTAGGTCGCTTGTTTTATCTCCCTAGTGAACTTTGCTTCGAGGAGTCGGTTGACTTCTTCTCCGATGGCTTTGTGCTTTGGCTCCGAGAAACGCCGCATGCGTTGTCGCACCAGCTTTGCGTTCTCGTCGACATTAAGTGCGTGCTCGGCGAGTTCCCTGGGAATTCATGGCATGTCAGCTGGCACCCAGGCAAAGATTTCCCAGCGCTCACGGAGGAACTCGACGAGTGCACTTTCCTTTGCAGGGGAAAGGCTTGTTGAGATGATTGCAGTTTTGCTAGGATCAGTCGGATGGATCTGAACCTCCTTGGTATCTGCATTCTTGTTGAATTCGGGCTGATGAGCCAATTTTTTGATGACGGGAAGCTGCTCAAGATCAGTTGAGGCTTTGAGTTTCTCAAACTCTTCATGCATGCCAAATGACTCGGAGATTTTATGAAACTCCTTGTCACAGCTATCTGAGCGTGTGAAGTTCCCCGAAACAATTATCACGCCGTTGGGCCCAGGCATCTTTAGCTTGAGGTAAGCATAATGCGGGACCGCCATGAAGCGGGCCAACGCGACTCGACTCAATACCACATGGTACTAGGATGGCCAGTCGACCACTTTGAAGTCGAGTCTTTCGCGTCGAAAGTTGTCAGGTGTGCCGAACAACACGTCTAGGCTGACTTTGCCCAGCCGTGTAGCTGCTTTGCCTGGGACGATGCCGTGGAAGGTTGTATCCGTAGCAGGAAGCTTTGTAATGGAGCGATTCATCCCTCGAAGAGTGTCGGCATAGATAAGATTAAGGCCGCTGCCTCCGTCGATAAACACTTTATTCATCATATAACCTCCAATCTGGGCATCGAGCACCAGAGCTACATGTCCAGGTCACGGGACTCGGGGATGGTGATCTTCTCAGGACACTGATTTATGTTTCAGACCAATCAAGATAATGAGGTGCGGCGGGTGGCGTGGCCACGGCCATATGCACCTGTCGGGGTATCAACTTCTGAACCCAATTTGTTGGTCTGCCCTTCTGGATCATGCATATGTGACCTGCCGGAGCTGGATAAGTTTCGGCAGCGGCGGGTGTTGACTCCGAAGGTGGTTGCATTCGGCTTACGGCTTCGGCAAAGTTAGCTTGAAGTGGAGGAGCTGGCGGGGCGTCAGTGGCTAGAGTCCCAGGCACTTGAGTCGGCGGTGCCATGACGACTCTGTTGCTGGTATACTGGGGATAACCCATGTCCGCAGTCGGTTGTTGGGCTCGATGATGAGGACATCCCAACTAATGATACAACCACAGCCCCTACAGCACATACACCTCAAGTACCGGAGATACACGGACCAATTACTAGAGCTCGTGCACGACAACTAAATTATCAGGTACTTTCGTTCCTCGGTACTTCATTTAATATTAGTGAGAATATGCTGCTGCCTAAGATGGGTTCTTTTATGTGTTTTAGGAATGAAGGACCTAGCTTGCACCTCAAGGATCAGCGTTGGACAGCAAACCATGGAGGTGGCAGCAAGGTGGCGGGAGCTAGCTCAAGTGATGATTTCAGAACATTGAAACCGCCATAACGAGAGATGAGAAGAAGGCCGCATCCTCTTCATCAATGGGATTTCGGCCAAGTGGAGGATTCTCCCTCCAATGGGTATTTATGGGCCAAAGATGAGGGTTATAACCTTGTTTTATTGGGCCTAAGGCCATATAATAGGGTCCAGCCAATTTTTAGATGTTTTCGTTGTGTTTTAGGAGGATTCCTAGGCCGTTTCGGAGTCCCTCAAGGGCCTGTCCGAAAACCACCTAGTTCCCCTCCTATTTATACCCCATGAGCCCCCCCATGGAGCCTTGGGTTTTGATTAGATAAAGTTTAGCCTTTGCTACTTTCGTGTAATCGCGTGTGTCGGTTAGACCACCTGTTTTACCGTCATCAAGACTCCAACTATATTGAGTATTCAGATTCGTGAACCTTCATATCTCCTATTCGCAATTTCAGATTGCTTTTCATCTTGTTCTTGCTTGTTCTTCGATTGCTTGCAGGAACAAAGACCTTCGTGGTCAGGTTGATCGTGCCCCGCGGGATCAATAACCTTCTGGAGTTGGTGTATCGATCGCTAAGGCGCTGCCTCCTAGGTTGTAGTCGGATCGTCAACGTCACCTCCTACCAAATCGATAATTAGGTATCTCATCGAAAGATCGGGACACCCTCGAGGCTATCACTCGCGCGAACTCGAGCTGTAACTCCTTGAAGCGCCTACACTCCATCAGCGGGTGGCTAGGCTTAATGTTGCCTTGTTTGCCCTTGTAGACGTGAAATGGGCAAGGAGCCACCAACTGTTGGGAGAGTGAGATCTAGCCTCCCTTGCGTTGCCACTGCGGATTGTGCCCGCGAGGCTCGCCACTGCGGTCTCTCTCCGCCTGAGAGGTGGCTGCGATGAAGTCAAGTGAAGTTGGTTCCTCGAACGCGCGTCCTTTGCGCTTCTTCCTGCGTTCAAAACAGCGGTCTCCACCGTTGTCCGGGGACTGACAGCGCTCATTGCGGACCGAGTCCTCGCCATCGGCCCACCGGTTGGCCATTTCCATTAGGTAGTTGATGGTTGCGGGTCGGACGCGACCCAGTTCTTCCTTGAGCTCGACTCGACGAAGACCTCGTTTGAATGCGTCGATGGCGCTTTCATCAAAGTTTTCCTCGGAGGCTTGTTTTGTGTTGGTCCACCGCTGAATGTATGAGCGGATGGACTCGCCCTCGCGCTGAGTGCAGGCTCGAAGCTGCTCAAGAGATACCGGTCGTTGATATGTGGCCTTGAAGTTGCGCGTGAAGTCCTGGACCAACTCGTCCCATGAGGTGATTTCGCCATCGCGTAGGCTATTCAACCAGGTGTGGGCTGGGCCCCTGAGTTGAAGCTGGAGGCACTGCATAGCGGTAGTTCGTGTTCCGCCTTGACAGCGAATTCCGGTGAGATAGTCCTCCAGCCAAGTCCTGGACTCCTAAGTGCCATCATATTTGTCCAGGTCAGCCGGTGGCTTGATATTTCTCGGCATCCTGGTTCGACGAATACGACGGCTGAAGCATGGTGCTCCGCAGGTTTCATGATCTGACTCGGGAGAGCCCTCATGGTAGCTTCCTTGGTGATCAGGATCGCGATTGTTGACTCGAAGAGGAGATCGACTCCTCCTGCGAGGACTAGGCTCGCACGCGTTTTGCCCTGAGGCAGGTGAACGGCGACTACTAGTGAGTAATAAATTACTTTGACCTTTATATCTTAATATTATATTTTGAAACTGTGTGCTAGTGAGTCGATTCAGAAACTAGCGCGCTTCAAAACACCAGCCAATACACGTGTCCAATCCCAACAACAAGGAGTGCAGTAAACAGCACCGTCCAACCTGGGATGTTGCTTTAGCCCGACCATAGACTTATCTAAAACCGATCAAAATGCGCGCACTACACGCCACCGTGTTGCCATATTGCCTTGTTCAAGAAACTTTGTGTGGGCCAGTTGCTACGAGAGAAAGGTCCAAACCACCAATTTTTCCAACTGAACCCCGTGGGACATTTGGCCCACTTGCGAGATTATGTTTATCACTTTCATCTCACGGCCAAGAATAGTAATGTCATCAAATCTGGACTAATTTACTTGTTTTAATAAAATGGGAGTGTCTATTTCTCAGTCGCTCAAGAAATAGTTATTTCTCAGTTGACAATCGTAGCTATTCAATGAAGATTTTTTTATCTATCAGATCTACATTAATGTTGCACGAATCTTAACAATTGAATCAAAAGGTTGTTATCATTTATTAAGAAATAGTCGTCCAAAAAATAGCAAAGCCATAATAAAATACGTGCACGCTGTGCTCTTTTCGTCAAAAAAAATAAAAAAAATAAATGCACACCTTTTCTTTTGAATCTAAATACATGCACACCTTCGTGGTAGATTTGCTAGAGTTGTGAAGCTGCGATATCGCGAAGGCCCCGAAAAGACGGGTTCAGTACTTCAGTTAGAGAAAGAAATCTCCAGCAACCGTACGTGTAGCTGTATAGGTGGTTGTAGCTAGGCAACACCGCAACAAGCGTTCGCGAAAAGCTCGAACTAGTTTACAGTTTTGGCGCCGAAAGAAATGCGGAAAAGGCGAGCCAAGCATGGACGCGCGACGATTCCTTGCCACTTACTTAACCAATTTCGTGCTACGCTATATAGCAGCCTCGAAAACATGCAAGTTTTGCCAGAAATGGTAAATTCATAAGAAGACCAATAATATCACATATCGTCGAAGTGCTATTGACACACTGATTCATACGACCAGAATAAAACAAGAACTCTTACAACGAGCTACAGTATGAAACAACACATTAACACACATCAAATTAATGCAACATGCATCCAGAGCGGAACATCACAAGCCCCGCTCTTCTTAGTTTGATGCATGCATATGGGTCAATGCATCCATGATTAGACTTGCTCCACCTGGCTTGCCTCGTCGACCTTCTCAACGACGACGCCGCCCTCCCTGCTCTGCTCGGCACCGTGAGCAACGCCGTTCTCCTTTGTGGGCGGCGACTCGATGGCAGGGTGAATGAACACTTCAGTGGTCTTGAGCTCGACGGCACCAAGCTTGCCGATGTTGACGACATGCTCAGGCACCTTGGGAGCGGCGCCGTCATGGGACTCCGCGTCCACCTCCTTGGTCACCGGCCTGGGCGTCGAGTTGCGGTAAAGCGCGTACAGCCCCATCTGGATGACCCCGAAGGCGAACCCGAGAATGTTGGGTAGCTGAAAAAAAACACACACATAAGAAACAAGTTTAATTGAGACTGACATACATTAATTAGCTATTCCCTTCAATTCATAATAAATGTCAATTCATAATAAATGTCGCTGATTTTTTTGCGAGTGAATAAGTGTTGCTGATTAAATACAACAGTGGGCGTGAGCATATAGCTTACGGCTACGTATTTGTCCTTGATGAGGAGGCCGTAGAGGAACCAGACGACGGCGCTGAGGGTGAGGGAGAGGGAGAGGTTGAAGGGCATGAACTCCACGCTCCTGGTGCGCACCACCAGACGGATGACGCTGAGGGGCGCGACGAAGACGCTGACGGAGAAGCCGACGCAGACCCAGCCCAGCATGACGACGCGCTTCTCGCCCTCGGAGAGGAGAAGGGTGAGGAGGAGGATCATGCCGAAGACGCCCACGTTCAGCAGCAGCAGGATCTTGGCCGTGAACAGCTTGGCCTGCTTGGGCGCGTAGGCGAGGTAGACGACGATGTAGATGGTCTCAATCACGCACCCGGCGGTGTTGATGGTGATGAGGAGGCAGCCGTCCGACTTGAGCAGCGCGTAGTAGATCCATAGCATGGCGCTGAAGAGCGCCACCACGTAGGGCACCGACTGGAACCCCTGCGTCGATTTGTTCTTGTAGATCCTGTAGAACGTCGACCTGCATCATGCAATTGACACGTCAGGCACCAACAGGCCATGGCGAGAGAAATTAATTGACACGTCAGCCTTTAAATTGTATCGAGAGGCTAGCTAGTAGTTTCTTACAGTGGGGCCAGGTAGGTCATGAAGGAGATGACGTTGCCTGCAGAGAAACAAAGTTCAAGCGAGTCAGTTAGCCAGCTGCGAGAAACAGGGAGACACGCTAGCCAGTACGTTACACAAAAGGCCGGCCGGTCCATCGTCTTTCAATAATGACTAGCCAGGGGGACCCGTAACTTGTGTGCCGTGTGCGTCAGGTGAGGTCACTCCACAACCATAGGCAAAGCTCGACATATTATTGGAGCCCTTTATCTACTCTTTTTTTTCTTCACACGCCATCTTTAGTTCATTCGATCATTTGCGATCGCAATTCACAATGCATGTTTGTATATCTCCTCGGCTCCCATGACGAATGAATTAAATATGCTCCTTATAACGATTAATTAGCCTTCTTTTAGACTAGTCATAGTGAGACTAACAAAGATGGTAACTAAAGTGACAATTAAACAATTTTGATGATGTGTCATGTTATTAATAAAGAAAGAGAGTGTTGGAGTAACTAGATATGTTACCATCACAGCACACTTTCCAAGATATAATGAGTCTATAAAACTAGTAAATGAGACTTTTATGTTACCACAAATATGTTACTACCCACTATTGAAGTAGTAACATAGACTAGTAACATATGCAGGTTACTACCTCATGTTACTCCTCATTATGACCAGTCTTAGTTTCCACATAAAAAGAATAAAGGAGGGGACAGAAGAGGAAGGATCATTAAGGTGCACCAAGAGAAATCTTGTTTTGGCAAGCTCTTTGCTTCGGTAAACAACCTAAAATTGCATGCATTATCCCATAGTGCAAAACCCACTAACTAGCTATGTACGTGTATAGGTAGGATGATCACTTCATGGGGCATGCTGACAAAAAAAAATCTATTGTTTTTGCCAAAGCAGCAAAAAAAGGAAAAGGGAAAAAGAGAGCAACGAGAAGATTAAAAGGAAAGATCTCAATTATTCGGACAAGGATCTATCGAGAGAGACACCAAAATACCTAGGAGGCCAAAGGCAAAGGCCCAGGGGTGCTGAAGAGAGAGGCCAGCCATTGATAGATCTCCCCTTAATTAGCTTCGGATTTCAGATGAGAAGATCAACGAGACAGCTGTCTTGTGTGCAGCTACGGGAAGTAGCTACGTTTCGAGATTTCTTCTCTCCCTTGTGTGGAGATGGTTCAATGGGAGAACTGATTGTGAGAGAGCTTCAAGGGAGCTGGAGCTTGGGTGGGTTTATATAGTGCTAGGAAGGAATCTCAGGGCCAAAAGGCGTGCCTTATTGTGTGTGTGTGTATGTGTGACGGCAATTGCACACACAAGCTATTCCTGTTCAATCACAGCCTAAGAGCTAAGCAAAAGATAATCATCATGCTTGACACAAAGTGGCCAACGACCGCTACTGCACTTTGTCTGCCCCTTCCCAAATGCATGCATGGATTTATTTGTAGAATTGAACGGTGCACTCCATATGCAAGTCTATAACTTCCCCGCAAATCAAATACAAACCTCGTGTCTTTTTTAGAAACATCGAATATAACTCGTAGACGATACTTAGACCGATATCACCGGCTCATGTCAAGTAGCAGTAATTATTATCCACAGGGCGGAGGCAGAAAAATATTATAACAAGGTCCAAATCAGAAAGAACGAGTGTTAGGGTGGGCCAAACACAAAAATAGACACACAAAAATAAGGACCTAGGCATGATTTTTAGATCTTGGTCCCCCCCCCCCCCCCCCCCCCCCGCGTCTCGGCCTCCGCCATTGGTTACTCATGTAATCAAGCAGGAGATGCGCATGCGTGTGGTGAATCTCATCCTTTTTTCGGAATTTCCGCGTTTCGTAGTTTCAAGTTAATTAATGACATCTATTTTTTCCGAGAAAGAGGGCACATCCCCGGCCTAATACACGACATTTCTTTACATAACTTTTGAAACCTCCTATAAGATCTGGCTTAGTTATCTGATAAGCTCCTCAGAGGTTATCTGCCACGCGTCTTGAAACATATGTATTTACTTAAGCACGTATAAGAATTAACGTTAACGGTTTGCTATTGAGAAGTCGTCTGATTTTTAGTTAGAGATCAGTCGATGTGTTTGACCGTCGGATTTTAATCAATGATAGCCACACGGTAACGTTAATACTAGGAGTTATCACGCGGTTACGTGCATACGTACGTACATGCAAGAATGGCCCTAAAGAGCTGGCCGGCTAAGCGTGTGAAGCAACGAGCCAGAACAAACACGTACCAGCTTAGCCGCGCGGATCCGTTACTAGTGCACGTATGCACACACGCACGTCACTGCTGTCCCTTGGTTGCTTCCATATACATGATCGCCTCACAAGGCTTCAGGAACACAGTTGAAAAGCAGCTTAATTCTCAGCTTGCTTAATTACTTCGTGTGCATGTTAATTCGATCTGTTGGACTTTGCCTCTCCAGAATTTAGGGATGGAAATGGTAAAAAATGTGTAGAGCCTTTTTCTTGGTTTTTCGGAAGGGAAAAGACTCCGGTCTCTGCAGCGATTACAAGCCAATATTATATTATTCATAAAAGAAGTGTCGAACAAAGCCATAAAACAATTTTTAACCAATTAGTAAAACGAAAAAAAAATCAAATTTAATTAATGCCTTGTAGTTAAGCAAATAAGTAGGTACAGCCGATGTAATTTGGTGTATATATATGTAGTGAGTGTTACTTATTAATTAAGTCGTGTAACATATACGTAACAAGAAGAATGCTGGATGCATACTAAGCTGGGTGCTTGACCCTTTGATACTGCCTTTGACTATGGTTCCACGGACGCGGGTTAAAGGGGGTCATGATTGAGTAATTAAGAAACTATAATTAACTACGAGAGGCCATTGGGACTTGGGAGAAGCAAAGAACGGCTGGTGTTCTCCTGATGCATGCTGCATTGCTCGCCAGTTTACTTTTGCTTTCTGAAAAAGATATCTGCTCTCTACGTTGAGTGAATCTGGCGATGTTGGTGTACTCCATGCCGATCCCTGTTCCTGCCTTCGCCCGCTGGTCAGAAAACACCCGCGCAACATTTGCAGGCGCAAATCTCTCACAGTCCTACCTCAATTACTGCTTTCTTCTTACGACGCCCATATCAGCCCTTACGCTATTAATTAGCGTCCATTTGTTTATTCGGAGATCGTTTGTTGCCTACTCTTTTGTAAAGCATCAAAGCATAGCATCCGCGACAGTTCACTCGGTACCATTTTTTGTTAAGAGTTGATCTTTTTTTTTCTATTCTTTTTCTATACATGAAAAACTTCAAACAGGTACTTCTGACGTATGGGTTGGCTACTGATCTTGGCCGTTGCGAACATTTTGACGATCGTGTAAAATGGCGTCCTGCGTCTCTCGTGTCATTTATAACAGAGAGTATGTATTACAGCCAGAAGGTAGCTAGTAAAGGGGAAAGAAGAAAATAGCTTTTTGCCTAGCTTATTGGCTAAAAGGGGCTTTGCTTTTATTTTTTCTTGCCTAGCTAGTCGCCGGGCAGGAGAAAGCTCTGCTGCTCCAACCATCCGTCGCATGGAATCAAAATTGGCTTATTATTAATTGAAGGGATCAATTAACGGTTCCGATGGCTCCAAAGTGCGGCCAAAAGATCAAAGTGTCAAACGGAAGCAACTTCTATGCTGCTTCTGCGTGCAGTCATGTAGTTGTACTCCTAGAGTTTGTTTTTTGACAGCTTACTCCTAGAGTTTGTTTGTTGCCTGAACCGTCAAAGATAATTAATTTGACCCATGAATATAACGTTTTACTTCACATATACTAATAACCTTCAATCATGTGTAGTGTGATTTCGCGTCAGCTAGTACGTTTGCTGGTGGTATAATCTGGCCGATACTGGTTCTCGAGTTCTATGCTAGCTTATCGACTACGACAGTACCTCGTAATGTAGCACAGTCGATACCAAAGTCAAAATATTATTGAAATCGCAAATAGCGATTAGATCTCAATTATTACAGCCCAAAAACATACTCCTCCCGGCGACACAACAAAGCCACCACCTAAAGAGTTAGCGGCCAATCTAGCAAGTTCATGGGCCACTGCATTGTTAGTAAGGGGTAGCTGAAGTAAATCCCGGGAACAGAGGAACTAAGGTGCCGGATGTCACACAGGGTGGCATGGATAGCCAATCTGCTAATCGAGCCGGACCGGAGGGCACAGATGACCTGGGAACAGTCACTTTCGATCACCAAGGGGAGGCTGCAGCGGTGAATGGCGATCTTAAGGCCTTCCAGGCAGGCGACGGCTTCCGCTTCCTGGGCATTGGAGCAAGGGGGCCGGTGTTCCAAGCTGAGAAAATGATGGCGCCGGCGTCATCGCAGAGGACAGCACCCCAGGCAGCCAACCCGTTGCCGGGAGAGAAGCTAGCGTCCACATTCAGCTTCGCTTTCCCCAGGGCAGGAGGGGTCCAGTTGGACAGGAGAGCTGTGGGCACTGGATCCTTGGTAGTAATGGAGGGGAGTATGGTCTTCATCCCCTTGCGGTCCGGTTCCGGGGGGTTCCCTGCAGCAGTAGACATAGAGCAAGCATAGGACTGAATGAACTGAGCAGAAGCAGAGACAGAGGCATCACCTTTCCCAAAGATGATGTTGTTCCTTAGGTGCCAGGCACGCCACCGGAGGAAGAGGAGCTTGGTGCGATTGTCGTGGTTCACTTGGCTGAGAAGGATCAGAACCCAATCCTTGCCAGAATAGCGGAGGCTGGATTCCATGGGCAGGTTCCAGACCTCCCTAGCGGCTTCGCGAAGAGCTTTTGCTTTGGTGCAGATCATGACGGCGTGGAAGCCGTCTTCTTGGCCATGCCGCAGATGGAGCAAATGGGGGATATCTTAGGGAACTGCCTGTGCCGGTTGACTTGGACAGCAAGGGAGTCAGTGGCGAAAAAAAAATACAAGATGGCTGTTCGTCTCTTTGGCGAGATCTTGATTCCCCACGAATCAAGAACCAGAGACACGAGATCTACGATTCCCTCCCCACCCCCGATCAACTCCACGCCTCCTTCGCCCCCGCTCCGTCCTTCCCCACAATCACCACTGACCCCGATCCAATCCCTATCTCCTTCTTCATGTTTGATAGCCTCGAGGGTGTCCCGATCTTTCGATGAGATACCTAGTTATCGATTTGGTAGGAGGTGACGTTGACGATCCGACTACAACCTAGGAGGCAGCGCCTTAGCGATCGATACACCAACTCCAGAAGGTTATTGATCCCGCGGGGGCACGATCAACCTGACCACGAAGGTCTTTCTTCCTGCAAGCAATCGAAGAACAAGCAAGAACAAGATGAAAAGCAATCTGAAATTGCGAATAGGAGATATGAAGGTTCACGAATCTGAATATTCAATATAGTTGGAGTCTTGATGACGGTAAAACAGGTGGTCTAACCGACACAGCGATTACACGAAAGTAGCAAAGGCTAAACTTTATCTAATCAAAACCCCTCCATGGGGGGCTCATGGGGTATAAATAGGAGGGGAACTAGGTGGTTTTCGGACAGGTCCTTGAGGGACTCCGAAACGGCCTAGAAATCCTCCTAAAACACAACGAAAACATCTAAAAATTGGCTGGACCCTATTACATGGCCTTAGGCCCAATAAAGCAAGGTTATAACCCTCATCTTTGGCCCATAGATACCCATTGGAGGGGGAATCCTCCACTTGCCGAAATCCCATTGATGAAGAGGATGCGGCCTTCTTCTCATCTCTCGTTATGGCGGTTTCAATGTTTTGAAATCATCACTTGAGCTAGCTCCCGCCACCTTGTTGCCACCTCCATGGTTTGCTGTCCAACGCTGATCCTTGAGGTGCAAGCTAGGTCCTTCATTCCTAAAACACATAAAAGAACCCATCTTAGGCAGCAGCATATTCTCATGAATATTAAATGAAGTACCGAGGAACGAAAGTACCTGATAATTTAGTTGTCGTGCATGAGCTCTAGTAATTGGTCCATGTATCTCCGGTACTTGAGGTGTAGGTGCTGTAGGGGCTGTGGTTGTATCATTACTTGGGATGTCCTCATCATCCTCCCCTTCTTGTAAGGTAAGCATCAGGGTCATATTTTCCATCAAAAGGAGGAACCTTAAGTTTAATAGAATGCAACGAGTCATGTTCCTCTCTTTGAGGTCGTGTCGGTCCCATACCTCGGCGGTTGAAACGAGTTCGGCGACGATCACGGACGTTGTGATGGTTTACGGCCCCATCGTGTTCCGTATCCGCGGAGTAGTCGTCGTCGTTCTCCTCAACCTCGCTTGCGAAGGTACCATTATTAGCGGTCCGCTGGTTGTGTGTATTGTTTCCTCCCGGTGTAGCAATGGTCGTTGCAGCAAGTGCCGCCAGTTGCGTCGTGATTTCTGCCAGAGAAGTACTAATGGTAGCAACAGAATTCTGTAAACATGTTAGCTTGGTATTTGTTTCAATGTGCGCGCTCTCCAAGGTTCCAAGTCTCTCATTCGCAACCCGAACGTCCTCATCCAGCTCCTCGTTACGAAGCCTAAGCTTGCGATCAAAATGTGAAATAATGCCCTTTGTGCCTGGAGAGTGGCCTTGTAAATCATCGTCAGAACCTGCCATCGTTAGGAGAAAACAAGAAAAAAAATCACAAGGAAAAGTCCCTATGCACTACTAGGATGTGGGGTTTCAAAAATCACTCCACTCAACTTTTAATCAAGTTCTTACTCGTTCTTACCCAGCAAACAGGAAGGTGATGGCCAGCGGCGAGAACAAGCCCTCCGAAGATTAATGTATTGATGCCTCGAGGCAAACCAACCTAGGTGTAGAATCTGTGGAGCTTGGAGGCTTATGTGAGTAGCAAGGAAAAGCGAATAATCAAATCAGCAATGCAAAGTTGAAAATATGCTCAAAAATGCTAGTCCTAGCTGCTGGAGTCGATAAGAACGAATTACAGAAATTAACTAAGCCTAGATACTGAAAAAGGTAGAAAGGAAAGATCAAATTAAAGGTAAACCAAGTAAATCTCTGGGGAGTATTTTTTCTCTTTTTTTTTTCTTTTTGTGGCCTTCTGTTTGGCTTCTTATTTTTTTCTATTTTTTTTCTGTTTTTTTTATCCCCAGAAACTAACGCAAAAGAAGTTAAGACCAGAAAGCTGCACGTCGGTCTGTAGGAGAATAGCAAAGGCTGTCGTAAGGAAAACTCAGAAAAATATGAGAAAATATGGGTTAGAAGCGTATCAAAACAAGCTTTCCAACAAGTGCAAGATCACTCGAAACGGAGGTCGGACGGTGGAGAAAACTGAGATATATTGCACTGCCCCGGTGCCGAAAAACGGGTGCAGAAACTTCGGAGCACGAAAAGTCCACCTTAGAAGCCGAATTTGAGGGTCAAGGAGCCGTTAATTTTAGAGGATGCGCCTTGTCGAGAGCTTTCCGAAAAGTCCTGGAACGTCCAAATCTGACTTCGTATGCAAAAGATACGGCCGTTTTAGTGAACACGGGTCAAACCCACCTGAAACTCTAATTCTACTTGGACTCGGGTCCGAAACTGACTCGAACTCTTCCTTTTTTTTTTCGTTTTGTTTTTCTTTCTTTTCTTTTTTTTTCTTTCCTTTCTTTTTTTTTTCACAACTTTCCGAACAACTTGATCTCTAAACAAAATTCGATCTATTATGAAACACTATAACTTGCTGACTCGATGTAGGACTCGAAGAGGGACTCGGTGTAGGACTCGACGAGGGACTCGGTGTAGGATTCGAAGAGGGACTCGGTGTAGGACTCGACGAGGGACTCGGTGTAGGATTCGAAGAGGGACTCGGTGGTGTGGCGGGAAGTTTGATGGAAAGCCTGCGTCACACGAAATCAAAAGACAAAAACAAGTTCGATCTAGTAGAAAAAATCTGAAAAACGATCCAATCTAATCGAGCAACTCGACACGATTAATGCAGCAAAGATTCAACAATGCAAATACTAATGTGAAAATTGCAAGGCTCAGATTGGTTCTAGGACAAGGTAACTAATTCTAATTTTTCTTTGGCTTTTTCTGGACGATAGGTAAAAACAGATCTAAACTACGGATAAACTGGAAAAATCTCACCGAGCAACCTTAAGCTCTGATACCACGCGATAGCCTCGAGGGTGTCCCGATCTTTCGATGAGATACCTAATTATCGATTTGGTAGGAGGTGACGTTGACGATCCGACTACAACCTAGGAGGCAGCGCCTTAGCGATCGATACACCAACTCCAGAAGGTTATTGATCCCGCGGGGGCACGATCAACCTGACCACGAAGGTCTTTCTTCCTGCAAGCAATCGAAGAACAAGCAAGAACAAGATGAAAAGCAATCTGAAATTGCGAATAGGAGATATGAAGGTTCACGAATCTAAATATTCAATATAGTTGGAGTCTTGATGACGGTAAAACAGGTGGTCTAACCAACACACGCGATTACACGAAAGTAGCAAAGGCTAAACTTTATCTAATCAAAACCCAAGGCTCCATGGGGGCGCTCATGGGGTATAAATAGGAGGGGAACTAGGTGGTTTTTGGACAGGCCCTTGAGGGACTCCGAAACGGCCTACGAATCCTCCTAAAACACAACGAAAACATCTAAAAATTGGCTGGACCCTATTACATGGCCTTAGGCCCAATAAAGTAAGGTTATAACCCTCATCTTTGGCCCATAGATACCCATTGGAGGGGGAATCCTCCACTTGACCGAAATCCCATTGATGAAGAGGATGCGGCCTTCTTCTCATCTCTCGTTATGACGGTTTCAATGTTCTGAAATCATCACTTGAGCTAGCTCCCGCCACCTTGCTGCCACCTCCATGGTTTGCTGTCCAACGCTGATCCTTGAGGTGCAAGCTAGGTCATTCATTCCTAAAACACATAAAAGAACCCATCTTAGGCAGCAGCATATTCTCATTAATATTAAATGAAGTACCGAGGAACGAAAGTACCTGATAATTTAGTTGTTGTGCACGAGCTCTAGTAATTGGTCCATGTATCTCCGGTACTTTAGGTGTAGGTGCTGTAGGGGCTGTGGTTGTATCATTAGTTGGGATGTCCTCATCAATTTTCCTGAAGAGACAGATCTTGAGTTCGCCCAATCCCTTCCAAAGCCTGCAGATCTGCCGTGCCAAGGGCTAGGCAATCTTCGCTTCCTAGGAGAAGGCCGCCTCCCTTCCTTTCCGCTCTACTTCCCAGTTCCCGTCGCCCGCCCCCGGTGGCGCGGCCGCCTCCTCCGAACCGAGGTCCCCCACCCGCTCCTAGACGCCCAGTTCATCCCCCCCTCCTCCCCTGATCTCGCCCACCACATCCCCACCACCACCACCCCCAAATCCAGCCCCACTGAGTCATCCCTCCAATCCTATCACCTCGCTCGTCCTTAACTCCCTGATTCCTCACCCTAGTAATCCCCTATGCCGCCGCCGGAGATGCCTCCCCCGGCTAGTGCCTACTTATTCCCTTTCCACACCTCCGGCGTTCACCCCCCACTTGCTCCTTCCCCCGATCCACCACCCATCTGGTACCCAGATCCCCTCTGCACCATGAACCCCAGCACTGGCCTGGCTGCTGGCGACAACCTGTCGGCCACCGGCGAGGACGCCGGCCCACGGGAGAAGGCTACGCAGACGCCTAACCCCACTGCAACCCAGCTTACAGACGCTTCCTCCGTGGAGGAAGTCCCTGGCGCCCTCAGGAAGCAGAAGGGCAAGGAGCACATGCTGGACCCAAGGCCGATGGAGGAGAAGAAAACCGTCGTCATCAACTTGTCCAAGGCTAGATCCTCGATGCACAGGCGCTTCCTCGCGGTCGGCCTCATCCTGACCGTGCTCGTCGTCTCCTCCAAGCAAGTCGTCGACCACTTGAGGAGGGTCTAGAAGGTGAGAGGCAGCGTCAGCTCTCACCCGCTACGCGGCAAGCGCTTCATCATCGAATTCACGGAGGAAGGAGACTTCAACCACGTCACCCGGGGCGGCCCGTGGAGGTACCGCGGCGGTGACACCGTCCTAATCGAGGCGATGAAGGACGGCAAAGACCCGGAGAACGTGACCTTCAGTGGAGTGCCCATCTGGGTGCAATTCAAGAACATCCCCTTCTACCTCCTCTCAAAGGTGCTGAACAGAGAGCTGGGGCGTAAGCTTGGTTCCCTCCTTAACATAGATAACAATGCTAGTGGTGATATATGCAGCAAATTTGTCCGTGCTAGAATCCTCCTCCCGATTCACAAGATGCTGCAGAAGGAAATCTCCCTCGTCGACGAGATCACCGATGACGAGGTTGTGGTGAACATCTTCTACGAGCGCCTTCCAAACTTCTGCATCCACTGTGGCCTCATCAGCCACACCAAGGACTTCTGCTCCCTGCCAGAAGCCAACAGGAGGCACTCCTTCAACCTGGACCTGGGTGTCGAACCCACCAAGCTTGACGACCCCAGGTGCTGGCCACTCCCTGAATCCACGGGCCAAGAACGACGACAACGAACTGCTGCTCTTCCTTGGCGCTCCTCCAACACCCAAGGCCGCGCACGAACCGTCAGCTCGCCATCACCAACCTAGTCACCACGGAGGTGGCCAAGCTCCCAGTGCAGGATGCCGCGGTCGAGGATCCGCCGGAACAACAAGCCGCCGCCGACACCATCACCCCGCCAAGCACTGCCATCGACAAGCATTCCCCGGCCCCAGCCAAGGATCTGACCGCCCCAGCTGACTCCGCCGATGACAGCTTGTGCACGCTGTCCCTGGGTAGAAGACCCAGATGCTGGAAAAGGCTGGGCCGCCCCCCCAGCGACAGCACAAACTCCACGCGATCAACCCAGGCTCTCCGCCTTGGGGCTCTGCGGCCCCGACCATCGTCACAGGAGGAAGAGGGGGAACTCGAGCCTGCTATGAAGAAGCAGGCCAGCCTTTGGCCCTCCCTCGAGGACTGTCTCGGAGTGGAGGGGCTCCGTAGAGTTAGAGAGCTCGACTCTCAATTCTCCCCTATTCCGGCCATGTCAAATGCCGGCGGGGGAGATGACTCTGTTTCTCTAGATATCATTCTAGGAGAGAAGGGGAGTGAAAACTCTGTAAACACCAATGTAACTGAGAGAGTTGAGGAGAGAGAGGGATAGGGGGAGACGGAGGAGAAGAAGATGGCAGGGCATGACAAGGAGCACACTGAAAAGGAGGCAACCAGCCCCGGGGCCGCCAGCGACCTGACAGGCACGTCTGTTAGTGCCTGTCAGGAGCCATGACGATCCTCGCCTGGAACTGCCCGGGTTGGGCCGCCCACAAACAGTTCAAGACCTCGTCCGATTGGTCCAGGTGCACTAGCCAAAGATTGTGTTCATCTCCGAGACCCACCAAAGAAAGGACTTCGTGGAGAACATTCGCCACCGCATCGGCATGCGAAACGTCTTCACCATCTCCAACGACAGCAAAGGAGGCGGCATCGCTCTCTTCTAGGATGAGAGCATCGACGTGTCCCTGAATAAGTTTGGTAATCGCTTCATCGATACCTTTATCTCTCTGCCTTCTAATGGAATAAAATGGCGCTGCACCTTTTGTCTATGGTGAACCGTGTGCTCATCTCCACCACGACATGTGGGAGTTGCTCCGACGCCTCAAGCCCTTGGGCCAAGGGCCTTGGTGCATGATCGGCGACTTCAATGAAGCAATGTGGCAACATGAACATCTCTCAAACAACAAGCGAAACGAACGTTACATGCTTGACTTCCGTGAAGCGCTCTCTGACTACAACCTCTTCGACTTGGGCTTCCAGGGCTTGCCTTGGACTTTCGACAACAATCAGCAAGATCCTAGGAACGTCCATGTCCGGCTGGACAGAGCGGTCGCCTGCCCTGGCTGGACTGACCTGTTCCCCCATTTCCAGGTGAGCCACCTTGTCTCTTCCCGCTCGGACCACTCCCCCATTCTGCTTTCTACCAATCTGTACGCCGCTAACCCTTCGTCTGTTTCAGCCAATTGCACTCGCTATGAGGGCCATTGGGAACAGGTGGACACCTTCGATGAGGAAATTTCCGCCGCCTGGGCTGCTCAGTGCAAATCGTCCGACCTCGGTGACATCTCCTCCATGGCCACGAATACCCTGAAGCACGTGAAGAGTTGGAACAACAAGCACACTGGCAATATTCCGAAGCAAATCGAAAACGTGAGGAAAAAACTTGCCACTGCCCAGACTGACCGTTCCCCAAGCGGGTGCCGGGAGGCGGTGGCCCTTGGACGGCGCCTCGATGACTTCCTCGACATGGAGGAAAAGTATTGGAACCAACGATCCCGGATTGGTTGGCTGCGGGAAGGCGACAGAAATACCATATTCTTCCACCGCAAAGCTAGTTGGAGAGCAAAAAAGAACATCCACAACCTGGAACGCCAAGACGGCACTTTGACTAGCATCCCTCAGGAAATGGAGAATCTGACTGCTGCTTTCTTCTAGAATTTGTACACTAGCGAGCCCTCGGTGGATACCAACCTTGTCTCCTTTGCCTTTCAACCAAAGATCACTGATCACATGAATGAGGATTTATGCAAGGAATTCACGGATGATGACATTAGCACAGCACTGTTCCAAATTGGGCCGTGGAAAGCTTCGGGACCCGACGGCATCCTGGCCAGGTTCTATCAACGTCAATGGGGCTCGATTAAGGAAGACATCATCCGAGCTATCAAAGAGTTCTTCCGCTCCAGCACCATGCCCGACGAAGTTAACGACACTACCATTGTCCTTATTCCGAAACGCAAGAACCCAATCAAGCTGAAAGATTTCTGCCCCATCGGCCTCTGCAACGTGGTGTACAAAATAGTGGCAAAATGTATGAGCAACCATCTTCGCCCACTGCTCCAAGACATGATCTCCCCAAACCAGAGCGCCTTCATCCCTGGTAGACTGATCTCGAACAATGCCCTGATCCCCTTCGAGTGCTTCAATTCCATTCAGAAATGCAAAGATGCCAAAGGCCGCTACTGCGCTTACAAACTGGATCTTGCCAAAGCCTACGATAGGGTCGATTGGCACTTCCTTAAAGAAGCTCTTACCAACCAGGGTTTTGCCGATATGTGGATCAATTGGACCATGAGCTGTGTTACCTCTGTTCGGTATCGCGTCAGATTCAATGGGAAACTGCTCCCAGGGTTCCAGCCGTCTCGTGGACTCCGACACGGTGACCCCTTTCCCCTTACCTGTTGCTCTTCGTGGTAGAGGGGCTCTCCGTTCTTCTGGACCAGGAACGAGGGCGACCAACATCAAGCCTCTCCGCATCTGTCGTAATAGCCCAGGTATCTCGCACCTACTGTTTGCAGATGACTGCCTTCTTTTCTTCCAAGCAAATGCAGATCAGGCGGAGAAAATCAAAACTCTCTTGAACCACTATGAGAAAGGAACCGGCCAACTCCTCAGCCCTGAGAAGTGCTCCATCTTGCTGGGGAACAAATGCAGCAACAAAAACACGAGGATTGTCAAAAACATCCTTAATATTCAGCAATCCTGCTTCGAGGAGAAATACTTGGGCCTCCCAATACCCGAAGGCAGAATGAAAGACGGGAAATTCCAATCTGTGAAAGAGAAGATGTCCAAACGATGCAATGATTGGTCAGAAAAATACCTCTCTTGTGGAGGAAAAGAAGTCTCCTCCAAGCTATCCCCACTTACTCAATGAGTATTTTCAAGCTCCTGGCCAACCTTTGCGAAGACCTGGGTCACTTAATCAGAGATTTTTGGTGGGGAGACGAAACTAACAGAAGAAAGATCCATTGGATGAGCTGGGACAACATGATTAAACCGAAATTGCACGGAGGCATTGGCTTCCGTGACCTCCACCTTTTCAGTCAAGCCCTCCTTGCCCGACAGGCTTGGCGCATCATCACCACTCCGGATTGCCTCTGCGCCCGCCTTCTGAAAGCGAGATATTTTCCAGCCGGAAATTTATGGGACACTACCTTTATCAAGAACCCTTCTCCCTGTTGGCAAGGTATTATGCATGGCCTTGAGCTCCTGAAACACGGCCTAATTTGGCGCATTGGCGACGGCAAGAAGATTCAAATCTGGCGTGATAACTGGATTCCTAGAGGCAACCTGCGTGTCTCCGCTTGCAGCCATCATGGACGTCTTAGACTGGTTGCTGACCTCGTCGACCAGGATACCAGACAATGGAAGGTTACTCTTTTAAACCAAATGTTTCACCAGTTTGGTGCGGAGGAAATCTGCAAAATCCGCATTCCCCAAGCTAATCCCGAAGACTGCATTGCGTGGCATTTCGAGAACTCCGGCTGCTTCTCTATCAAGAGCGTGTATAGGCTGGCTCTCAATCTCAAGTAGAATTTGGGCAGCACTGGCACCAGCCTTAAGACTGACGGTCAACGTGCCCTCTGGAATCTGATTTGGAACGCCAATGTTCCCCCTAAAGTCAAAGTCTTTAGATGGAAGCTCGCCACTGACTCCCTTGTTGTCCAAGTCAATCGGCACAGGCGGTTCCCTAAGATATCCCCCATTTGCTCCATCTGCGGCTATGGCCAAGAAGACGGCTTCCACGCCGTTATGATCTGCCCCAAAGCAAAAGCTCTTCGCGAAGCCGCTACGGAGGTCTGGGACCTGCCCATGGAATCTAGCCTCCGCTATTCTGGCAAGGATTGGGTTTTGATCCTTCTCAGCCAAGTGGACGACGACAATCGCACCAAGCTCCTCTTCCTCTGGTGGCGTGCCTAGCACCTAAGGAACAGCATCATCTTTGGGAAAGGTGATGCCTCTGTCTCTGCTTCTACTCAGTTCATTCGGTCCTATGCTTGCTCTATGTCTACTGCTGCAGGGCACCCCCCGAAACCGGACCACAAGGGGAAGAAGACCATAATCCCCTCCATTACTACCAAGGATCCAGTGCCCACAGCTCTCTCGTCCAACTGGACCCCTCCTCCCCGAGGAAAGCGAAGCTGAATGTGGATGCTAGCTTCTTTCCCGGCGACGGGTCGGCTGCCTGGGGTGCTGTCCTCCGCGATGACATCGGCGCCATCATTTTCTCAACTTGGAACACTGGCCCCCCTTGCTATAATGCCCAGGAAGCGGAAGCCATCGCCTGCCTGGAAGGCCTCAAGATCGCCATTCACCGCTGCAGCCTCCCCTTGGTGATCGAAAGTGACTGCTCCCAGGTCATCTGTGCCCTCCTGTCCGGCTCGATTAGCAGATCGGCTATCCATGCTACCCTGTGTGACATCCGGCACCTTAGTTCCTCTGTTCCCAGGATTTGCTTCAGCTACACCCCCCTAACTAACAATGTAGTGCCCAACTTGCCAGATTGGCCGCTAACTCTTTAGGTGGTGGCTTTGTTCTTAATTCTGTTCCTGCGTCTGTGCAGGCCTTTGTGTACTCTGATTGTAAGCACATTCTGTTATGAGTAATACAATCCCGGTCAAAAAAAAAAATACTCCTCCTAGTCTATTGTACGCGTGTCACCTCATAGACCAATTATCCGCTTAGATTTTGATGAGGACATCCCAACTAATGATACAACCACAGCCCCTACAGCACATACACCTCAAGTACCGGAGATACACGGACCAATTACTAGAGCTCGTGCACGACAACTAAATTATCAGGTACTTTCGTTCCTCGGTACTTCATTTAATATTAATGAGAATATGCTGCTGCCTAAGATGGGTTCTTTTATGTGTTTTAGGAATGAAGGACCTAGCTTGCACCTCAAGGATCAGCGTTGGACAGCAAGCCATGGAGGTGGCAGCAAGGTGGCGGGAGCTAGCTCAAGTGATGATTTCAGAACATTGAAACCGCCATAACGAGAGATGGGAAGAAGGCCGCATCCTCTTTATCAATGGGATTTCGGCCAAGTGGAGGATTCTCCCTCCAATGGGTATCTATGAGCCAAAGATGAGGGTTATAACCTTGCTTTATTGGGCTTAAGGCCATATAATAGGGTCCAGCCAATTTTTAGATGTTTTCGTTGTGTTTTAGGAGGATTCCTAGGCCGTTTCGGAGTCCCTCAAGGGCCTGTCCGAAAACCACCTAGTTCCCCTCCTATTTATACCCCATGAGCCCCCCCCCATGGAGCCTTGGGTTTTGATTAGATAAAGTTTAGCCTTTGCTACTTTCGTGTAATCGCGTGTGTCGGTTAGACCACCTGTTTTACCGTCATCAAGACTCTAACTATATTGAGTATTCAGATTCGTGAACCTTCATCTCTCCTATTCGCAATTTCAGATTGCTTTTCATCTTGTTCTTGCTTGTTCTTCGATTGCTTGCAGGAACAAAGACCTTCGTGGTCAGGTTGATCGTGCCCCCGCGGGATCAATAACCTTCTGGAGTTGGTGTATCGATCGCTAAGGCGCTGCCTCCTAGGTTGTAGTCGGATCGTCAACGTCACCTCCTACCAAATCGATAATTAGGTATCTCATCGAAAGATCGGGACACCCTCGAGGCTATCACGTGGTATCAGAGCTTAAGGTTGCTCGGTGAGATTTTTCCAGTTTATCCGTAGTTTAGATTTGTTTTTACCTATCGTCCAGAAAAAGCCAAACAAAAATTAGAATTAGCTACCTTGTCCTAGAACCAATCTGAGCTTTGCAATTTTCATATTAGTATTTGCATTGTTGAATCTTTGCTGCATTAATCGTGTCGAGTTGCTGGATTAGATTGGATCGTTTTTCAGATTTTTTCTACTAGATCGAACTTGCTTTTGGTTTTCTTGTTCTTCGTGTGAGGCAGGTTTCCTTCATCAATCTTCCGCCGCCAAACTTCCTGCCACACCACCGCCATAATCTTCCGCAGCCACCATATCTTCCACCGAGTCCCTCTTCGAGTCCTACACCGAGTCCCTCTTCAAGTCCTACACCGAGTCCTTCTTCCAGTCCTACACCGAGTCCCTCTTCGAGTCCTACATCGAGTCGGGAAGTTATAGTTTTCAGCCGCGAGTTCGAGTCCGAGTCCAATCAAGAGTGCTTTTGGAAACTGTTTCATAATAGATCGAATTTTGTTTAGAGATCAAGTTGTTCGGAAAGTTGTGAAAAAAAAAAAGAAGGGAAAGAAAAAAAAAAGGAAGAAAGAAAAAAAAAAGGAAAAAAAAAAAAAAGAGAAAGAGTTCGAGTCAGTTTCGGACCCGAGTCCGAGTAGAATTTTAGTTTCGGGTGGGTTTGACCCGTGTTCAGTAAAACGGACGTATCTTTTGCATACCAACTCGGATTTGGACGTTCTTAGACTTTTTGGAAAGCTCACGACGAAGCGCATCAGGAAATATTCAGGGCGCCGCCCTGCACTTTGACCCTAAAATTCGGCCTTTAAGGTGGACTTTTCGAGCTCCAAAGTTTATGCACCCGTTTTACGGCACCGGGGCAGCGCAGTATATCTCAGTTTTCTCCACCGTCCGACCTCCGTTTCGAGTGATCTTGCACTTGTTGGAAAGCTTGTTTTGATACGCTTCTAACCCAATTTTTCTCATATTTTTCTGAGTTTTCCTTACTACAGCCTTTGCTATTCTCCTACAGACCGACGTGCAGCTTTCCGGTCTTAACTTCTTTTGCGTGAGTTTCTGGGGATAAAAAAAAAAAAAAAAAAAAAGAATAAGAAGCCAAACAGAAGGCCAAAAAAAAAAAAGAAAAAAAATATATTCCCCAGAGATTTACTTGTTTTACCTTTCATTTGATCTTTTCTTTCTACCTTTTTCAGTATCTAGGCTTAGTTAATTTCTGTAATTCGTTCTTGTCGACTCCAGCAACTAGGACTAGCATTTTTGAGCATATTTTCAACTTTGCATTGCTGATTTGATTATTCGCTTTTCCTTGCTACTCACATAAGCCTCCAAGCTCCACAGATTCTACACCTAGGTTGGTTTGCCTCGAGGCATCGATACACTAATCTTCGGAGGGCTTGTTCTCGCCGCTGGCCATCACCTTCCTGTTTGCTGGGTAAGAACGAGTAAGAACTTGATTAAAAGTTGAGTGGAGTGATCTTTGGAACCCCACATCCTAGTAGTGCATAGGGACTTTTCCTTGTGATTTGTTTCTTGTTTTCTCCTAACGATGGCAGGTTCTGACGATGATTTACAAGGCCACTCTCCACGCACAAAGGGCATTATTTCACATTTTGATCGCAAGCTTAGGCTCCGTAACGAGGAGCTGGATGAGGACGTTCGGGTTGCGAATGAGAGACTTGGAACCTTGGAGAGCGCGCACATTGAAACAAATACCAAGCTAACATCTTTACAGAATTCTGTTGCCACCATTAGTACTTCTCTGGCAGAAATCACGACGCAACTGGCGGCAATTGCTGCAACGACCATCGCTACACCGGGAGGAAACAATACACACAACCAGCGGACCGCTAATAACGGTACCTTTACAAGCGAGGTTGAGGAGAACGACGACGACTACTCCGCGGATACGGAACACGACGGGGCCGTAAACCATCACAACGACCGTGATCATCGCCGAACTCGTTTCAACCGCCGAGGTATGGGACCGACACGACCTCACAGAGAGGAACATGACTTGCTGCATTCTATTAAACTTAAGGTTCCTCCTTTTGATGGAAAATATGACCCTGATGCTTACCTTACATGGGAATTAGAATTGAGTCAAAAATTTACTTGCCATGATTTTCCTGCTAATAAGAGGGTTAGGGCTGCTACTAGTGAGTTTACTGATTTTGCTTCTGTTTGGTGGCATGAGTATTGTATTGCACATCCTAACGCTATACCACCAACATGGGATGATTTGAAAAGAATTATGCGTGCTAGATATGTTCCTTCATACTATTCGCGTGACTTGTTAAAGAAACTACAACAATTAAGACAAGGTAGTAATTCTGTCCAAGATTATTATCAAGAAATGCAAAAGAACATGTTACGTTGTGGTTTAGTTGAGAATGAGGAAGCTGCTATGGCTAGATTCTTTGGTGGTTTAAATCGTGAAATTGCTGACATTGTTGATTATAAGGAGTATAATTCTATCAATCGATTGTTTCACATTGCTTGCAAAGCTGAAAGGGAAGTGCAGGGACGACACGCGAACGCGCGGACTAACTTTTCTGCAGGTCGTACTTCCTCATGGGCAGCACGCAGCCCCGCTGCCCCTTCCACACGCCCAGCTGCACCCCCTACACGTCCGGCTGTTCCGACTACTTCCACCAACAAGCAAAGTACCTCTACACCTACATCTGCAAAGGTTGGACCAGCAGCAACAAGAAATACACCCGCTGCCTCTGCACAAAGTTCAGCAGCGTCCGTTGCTTCCACCGGACGGACCGGAGATAACCAATGTCGTAGGTGCAAAGGATACGGGCATTTTCAGCGGGACTGTCCAACCAAACGCGTTATGATCATACGTGAAGACGGAATATATGATTCAGCCAGTGATTTTGATGAAGCTACCTATGCTCTCATTGCCGAGGAAGAGCAAGAAGACCCTGCTGCCCACCATGACGAGGAGTTAATGGGAGCTGAAGGCGCTGATCAGTACTTGAGTTTGATTGCACAACGCACCTTGAGCGTCCAAATGAGCCACGCCGAACAAAATCAGCGGCATAACTTGTTCCAAACAAAAGGGGTCATCAAGGAGCGCGCTGTTCGTATCATCATAGATGGGGGAAGTTGCAATAATTTGGCCAGCACGGAGATGGTGGAAAAACTTGTTCTTACCACCAGGCCGCACCCCCACCCTTACTACATTCAATGGTTTAACAACAGCGGTAAGCTCAAGGTAACTAGAACAGTCCGTGCACACTTTACTATTGGTACATATTCTGATTTTGTGGATTGTGATGTGGTACCTATGCAAGCATGTTCTATGTTACTCGGTCGTCCATGGCAATATGATACAGATTCTGTTCATCATGGTAGAACTAATCATTATTCTTTTATGCATGCTGGTAAGAAAATTGGTTTGAAACCTATGACTCCTGAACAAATTGTGAAAGATGATCTTGCTAGAGCTAGTAGAGCAAAGAGCAAAGAGAAGAATAAGAGTGAGAACCATAATGTCGCTAAAGAATTTAAGCACCAAGCGTCTACTCGCAAATCTGAACCGAAACATGTTAATGAAATTAAATTGAAAGGTGCATGCTTGCTTGCAAGTAAATCCGATATTTCTGAGTTAGATACGAATAATTCTGTTTGCTATGCATTCATTTGCAAAGAGGCTTTGTTTTCATTTGAGGATATGCCTCCCTCTTTGCCCCCTGCTGTTACTCACGTTTTGCAGGAGTATTCCGACATCTTTCCACAAGACGTACCACCAGGATTACCACCTATTCGAGGGATTGAACATCAAATTGATTTAATTCCTGGTGCTTCGCTGCCCAACCGTGCGCCCTACCGTACCAATCCAGAGGAGACGAAGGAGATTCAACGACAAGTTCAAGAATTGCTCGACAAAGGTTATATTCGTGAATCCCTTAGTCCTTGTGCTGTTCCTGTTATTTTGGTACCAAAGAAAGATGGTTCTTGGCGTATGTGTGTAGATTGTAGAGCTATTAATAACATTACTATTCGCTATCGTCACCCAATTCCTAGACTTGATGATATGTTAGATGAATTAAGTGGCTCTACCGTGTTCTCTAAAGTTGATTTACGTAGTGGTTACCACCAAATTCGAATGAAATTAGGCGATGAATGGAAAACAGCATTTAAAACTAAGTTTGGACTATATGAGTGGTTAGTCATGCCTTTCGGTCTTACTAACGCACCTAGCACTTTCATGCGGTTAATGAACGAAGTTTTACGTGCTTTCATAGGACGATTTGTGGTGGTTTATTTTGATGATATATTGATTTACAGCAGCTCTTTAGAAGACCACTTGAATCATTTACGTGCTGTTTTTGATGCTTTGAGAGATGCACGTTTGTTTGGTAACCTTGAGAAGTGCACCTTTTGCACCGATCGAGTTTCGTTTCTTGGCTATGTTGTCACTCCACAGGGCATAGAAGTTGATAAGGCCAAGATCGACGCTATTCAAAGCTGGCCAACTCCAACAACGGTCACCCAAGTGAGGAGCTTTCTTGGACTCGCTGGGTTTTATCGCCGCTTTGTAAAGGATTTCAGCACCCTTGCTGCACCGCTTAATGAGCTCACAAAGAAGGATGTTCCATATGTATGGGGCGCTGCACAAGAAGAAGCTTTTCTCATATTGAAAGATAAGTTGACACATGCTCCTTTACTCCAACTTCCTGATTTTAATAAGACTTTTGAGTTGGAGTGTGATGCTAGTGGAATCGGTTTAGGAGGTGTGTTGTTACAAGACGGAAAACCTGTTGCATACTTTAGTGAAAAATTGAGTGGGCCTAGTCTGAATTATTCTACTTATGATAAGGAATTATATGCTCTCCTTCGGACTTTAGAAACATGGCAACATTATTTATGGCCCAAAGAATTTGTTATACATTCTGATCATGAATCTTTGAAGCATATTCGTAGTCAAGCAAAACTGAACCGTCGTCATGCTAAATGGGTTGAATTTATTGAGTCTTTTCCGTATGTTATTAAACATAAGAAGGGTAAAGATAATGTTATTGCTGATGCGTTATCACGTCGTTATACCTTGTTATCTCAGCTTGATTTTCGGATATTTGGATTGGAGACTATAAAAGAACAATATGAACATGATGCAGATTTTAAGGATGTTTTGCAGCATTGTAAAGAGGGCAGAACATGGAACAAGTTCGTCATTAATGATGGATTTGTGTTCCGTGCTAACAAGCTATGCATCCCAGATAGCTCCGTTCGTCTTTTGTTGTTACAGGAGGCACATGGAGGAGGGTTGATGGGTCACTTCGGCGTGAAGAAGACCGAAGATGTGCTCGCTGATAATTTCTTTTGGCCTCGGATGAGACGGGATGTTGAGAGATTTATCGCTCGCTGCACTACATGTCAAAAAGCTAAATCACGACTCAATCCTCATGGTTTATATATGCCTCTCCCTGTTCCTAATGTTCCTTGGGAAGATATATCAATGGATTTTGTTTTGGGATTGCCTCGAACTAAGAAGGGGAGGGATAGCATATTTGTTGTTGTTGATAGATTTTCTAAGATGGCACATTTTATACCTTGTCATAAGAGCGATGATGCTACAAATGTTGCTGATTTATTCTTTCGTGAAATTGTTCGCTTGCATGGTGTGCCCAATACTATAGTTTCAGATCGTGACACAAAATTTCTTAGCCACTTTTGGAGATGTTTATGGGCTAAGTTGGGGACTAAACTGCTTTTTAGTACTACATGTCATCCCCAAACAGATGGACAAACTGAAGTTGTTAATAGAACATTATCTACTATGCTTAGGGCTGTTTTAAAGAAGAACTTGAAAATGTGGGAAGAATGTTTACCTCATATTGAATTTGCTTATAATCGTTCACTGCATTCAACCACAAAATTGTGTCCTTTTGAAATTGTTTATGGTTTTATGCCTCGTGCACCAATTGATTTGTTACCTTTGCCAACTTCTGAAAAAGTTAACTTTGATGCTAAGGAACGTGCTGAACTTATAATAAAAATGCATGAGACGACTAAAGAGAACATTGAGCGCATGAATTCTAAGTATAAACTTGCGGGAGATAGGGGCAGAAAACAAATTGTGTTTGAACCTGGAGATCTTGTTTGGTTGCATTTGCGCAAAGATCGTTTCCCTGATTTGCGCAAGTCTAAGTTAATGCCACGAGCTGATGGTCCCTTTAAGGTGTTAGCAAAAATTAATGATAATGCATATAAACTTGAGCTACCTGCAGATTTTGGGGTTAGTCCCACGTTTAATGTTACAGATTTGAAGCCTTATTTGGGAGAAGAAGATGAACTACCGTCGAGGACGACTTCGATTCAAGAAGGGGAGAATGATGAGGACATCCCAACTAATGATACAACCACAGCCCCTACAGCACATACACCTCAAGTACCGGAGATACACGGACCAATTACTAGAGCTCGTGCACGACAACTAAATTATCAGGTACTTTCGTTCCTCGGTACTTCATTTAATATTAATGAGAATATGCTGCTGCCTAAGATGGGTTCTTTTATGTGTTTTAGGAATGAAGGACCTAGCTTGCACCTCAAGGATCAGCGTTGGACAGCAAGCCATGGAGGTGGCAGCAAGGTGGCGGGAGCTAGCTCAAGTGATGATTTCAGAACATTGAAACCGCCATAACGAGAGATGGGAAGAAGGCCGCATCCTCTTTATCAATGGGATTTCGGCCAAGTGGAGGATTCTCCCTCCAATGGGTATCTATGGGCCAAAGATGAGGGTTATAACCTTACTTTATTGGGCCTAAGGCCATATAATAGGGTCCAGCCAATTTTTAGATGTTTTCGTTGTGTTTTAGGAGGATTCCTAGGCCGTTTCGGAGTCCCTCAAGGGCCTGTCCGAAAACTACCTAGTTCCCCTCCTATTTATACCCCATGAGCCCCCCCCATGGAGCCTTGGGTTTTGATTAGATAAAGTTTAGCCTTTGCTACTTTCGTGTAATCGCGTCTGTCGGTTAGACCACCTGTTTTACCGTCATCAAGACTCCAACTATATTGAGTATTCAGATTCGTGAACCTTCATCTCTCCTATTCGCAATTTCAGATTGCTTTTCATCTTGTTCTTGCTTGTTCTTCGATTGCTTGCAGGAACAAAGACCTTCGTGGTCAGGTTGATCGTGCCCCCGCGGGATCAATAACCTTCTGGAGTTGGTGTATCGATCGCTAAGGCGCTGCCTCCTAGGTTGTAGTCGGATCGTCAACGTCACCTCCTACCAAATCGATAATTAGGTATCTCATCGAAAGATCGGGACACCCTCGAGGCTATCAGATTTCCTTTTTTTTAGTAACAATATGTATTCCTGTGTAGCTCGGTTAGTTAGGTTCATTTTGGTGGAATCAGCTCACCCGAGTTCCAGGGTCTGATTCCCTTTGTATTCGTCTGCTAGGACGGAATCGACGGAGCACCGGCATAGATTCCTGTCATCTCCTCGAGGCGGCAAGAGCGCTAGTGAGATCAGGTGTCAGACTATTCAGATCGATTCAATGGTTCTACAACAACTGGTTTTGGGACGAGGTCCTTAGAGGAATGTGCACGAGGACTTTCACGGTGTGATCGACAAGGTAAAACCGGCTCTGGTAGAGGAGCGGCGATAACGGCACACCATCTAGGCGGCAGTTGTGGTCGATTGATGGTTCAGTGATATCGATGTATATTTATAGTATGTTTGAGAGATAATTTATGCTTCCGGTAAATATAAAAAAATATTTATAAAAGAAAGAAAAGACGTGGATTTGAATGAGCCTTCCCCGCTTGGGAGATTTGTAAAATCTTCCATCCGCAATTGCTTACCGGCGTAATTTTCCGCAATTACTTTTTTTTTATGAATAAACATGTATTTCCTGTCCAACTCGCAGTATGTATGTGCATGTCCAGCTTCACTGCATGAGCAAGCTAGCTAAAAAAGCATAGAAAAAAAGGAACTATTCCAGGTCAATACGTAGGCCCGCTTGGGAAGCATGTGTATATATACCGGCGGAAACATTCCCAGGTGTATTATACCTGTCCCCATGAAAACCCGTTTATATAGGGGTATTTTTTTAGGTTGCAAACTTCCGTTTGGCTAGGAAGGTATTGAAACAAGACTGCAACTCTGGGCTCACGTCGTTTGCTATACACGCTGTATAATGCAGCTTGCCGTTGTATGGTTTCCCAAAACTGAACAACAACACGTTGTACACGCCCATAATGCAAATACAAATGATCACGCAATTTTCCAATGCATTGTCAACAAGCAACATGATTATCCAAAAAGAACATTTTCAAACTGTCAATCGAAGTGGCATTGTATGATTCCCCAAAAAGAACATGAAGTTGACAAACAAAGTAAATTTCTCGGGTAGTAAACATCAGACAACAAAAGCAAACATATAGCAGGATCCATAGTGGTGCCTATCCAACAAGCATATTTGCCTTGAAGTTTTCAGATAAACGAATTGTCTTGTTCTCTCTCCATCTCTGCCTCCTACAAACGGAAGCATGCATCATTAAAAACAAAATACCATAATATTGTTGTTCTCTTTGGTTTCAGCAAGAGACAATGTGCAGCAATAGTGTTACATCAGTGTTAGATTATGAAGGGCACAAATCACTCAGATAATAGTCCTAAAGAAATACTAAAGAACAACCAATATCAATCTTAATGAACTGAAGTTGAAATGTATTAACAGAACAATCGATATCGATCTTAAAGAAGCTACGTCACCATGTGTTCATAAAGAAAGATGGAGGCACTATGTGTATTACCAGAGGACAAGTACACATGTTTTAACCAATTCTGGAAGAACAAAAGAAGCAGTGTAATGCAGTAGCATCAGCAGCAGCATCAGAAGCAGCAGATCTTTAAAACACATGCATATATGCTATAAAACAAATGAGAAGAGGCAAGAACAACTTACAAGGAGGCAACTGAACTCCAAGCTTCACCACCTCCTTCTTCAACCACAAACCTTGGAGTTTTGAGTCATAGCACAGAAAAAGCTCACGATTTGCCGCATCCTTGAAAACATCTGAGGCCAGGACCTTGATATCATCAGACACATCGTCCATTGCATTTAACACTTCTAAGCATCTTGGAATTGAGTATTGTTGTCCTTGCTTTGAGGCTTGTTCTTTCATGACGACTTGTTCTTCTTGAGATTGACATATTCTGACATGGTTTGGTCAATGCGTGAGAAAGATGAATTGCCCTTTTGTTTCTTGCCTTTTGTTGATTGTACTCCACTTCTTGAGTTAGCATGATCATCACTCCTTTGAATTTCTTGAACCTCATCACCATCTTCAGCAACAACTTCTTCATCAAAGTATCGTGGCATTTCATAACTCAAATCCCTTCCAGCTGCATCCATTTTGTCAACATCATATCTAGAATTCTGTGTTTCATCATCAACAATGCTTCTCTCCCATCTTTGGCTCGTCATCCTATCTACTCTCGGAGGGAGATTTCTAGTGCTATCATTTTCATTTCTTTGGTGTTTCCTGCTGCTACTGCTTTGAGGTTGGCTGGTAGTGAAGCACAGTTTCCCTTGAGCAATGTTACCTTTATACAGGAGATCGAGAGCCTCAAACAATGGGAAGCTCTTCCCTTCGTACTTTCTGAACTTTGAGTCTTCCTGCCAAAAATAAACAAAGCAATAAGTTAGTTGGTCAACTTCAGATTATATTCACAATACAAGATCAAACTAGTATATGAAATTGAATGGTTTAAGATGTTACATCAATTGTCTCCTCCCATTTCTCAGGTGTTGTATTAATCATGCAAGCACTTGAGTTCCAAGAAATGCCGCTTCGACTGACAATTGATTTTATAGCCTTGAAGTCTTTCTTCAACTGTGACTCTTTATCTTGGGCTTGAGCCTTGGTAAATCTTGCATCAGGGAACATTGCATTCATATCTTTCGCAATCCGGTTCCAACCTTCTGAACTCCATCCATTTTGACCACGATATTGAGATAGATTGTACTCTGTGAGTAGATCCACAAGGCCTTTTTCATACTTCAAAGTCCACCTCGCTCTTTGTGCCATGAGATCTTACATTGAACCATAGATAAATTATATATATGTAAATACAAGATCTTAGAATGAAGCATAGACAAATCTGGAAGTAAAACATAATTTTAAATACACATACACCAAGTATGCATTATGACAGCAAATTAGTACAAACATAACATAAGTAGCAGCAAATGCTCATCGACTAGATCTCCTTTCTGCTCTACGAGACCTTGTCTTTTCATAATCTGCCCACATCTTCTTTGCTATATCATCTCTTACAGCATTACCCGGGTTCCTTTGGCTACTTGATGGTGTTGAATCAACTCGAGTTGTCACGTCTCCACTAGGAAGATCAACATATCTACGAGGATCAATATGCAATGTTTGGGTAGTTAACCATTCTTCATCACCTCTATGGCTACGGATTATATTATGCAATACAATTGCAACCACTGGAATTTTCACTTGTGTTTGTATTGGATAGTGTGTTGCAACTTTTAGGATAGGAAACCGCATCTTTAGAACGCCAATTACACGTTCTATGTGATTTCTCAGACGAGCATGACAAAGGTTGAATAGCTCTTTGTAGTCCTTCGGTCGACAATTGCTTCGACTTTGATCATTCAGATGGTACCGAACTCCTCGGTATGGAGCAAGAAACTTTGGCGTATTTGCATATCCCCCATCAACCAAATAGTACTTGCCTTCGGGTACTTGAAATCCAGATCGAATTGCAGAATTCAATACCCCAGCATCTGATGCAGATCCTTCCCAACCGGTTGAAACATAAACAAAGCTCAAGTCAAAGTCGCAAGCAACCATGACATTTTGAGAAAGAGTTATCTTTCTGTTCCTATAAGGAGCTGCCTCACTACTTGATATTGTAATAGGGACATGAGTCCCATCTATTGCCCCTACACAATTCTACAAGAAATAGACAACACATTTACTAACTTGTATTGCAATGTAAACATAGAAGCTGCTATGTTACATTGCATAGATGGAATACCTCAAAGTAAGGCCAAAATTGGGGACTTGATGATATTTTGCAATGAGGATCCATTGATGGGGACTTGACAAAGTCGGTCGCCAATGATGTGATTGCATCAATGCATGCATTGACATGTCTAAAGATTGTTTCCGGGCTGCGCTGAAATCTGTCAGCTAATGTACGGTAGCTAGCATTTCGTGACATCATATACATCAGCATTCCTAGTTGTTCTTCAACACTAACTTCTCTTGACTTTTGCAAAAGATTTTTGGATCTGAGATAATCGGGAAGTCCTTGGAAAATGTTTGACTCCATTCTTAAAACATCATAGCATCTAGTTGGGTGACCATCAAGTAACTCTTGGATATATTTTGGACCCGTGAGAATGGATGTATTCATTGGAATTTTAGTTTTCTTGGAGAGTAGGTATAATGCCGGAAAAACTAAAAACATCATTTCCTCTTCTTCTTCCTCCTCATCAGAATCAGAAATATCCATTTCCAAATAACTCATAAAGGCCTAAATGACAAAATAGTACACCAATAAAAGGCTAGTATAAGAGCAACCATGCAACAGCAGCATACCAGGAGCAGCACAAGCAGCAATAAAATTAGACAAACATGATGGAATAAGAGGAACCATACAACAATTATTTATTACTAATATAGGAGATGCAATACAAGCACGGAGAATGTACTAAAATTGGACAAGTAGAAGGCCAACTAGTTTACACCTAGTTAATAGGAATCGATTCCCAACCACATTTTTCTGCAAGCACTGCATATACACCTGGTACTTTAGGAATGTTAAAAAGATCATTTGTTTCATCCAATTTCATGTTCCTAGTGTTAGAAGGCTATCTTACTTTGCTGCTACATCTGGATATAAAACGATAAAAAGATCAACACTATGGGCAACACTCTTTGACAGTGTTAGAAAGCTACCAATTTTCTGCAAGCACCTAGATCTACATCTGGATAAGGATAATATAATCTATCCAGATGTAAATAACTTTGAAATAACAAAGAGAGCAAAGGTAGTATAATATAATCCAAGTATATATGCTTGAAATAACCTCCATCCACGTCATTGATCTTATGGGTAACTACTAACAAATGCAGGTAAAAAAAAATCTGTGGGACTAGTACATCTTGCTTGATTGGAGAATATCTGAAGATGTGTGGTGTAGGCAACAGTGGTTGGACATTGGTAATCGCCGGTAGAAAAAGAAACAAGTGCAGGATGGGAAGATGTACCTGCTAGCCACCGGAGGAGAGCAAGGGCCTAGGGGATTCGGGGGCAGAGAGTCCGAGCGGCAGCGTGGTCTCTGGAGAGCTGGTTCCCGTCGTCGCTGAAGCCTCGCGTCTGGCGGAGGCGCCGGAAGCCTTGCGTCTCCTCACCGCCACCTCCCGAGGTTTCGTGTTGCCTCGCCGCCGCCGCTGCCAACGCCTACTCGGGGTCTCCAGTCGACGGATCCCGCCTCGCCGCTGCCTCCTCCTCGGGGTCTCCAGTCAACGGATCCCGCCTCGCCTCGCGCCGGCGGCGGGTTTCTAGGGTTCTTGCACCCCGCGGTCGCCCCTCTCCTTGCTTCTTTCTGATCTAGACGAAGAAATTTTTCCGAGCCTTCTTAGGTCTGTAACAGTTTCCGTCGTTTCGGGCCGAAACCGGGAGAAAAAAGACCCGACAACGACGAACCAATCGCGATTTTGGGCTTCGATGGTATTTTTTGTGGCCTCCGTAATTTACACGGTATACAGGCCGAAAACGACGATCCAATCAGGCCCGTAGTGCTATGCGGACAGAAGAAGATCCTGGCGTGCGAATATTCTCGCCACACGTATTTTGTGCGGAGCTTTTGTATGTGGCTCTAGGTTATGAGCAGCCGTCGGGTTAAAGCGCACAACCGTACCAAGCAGAAAATCAAAGCAGGGACTTTTCTTTCTCCCTGCTCGGTTGATCACCTCACCGTTCCTTTTCCAGGTACCAGTTTACGGCCACAGGCTTCGTCGGCGCGTTAGTGGGATTTTCTTTCTGTAGTTTTTTTAGGAAAGAGACGGTGGAATTTCCTTACTAGTTTTATCAGACCGTTGAGCTGTTTAATGTAAACTTCGTGCCAAACAACCAAGCTCCGTATGCATGATTATTAAGGATTGTACAATGATGTGTTTTTGGCTTTTTCTTAACGATGTCAAGTAAAATCTTTAGTGACATGGAGAAAAGAATAAAAAAGACATTAGCTTCTCTTAATCAAGAGATTTTTTTTCGAAAAGAAGGTAGAAACCCCCGGGCTCTGCATCAAAACGATGCACACAACCAATTTATTGATTTATTTAACAAGCATGACAAAATGAATACATCGGTCGAAACACCTAAAGCCACCAAACTATACCTATTAACCTGATGAAGGGTGCCCTTATGAACAACACCGCCCAACTTCTCATTCCGGAGGCCATGAAGGCACAACTGGTTAAGCTAATTCTCAGTGTCTGCCGTATGCGCATGCTCCAAAATCAGCTGCCACCGTCTTCCGCCAACCCATCTTCAAGACAGAGAACGACGCATTTAGCTTGCCAAGCATGCCATGACAACGCAAACCAGAGCCAGAACAACATGCGCCCAACTACCGACCAAGATTCCCTCATCTGCGGATCTAGCATTCCCCGAACGGCGCCCCCAAGGGGGAGCGCATGTAACATCCCAATTTTCGAAACACTTCATATGCATTGCATATCATAAGCATCATGTCACCCTTGCATTTGATCACTTGAAAACTCTAAAATTTACCCAGAAAACCCCTGTTCAAAATGCTTTTATTTGATTTTGGTCTTTGATTCTTACTTTTGAGTATTTGCATTTAACCCACAAGGGTATTGGTTTAAAAATGGATTTAATGCACATATAAAGCTATCCCATAAGTTGGCTTTTGAAACTATTTTCAAAAAATAATTTATTTTGATAGCCGAAGGGCCCCAAAAGCCATTTTATAGGCAAATATATTTTTAAATATTTTATTTTGAGGAAATTATTGTTCCAAAAGTTAGATCATATGAAAATATGATTTCACAAATTTTGTTGCATTTTATTTGGAGTGATTTGGAGCTTCGAATCAATTTTGAGGTTCGAAAACAGAAAATAGATAAAAAGAAAAGTAAAAACCGAAGAAAACCGGTCAAACCGGACCGGACACCTGTGCCGCCCCAAGCCGCCGCTCCCCCCGCGCCGCCGCCCCGCGCCCGCGCACCGCGCCACCGCATCTCCGCCCGCCTTCTTCCCCGCCTCCGGCCGCCGGCGCCGCCCCGCGCCTGCCCCGCGTCGCCTGCCCCACGCCGCCGCCGTCCGGCGAGTTAGCCCGACGGCCAGGAAACCCTAATCCCGGCCAACCGTGCGCCGCCACGTGGCAGAGCAATTTTAGTTTATTTTTTCGGCCGAAATAAAAATTGCAGTTTTGCAGAAAAACCCCTGTAACTTCAAAGCATCATATCTTTCAAACCGTTTGTCCAAATATTTTGTTCCGCACCTTTCTGGAATCGTCACAACTTGTAGAGTATTTTGGCACTGTCTAATTTCAGTGCTGAACAACTTAGTCAGAAGCAATTTATAGAATAGTGGTTTATGGTTTAAATTTCAAATGAATTGTTTCAAAATAGTTTTGAGCAAGTTAGCTTGCTATAAAATTAATTAAACTTGTTCTCTGTCCATTAGGACTAGAAAAGAAATTTATTTGTGAATAAATGTTGCAAAAACTACACAATCTTTTAATTTAAATCATATCCTTGTTTCATGCATATTAATTACCTCTTTGTTAATGTGTAAGTTGCCCAAACCTTTTGAAAAACTTTTCAAAATAGATACAAAACTTGTTACATTAAAAGTAACCAAGTGTGCATTAACATAGCATATGCATCATGGCATGATTTTTGCATTGAATGTTGTGTTTATTGGGTGCATGTTTCTTTTATTTTAGATTGTCTGGAGTGTATTCCTTGTTGTTGCGAAGAGTGCGAGAACTATCACAACCTTGGACAAGGCAAGTTCACTTTGATCATATCCCATTATTAATGTTGTTTTAAAATACTTATGCATCAGTGTTGTTGGTAGAGATGCATTGATAGGGCTATTACTCGTACCTCTATGCTAGTTATAAATCCCAGGTAGTATAGTTTACCCACGCCATTACCTTGCCACCAAATTGCCATCGATTGTAGTTGAATGCTAGGCTATGGTAGTATCATGGGGGAAATAACTACATTATGATATTGTTATGCCTTTGGCTATATGAAATGTTTTTGTTAGATATAAGGCAAAACAACAAATTCAATGAACCATCCTGGGTGGGCTGTTTTGAGGATTTTGAGGATTAGCGGCGTCAGGTCCATTTCTATGGGTCCCTCTGAGTCGAGTTCCTGTGGATTCAGGAATGGATCGTCCATGGACGTCTCTTCCGTGGATTCGGAGAGCGCCTACGTTGCAAATGTGGAATGCCACCTGGGTGTAACAGAGACTGGACTAGTTTCCTGTTTAGTAGCTTCCAGTACAACCATAATGCTATATGGGCTCTGGCGAGACAAGAGTAAGTTGTATGAACCTAGACCCGAAAAATTGTACTGAGGTAGAATGTGTAGGGGGAGCGTGATTCTCTCGTGGTTTAGGGAATTACCTCTGAAAATCTCGTAATCGATGCCGTTGCTATTCTACCCTGAGGACAGCAAGGGATTAACACGTCGGTTTCTTGTGGGGAATGTGTACAAACTCTCTAGAGCGTCAAAACTAAGTACTTAGCCGTGTCCCCGGCAACGGACAATTTGAGCAACTAGATGTGGAGCTGTAAGGAAAGTCTCACTCATTCCAATTTCTTAAATAAAATGAATAGTTTGAACAAGGTAGGAGCACTAGATGAATCCACTTCCATGTGCTCTAGGTTAATAGGAGCATGGGTGTGTCTACCCCGTGTCCATTAGTGAACATTATTATAACATTCCTTTGTAATAGGGTAATTGAGGTTCTGCTTCCACACAAACAGCTTGAACTCCACCTTGCCAAATACTGCATATACTTGGTAGGTTCTGTTATAACCCTTGGTGAATCTTGCCAATACATTCAATATATTGACCCTAGTGGCTGCATCGTTTAATGATGCAGGAAGCTCCAACGACGAGTAAGATGTACGTTCTGCTTGTTTGGGTTACGGGCTGACATTCCAACATGCTCTCACCGTGGTGTTGATGTGCCCTTGTATCTTTCGCTTTCCGCTGCTAAACAGTTGTTTTATATCCAGCTAACCCGTGAGGTTATGCGAGTTGTAAGTACCTTTAAATTCTGGATGATTCGTTGTAATATTGAGACCTTTGTTCTATGATATTACATCTTGAAACTGTGTGTGCTAGTGAGTCGATCCAGGGACTAGCACTAAAGCACAGAGATCGAACCCGTGTACGGGGGCAGTCGCTTCAGCGCAACGCTGCGAGTGCCGCCGCCGCATAGTCCGAGGACTTTGGGTTTCACCCGGAAACCTAGATAGCGGTGGTGGTGGGGGTACCTCAACAACGCCTCAAGGAAGGGGAGAGACGTCCGAGGACATCACCGCCGTCATGGTCGGGGCAAGCTGACCAAGAGTTTCCTCCGGTACCAAACCTGCACCACCCTCTCCGCTTCTTCTCTAGAGCCGATGAAGTAACGACCATCAGAAAACCAGTGGGGTGATGAGAGCCGCAGCCGCAATGAAAAAGGGGCAGCTGCCCAAGACGGGATGGTCGCCGCTGCCACTAGGGACCGTAGCCCGGCATGGAACCGCCGCCTGGGCCTGGCCAATGCCGTCGCCCGGAGATCATGCTGCCACCGAAGTCATTGCGTGCACAAGGACCAAGGGCCCGCTGTGGCTTCAGAGGCTTTCCTGGCGGCGTGAGCCGGCGGCGGCAAGTGAAGAGGAAGGTAGCGGGGCGGTTTCCTGATTTTTCGGATCGGGGATCGAGTGGAACCGGGATCGGCTCTGCTCACGTAGAGTGTCGGATGTATTTTGTGTCTTAATCAAGAGATGATCTCTTCAAAAGAAGGGATGAAGGCATTGTATTAGATTTTACCATTGTTAACATTTATTTAATTATTTTATTTATACAAGTTTTAATTGTAAGATATGACACTAAGAGATAACCTACTGTACAACATATTTCCTTATCTCTTTTAAGTAATGTGGAACATGAGAAAGTCTTATCGACCATTGTGCATGTCCTAATATATTTACTATTCTAAGTTTCCTTGTGTCTCCGCATTTTTGGTTCGAGAGATTCCTATTTATAACAGATGATTTGGTTTCCGAAAGAGTCAATAATCTCCCCACTAGTCAAATATGAATTCCAAATCATAGCAAAAGGTGTTGGTTGGATGTAGGTAATCAGGTCGAGGAATTGAATTGGATGTGAATTCCAAATCATAGTGAAAATGGAAATGGCGTACAATACCAATGTTGTTGTTTGAATGTGTATGGAATTAATAGTTGGAATTGGTGGTAGCATCCAATTCCAATTCATGTTTAGATGTACTAATCGTGGAATTGTAAAGTAAAAACAGTTAGCATTTATAAAATGTTTAACATGTTTGTAATAAATGAATTTTACATCTATGTGCACAACTATATTTTTTAAAAAGTTGAAAAAATAATCTCCATCAAACACGCTTCAGTATTTATCCATCAACAAATACGTCAAAAATGTATGTATCCGGATAACGACACATGAATATTTCTGAGTTTATTTTTCTTCAAGAAGATAAAAAAAAAGTGAGTAACATGCCGTTTTTGAGTAAGTAGCAGCAGAAAGAGGAAGGAGAAGAGCGGAAACCCCATTTGGCTCTTGGGATCCCGTGCTCCCTATAGTTCAAACATCACGAAAATTATGTTTTGAAGTTTCAAAAAAATCTGAATTTTTTTTTGTAGTGTTAGTATAGATGTATACTACATATCTGTACATTTTCGTGTAAAGATTCATTGATTTGTGGTCTGTGTAAAAATATCAAATTTGGGGATGTATAGTAGCGCTATTGACGTATCAATTTCCTCCCCAGATTTGGTATTTTTACACAGACCACAAATCAATGAATCTTTACACAAAAATGTACAGATATGTAGTATACATCTATAGTAACACTACAAAAAAATTCAGATTTTTTTGAAAGTTCAAAACATAATTTTCGTGATGTTTAAACTATAGGGAGCACTGGATCCCGAGAGCCAAAAATCCATATTCGGAGAAGAGCTCATTGGAGCGGCTGCAACAACAAGAGGAAGGGGGGAGGTGGGCTCGTCGGTTGGGGTGCATGCGGCGACGGAGGTGGGCTCGACGGTCGGGGAGGATACGACGGGAGGAGGTAGTCACACTGGAGGATGCCCGGAGCGAGGGTGGGCATAGAACGGGCCGCCGCCGTTGACCGCCGGGGGGAGCAGTGGGCTATGGGGGCGAGATGGACTCGTCAGGGCCATGGAGTCGCGCAGGATGTCCAGAGAACACCGCCGGAGAGAACATGAAGAGGATGTAGAGAAAACGCGCCCTGCCGGATGCCACTCCCTGAGCTTGTGTAAATTTGTTTTCCTGAGGAGAAAGACATAGGCTTAAGAGCATCTCTAATAGATGATGCAAAATATGGCACCACAAAAGACTTATAGGCACCAAAAAGGGTGCATTTATGGCATCAATGTTTTTTTGTTTTTTCCGGATGATGTATTTTAGTGCACGGTTGCTGCACTAGATGATGTAAAATAGGGCACGGCTGCCACAGCAAACACATCTCTTTTACCCACAATTGCAAACATATATGAAATTCAGATGAAAAAAATGATATGAGATTCATATGAAATAAATTTTTAAAAACGAAATACAAAATGCGGCACCACACACATTTAATAGAACAATCACGTGTACAAGAGAAAATGAGTACGTGGCATAGCCGTGGCCTGCGTCAACAGTAATGACATGGTCGAAAATCACTTGTCCACATGTACCAGATAGCCAAATGTTTTCCAATGGAACTTGCTACGCTACTTTTATTATAAACTGCAAGGTTCCTCTAGGGACACAGTATAAGCTTGAACGACAGTCTAGGATAAGCACATGGATCGAAATAGGTTCTTTTAAGAGGAGACAAAGATGTACTAACATTGTTTTCATTTCGAAAATAAGCAGATTGGCAGTCCTTTGTATTTGGGATTTGCTCGATGCAATCTTTCGCCTTGTCCACTAGGAAATAATTGATGCAAGAGGTTGTTTTCTTTTGTGGGAGACAATAGAAAAGAGGATGTTCACGATTTAAAGCGCTCTACTATGTTGACAGAGCATTACCGCTGATTTGATCCCCCTTGATTAGCAACTTTTATATTACTAGCTGACAGTTTCATATACGAATAAAACGTTAAAACGTAAAATGTCAACGGAATTGTATACAGCAAACGGAAGTTTTAAAATTGCTGAAGGAAAAAAAAATGAAATTTTGACGAAATGGGTCTGGGACTCGCTCCATCTGAAAACTGAGTGAGATGGTGACTTGCGACGCTGCGCTATTCCAAACTCTGTTTTCAAAACTTACTGCCGATCTAGAATTAATCGACAAAATTGCCCCCGTCTCATTTATCTTCATCTTGTTCATATGATACCTCGGTGATGAAGATAGCATGCTTTTCCCTAAAAAGGGGTGGGGAAAGAAGAAAGTTTGCATGCACCAGGGTGAATTCACAGGGGGCCTCCTGTCCACTTAGCGCGCGTTGCAGCCGCTTGCACCCATCCGCGATCAGCGTTATCGCAATCACGCGCGTAACCAAAGTGTGTTTAGCCCTGTACCGCCTTATCTTCTTTCCTGTGGATTAACAGTTAGCTTGTGATCAGAATCGGTGACGTGCCAATGTGTTTTGCCTAAAGTGGGCATGCACTCACATTACCTAAAAACACATTTTTTTTGCCAAAAGTGCGTGCGTGAGAGATACTTATATCGCTGGGGCCATGAATTATGCAGCTTGGATCGATATGTAGTACTTTGGGTTGCTTCTTGCATCATTTGGCTATCTATGCATGCCCTTTTTGTAATGCCAAATTATTTTTTTGCATATCTTGGGACATTCTGCCTTATCTCTGCTGGTTAGTGTCTTCTGATGCATGCATGCATGCTTGGCTGCTTGCAGTATTCACAAAAGGTTCTGATATTAAAAATGGGCAAGTCCTATCTTGAAGAGAAAACTGAATTAGTGTCTGCGGTAGCTAGCTGCAGAGGCAAGCAATGCTATCGGACTATAGGATAAAGCAGGGTCACTATATATGTCCAAATCTAGATCATCTAGGACATCAAGAGGCGCAGCACAATGATTTCCACAAGGATTTCTAGACAAAGCCTTTTCCAAAGCGGTTTTCATTCAGAAGAAACGAACCTAGTGTAGGAATTTTACGTTCTGCGACTATTTAATCTCACTCGGAATTATTTTTGATCTGGAATGATTACTTGATGGAGTTTGTACTTGAGGAATTTGTACATACTTAAGAAAGTTAAGTAAATACTTAAGAAAGTTTAGTATTGAAATACAATATTAATATACCGGAAAGATCACCCGGGCACAATACTAATTGGAAGAACCTAGGTTGATTGTCAGGTTACAGCCTTGATGGACATTAACCTACATGATTAAATTGTATATTTAATCATGGTGCATGACTCACACATGCTTGTCCTGGAACGTCACAGATAAGTGTCGAACGAAGGTTAATTGTATTGTGGTTATTGATTATATCTGGATTCAATCTAGAACAAGTTTGTTTAAAACTTGAAATCTTATTTGCATACAGATCAAGACACTGGAATTAGCAGTATAAGAGGTCCCACCCCTAGTGATGAGGGCATCCTAGCTCTTTATCATCTTTACCTAATGATGATATTGATGTTCAAGATAAACCCAATGATCTGCGCATTGGATCAATTACACGAGCATGTGCCAAGTTATTAGATCAACAGGTGAACTCACTTCTAACTGCACCTAATGTTTATATTGATGATAATTTCATATTGTCTAAGTCCTTGCATCTTTGTAAGATCAGGTTTGAGGCTGAGGCGTGCATCGAGGAGAGGAGGCGAGGATCATCAAGTGTTGATATCCAACATCAAAATATGCGCGAGGGATGAGAGGATTACTTTTTCCTCCGCTTAATGGATAACTATTTGCTACCAATGGAGGAATTGCTTCTTATTTTCAGTTTAGATAACTGGATTTGCACCAAAGGAAACCACAAATTTGGCAGAACAAACCCCAAAAATTGTCTTATTTGGTAAGGTTATAAATTACCAATTAAGACAGGAATAGAGTAAATATTCACCCGTGAAATCCTTATTGAATTAGAATACTTTACCGCAATTCAATAATTCAATAAATTCAATAAAAGTAAAAAGAGGCAGGCGCACCACAAATGAAAATGGAAGATACGAGTTAGAAGAACAACTTGTGTGCAAGGGCAGCCAACGATAAGAAAGACATGCCGAGTTGTACGACAAGTTGCGTACGAGTAGGAGACGCACTAGGACAGCTAATGCCGAGTTCTACAAGTCTAAGGAGCGCCCGGACCTACGAGTCCTTGTTTGAGCCATGTTCTAATTAGGATTGGTTGTATCAGTTTGAGTCGAACCATGTTTTGGGTACAAGTCCGAGTCCACGTAGGGTTGCTGGCTGCCCCTCGTGTATATATACAAGAGGTACGCATAGGTCTAGGGTTAGACCACGTTTTAGCTTATTTCGAAACTCTGTTGAATTGCGCGAAGCATTCATCTGGAATCCCATACACCATATTCGTTTCGATAGGGTGTTTATTATCTACTGAAATTCTAGCGTTCTCTATCGTTCCGCTAGGAATTGGGAGATTACAAAACCGCTTGTGGTCGGCGGACTACTGCGCAAGTGTGTGGTGTTGCGTATTTTCATTGGGTTGCAAGTTCGTCGCACGGCGACGGCTGATCAGCCGGAAAATTTATAGAATTATACAAGTTATCGACGTTGCTCACTGAGAAGATCGGGCCAACCCTTTATCACCTAGCCTCAATATTCGTTTTGACTAGTTTGCTCTGAGCCAAACTGAGTCGATATAGGGCCCCAACAAGGAGTCCATCATGGATGCGCTGCCTATTAACAAAGCTGAAAGGCAACAGTCGGCTGTGAATCCAAGTTGTACTCATGGGCTAATGAGAGGATGCCCAACCGGGTAGACCCAAGACAAGAAATGAATGTATGAAAGCTGGGTTAGCATGTGGCTGCTGGGTCTTAGTATGAACCGGGTTAAGCGACCTAGGAATCCCGAACATGTTATCAATTGGTTCCGGACATTGAGGGTATATTCCCTTCTGAGAAATCACTTGGTTCCATTCTAGTTTTGCATATTCTAGGAATCAAACGCAAGAATCGTGTTGAAAAGTGGAACGGTTCCATTACATTCCATGATATTCTAGCAACCAAACGCACCCTTAGTGTAGGATTACGTAAGATCTCCTTTGACGGAAAAAATACCAATGTAGACAATGAAACCTTTGTAACTGACTTTAGGTAGGCTGGCTATCTATATAAAGCTAGGTAGATAGGATCCCGGAGAGGAACCATCTCATTATAACAGAAATCCTATACCTCGATAAACAAAGACAAGCAAAACATAGGTATTTACCTTGATCTCAAGGGGCCGAACCTGGGTAAGAACTCTCGCGTGTTCACTTTTCTGGGTAGATTATAGATCGTATAGCTCCCCCGTCCGCAAGCCACCTATGATGGCATCTGTCGTGACTTTCCCATGACACCCTCCATGTTACCTATGGGCAGATTTTTCTGGCCCATACGTGGCCCATTGTTCAGTATGGATGAGGCAATGTGTATTGATTAATCACTGACATCATTAGGTTCGCTTGAAACCCTCGTAAGCCCCTTCCAGAAAAGAGAGTCCATATGTCGACTTTCTACTTCAACAAAAAAAAGTTTTATAATAGTGATATTTATTGTGTAGCAACTCTTACCACACACACCTACCCCCCTCCACAGGTATAAAGAGTCACTTATTTTTTAACACATGATATTCTCATGTGCTAATTTACATTTTTATTTTATTTCATTAGTTGTTGATCAATCTTGTCACATTTTATAATTGAGGGGGTACAATATTGACAGGACTTAACGAAATACAAGCACTCTAATTCAACTGAAACCAGTACTACAAAATGGATCATCAGTAACGGGCATAAAACGACATCAGTGACGGGCGTCCCAACCGCTAGTACCTGGATGTCAGTGAAGAGGTGTTTTCATCACTGGCGGGTGCAAAGCCCATTACTGATGGGTGCCCCATCAGTGGCAGGCAATGTGTATTGCCCGACAGTGATGTTACTTTCATCATCTAAAAAAAAAAGCTGGCCACAAGCCAGCACACCGCACATGATGAATTAACAAATCACTAAATTGGTACCAATTTACTCAAACAAATTGATGAACTGACACACGAATAGCATACAACAAATCACCCAAAAAAACAGATCACATGATGAGCTTGTGGACACTAGTACAACAAATCACCAAAAAACAAATTGATGAATCCCATACAACAACCACTGTACTGCCGCCACGAAGAAGTCGATGGACCCGATGGCGTTTCTCAAGACTCCATGGCGGCGCCGCTCGGAGGTGCTGTGAAAGAGAGAGAGAACTGAGTGAGGGATCGAAGCGGCTGGATTTGGAGGCGGGGAGGCCGGATCTGGCGGCGGGGAGGCCATGGACGACCGGATCCGCGCGGCTCCTTGGAGGCGCGGCGAGGGCAGGAGTGGGAGGAGAGCGGGGCAGCCCCTCGACCCCGACGACTGTGGCGGCGGTGGCCGGGAGTCCGGCAGAGGGCCAGAGTTGGAGGAGAGGTGCTGCACGTACGTCTTCCAGCGAGAGAGAGAGAGAGAGAGAGAGAGAGAGAGAGAGAGAGAGGGAGAGAACTGAGGCAGCGAGGGAGAGGGGACGGCAGGGCCGAGGCGGCCAGATCCAACGGCGGGGAGGCTGGGGAAGGACGGATCCGTGTAGGGAGGGAGGGGCTCGGGGGAGGAGAGAGAGAGAGAGAGAGAGAGAGAGAGAGAGAGAGAGAGAGATAGAGAGTGAGGGAGAGAACTGAGGCAGCGAGGGAGAGGGGACGGCAGGGCCGAGGCGGCCAGATCCAACGGCGGGGAGGCTGGGGAAGGACGGATCCGTGTAGGGAGGGAGGGGCTCGGGGGAGGAGTTGGAGGATGGAGGGGCTCGGGCACAGGGAGTTGGAGGAGAGGGGCTCGGGAGGGAGGCGGCGGCAGGGAAGGATAAGAGAGAGAAATGGGTGGCTGAATGGGTTAGGGTTAGGATTCGCATTATATAGGGGAAGAGGCGCGGGTTGGGCCTCAAATGGTTTGGCCAGCCCAAAAGGATACATCCGTGGCGACAATTATGAGGCCCGACAATTTTTTTATTTTTTTATTTCATATAATGTAAAGTATTTTATATAACTAAGTTGGTTTATAAATTATAAATATGGTATACTTTGTGTGAAAAATGTATAGATTTCAATTTGAACAATATTAATTGTAGTTGCTTCACAAAATATCTCATTAGGCTTGAAAGCCATATACATTCATGCGTGATAATCCATTTTGTGAAAAAGTTTTTTGAAAAGTTGTCAAAATTGAAGTTTATCATTTTTTATGGAAACTAGTACACATGTAAATACTTCATGCGAAAGAACCGACTTTTTTGACACTTTTTTCGTATTGTAGTTCAACTTCGAATTACTTTTAACAAATTGCTAGATATTCATTTAAATATGGAAATGTATATAGAAAGGTAGAAAATTCAAAACCTTTTGCATTAGCTATGAAACAAGTTTTACTTTGTGTGAACATGGGATAGGTACCATTTGGAACCATATTAAAGGTACTTGTTTCACAAAATACCCATTTTTTGCATTTGGAAAATGGAAAATCATTTCTTATAATAAAAAATTTGTGAACATTTTTGGCAATATTATTTGTCATGATAAGATGCACATTTGAGCAAAAAATGGATACATTATCATGAACTATGGCATAGAAATGGACAAAAGATTGGTCACTTAGCTTAAACGTTAAAGTTCAACTATGAGAATAACAAGTTTACACTACGTCGGTCATTTTTCAAATTTTAACATCTGATATTATGGTTCCACCATGTTAAGGAAGAAAAAATAAAGCTTTAGAAAAAATTTACATTTTTATGATTTTTTATGAATTAGTTATGATTTTTTTCAATCTTCAAAGGTCTCCACGGGTCATCACTGGCGGGCCTAGAATGTAAAGCCCGCCACTGATGTTTGTTTCTGTGATTTTTGTAATTTTTCATATTTGGCCGTTAGTGGTAGGCTTTTCGTGCCTGTCACCAATGAGCGTTTATCAATGACGGGCGTGGTACGCCCGCCACTGATGAGGGGTCATCAGTGACGGGTGTTGTGCACCCGCTACTGATGAGGTTCATCAGTGAAGGACGGTCATCAGTGGTGGGCGGGAAAGCCCGTCACTGATGACCCATCACTTATGTTGTGTTTTGTAGCAGTTAACTGCAGTGTGACAGAACTTTACATCCTTACAAAGTGCAAAAGGGAGAATTGAGTTGATTGATCTTTTGTTGCTTGTCTTCTGTGCTGCCGTGACTACAAGGATGCTTCCTATTCATTTACCATTAGCTCTCTAAATTAGGCGCGTTCTCTTTGATTCTCTAGATTCCCCACTAGCATAGGTGCACTAATTCAATTCGATCTCTGTGGGTCTGCGCACCTGAGAGCTTCATACACTGGCGACGTGCGTCGTCCCTAATTAGGCTAGATTTTTTAATGTATCGTAGTTTACAACTAGCACATTGCACTGGCACTGTTAATTGCTTTGCTTTCTACAATAATGTAAGGTACAGTACCTATTGTTTTGTACCTGTTGAAGCACCGAGGGTCGAAGTTAATGTAGATAAACAAAAAGTTCACTGAGATATTATCTTTGACACAAAACCATCCCTTTCGCAAAGGAGCGTTTGTATCGTACGTACATAAATTGTGTCAGAACACGATCCTATCTCTAGCGATGTACTCTCTCCGATTCTAAATTGTTGTCGAAATATTATATGCTTTTAGGACCATAGAGAGTACCAAATTTGTGTACCTTTGTTTTGTACGTCTTCGGCTAGGTGGTCTTGGTCATGGGAGTACTTTTACTACAACTTTGAGCTCTAATGGTGTATTGGTCACTAATGAAGAGATCCACCCATGTGAACTTTCTTTAAAGAATATATGTTCTGACATAATGAAACTAAAGCTGAGATTGTGATCAGAATTTTAATGTTCTTTTCATTGTAGACAGGGTATAGAGCTATTTGTCTGGATTAAATTGTCCACTAAGCAGCAGATATGTGCTTGCTTTTCTTTTTTGAACCTTGAACTGGGAACTCACTGCATAACACCTCCCACAGCTTAACTATATATAAGATGATAGGAAAGCTGTGACCTAGATTAGGCACTGTGATTGAGAATGCATAATAGAATCACAGTGTGTGACTAGACATGGGCATGGGCGGCCTGCCGAAGCCCGGAGTCCTGGACTAGGCCCGGAATTTAGTTTTCCGGAAGAAGCCTGGCCCGAAAGGAAAAAAAGACCCAAAGGATTAACTAGTATTTTCAGAAAATAGGTAAAAAATCATATTTTATCCAGAAATGATTGTTTTAATATTTTTAATAGCTGAAAATGACTTTTTCTTCTAGGTTTCGGGTTGGGTCCAGACATGGGGTTTTTCTATTGGGCTTAATGAAGCTCGGCTCGGACTTTGCCCAGTGTAGAGCACTTAGTATCTGGCTGCTTGCCTTCCAAATACCCTCGAAACTTTATTTATGTGGTAGGGGGATGAAGCGCTCATGGCAACATTACTGTATTTATGTATTTTTTGAAAAAAATCTATATTGTTTGTTTTAATTTAAAATATGAACCTCAAATTAAATAAGTAATTTGCGCTCTAGTTTTAGATCTACCGGGAGAATCGTGCCATGCCCCTATCAAGCAAGGTGGAGGGGAATAGAAGCCTGGGAATTTGATCTCTTTTTTATTGTCATTTTCTGACATGGACATGTCACTAACGTGGCAGTCAAATACCAATCAAAATCCAGCTAAACGAGATTACGAGTTTAGGGATGTAAATTCAAACAATTAAATAGTTCAGGCGGTAATCCGAACCACCCCTAAGTTGAGGGGGTAATATGGACTAATCTCTAAAAATTCAGGGGGATACGGTCATTGCAATCTTTTTTTTTTGCTATACTCCTGAATCTGGAGACATAATAAAAAAGAATCGTCGGGAAAAGTTTCCGATTGAAAATAAAGGGTATAAAATCATATATTCCTCGCTTAGCACTTAAATCCAAACAACCACGATGAAAAAAGCTATAAATATATACGTACCTCATGACAACATCATAAATGAAGAAGCGACTGAGTATTAATGATTGTAGCAGATACTCGATCAAGGTACGTAAATTATAAGCGTCGATGCATATATAGCAGGATGCTGGCCTAGGGCGACGACCTTCATCGACATGGTTCTGCACGGAGCAATATCTGCAATAGGGATCAATGCATCGACGTTGGTCTGCAATGCAAGTTCTGCGTAGCTCTAGTGGCAGTGGCAAGGGCACATGAGAGAAAACATCAGTAGGCGGCAGAGCTCTGGCTAGGTCCGATCATTGGCTTGGGCGACAGTAGCGATTCGAGGGTTGTCTTTACTGGAGGTATGGCAGCTTGAGGCTAGGAATTTTATTTTCTATCCAAAGGCTTCAAACCAAAGGAGTCCCAAAATGATAGTCTCAAGGGTGTCCCGATCTTTCGATGAGATACCTAATTATCGATTTGGTAGGAGGTGACGTTGACGATCCGAATACAACCTAGAAGGCAGTGCCTTAGCGATTTGTGTAGGAGCTGACGTTGATGATCCGACTACAACATAAGAGGCAGCGTCTTCTTTTCATCTCTCGTTATGACGGTTTCAATGTTCTGAAATCATCACTTGAGCTAGCTCCCGCCACCTTACTGCCATCCCCATGGTTTGCTGTCCAACGCTGATCCTTGAGGTCCAAACTAGGTCCTTCATTCCTAAAACACATAAAAGAACCCATCTTAGCCAGCATCATATTCTTATTAATATTAAATGAAGTATCGAGGAACGAAAGTACCTGATAATTTAGTTGTAGTGCACGAGATCTAGTAATTGGTCCATGTATCTCCGATATTTGAGGTGTAGGTGCTGTGGTTGTATCATTAGTTGGGATGTCCTCATCATCCTTCCCTTCTTGAATCGAAGTCATTCTCGACGGTAGTTCATCTTCTTCTCCCAAATAAGGCTTCAAATGTGCAATATTAAATGTGGGACTAACCCCAAAATTTACAGGTAGCTCAAGTTTATATGCATTATCATTATTTTTTGCTAACACCTTAAAGGGGCCATCAGCTCGTGGCATTAACTTAGACTTGTGCAAATCAGGGAAACGGTCTTTGCGCAAATGCAACCAAACAAGATCTCCAGGTTCAAACACAATTTGTTTTCTACCCCTATTTCCCGCAAGTTTATACTTAGAATTCATACGCTCAATGTTCTCTTTAGTCGTCTCATGCATTTTGATAATAAGTCCAGCACGTTCCTTAGCATCAAAGTTAACTTTTTCAAAAGTTGGCAAAGATAACAAATCAATTGGTGCACGAGGTATAAAATCATAAACAATTTCAAAAGGGCACAATTTTGTGGTTGAATGCCGCGAATGATTATAAGCAAATTCAATATGAGGTAAACATTCTTCCCACATTTTCAAGTTCTTCTTTAAAACAACCCTAAGCATAGTAGATAATGTTCTATTAACAACTTCAGTTTGCCCATCTATTTGGGGATGTCAGGTAATACTAAAAAGCAATTTAGTTCCCAACTTAGCCCATAAACATATCCAAAAGTGACTAAGAAATTTTGTGTCACGATCTGAAACTATAGTACTGGGCACACCAAGCAAGCGAACAATTTCACGAAAAAAATAAATCAGCAACATTTGTAGCATCATCGCTCTTATGACAAGGTATAAAATGTGCCATCTTAGAAAATCTATCAACAACAACAAATATGCTATCCCTCCCCTTCTTAGTTCGAGGCAATTCCAAAACAAAATCCACTGATATATCTTCCCAAGGAACATTAGGAACTGGGAGAGGCATATATAAACCATGATGATTGAGTCGTGACTTAGCTTTTTGACATGTAGTGCAGCGAGCGATAAATCTCTCAACATCCCGCCTCATCCAAGTCCAAAAGAAATGATCAGCGAGCACATCTTCGGTCTTCTTCACGCCGAAGTGACCCATCAACCCTCCTCCATGTGCCTCCTGTAACAACAAAAGACGAACGGAGCTATTTGGGATGCATAGCTTGTTAGCACGGAACACAAATCCATCATTAATGACGAACTTGTTCCATGTTCTGCCCTCTTTACAATGCTGCAAAACATCCTTAAAATCTGCATCATGTTCATATTGTTCTTTTATAGTCTCCAATCCGAATATCCGAAAATCAAGCTGAGATAACAAGGTCGACGTGATAACGCATCAGCAATAACATTATCTTTACCCTTCTTATGTTTAATAACATACGGAAAAGACTCAATAAATTCAACCCATTTAGCATGACCACGGTTCAGCTTTGCTTGGCTACGAATATGTTTCAAAGATTCATGATCAGAATGTATAATAAATTCTATGGGCCATAAATAATGTTGCCATGTTTCTAAAGTCCGAACGAGAGCATATAATTCCTTATTATAAGTAGAATAATTCAGACTAGGCACACTCAATTTTTCACTAAAGTATGCAACAGGTTTTCCATCTTGTAACAACACACCTTCTAAACCGATTCCACTAGATCACACTCCAACTCAAAAGTCTTATTAAAATCAGGAAGTTGGAGTAAAGGAGCATGTGTCAACTTATCTTTCAATATGAGAAAAGCTTTTTCTTGTGCAGCACCCCATACATATGGAACGTCCTTCTTTGTGAGCTCATTAAGCGGTGCAGCAAGGGTGCTGAAATCTTTTACAAAGCGGCGATAAAACCCAGCGAGTCCAAGAAAGCTCCTCACTTGGGTGACCGTTGTTGGAGTTGGCCAGCTTTGAATAGCGTTGATCTTGGTCTTATCAACTTCTATGCCCTGTGGAGTGACAACATAGCCGAGAAACGAAACTCGGTCGGTGCAAAAGGTGCACTTCTCAAGGTTACAAAACAAACGTGCATCTCTCAAAGCATCAAAAACAACACATAAATAATTCAAGTGGTCCTCTAAAGAGCTGTTGTAAATCAATATATCATCAAAATAAACCACCACAAATCGTCCTATGAAAGCACGTAAAACTTCGTTCATTAACCGCATGAAAGTGCTAGGTGTATTAGTAAGACCGAAAGGCATGACTAACCACTCATATAGTCCAAACTTAGTTTTAAATGGTGTTTTCCATTCATCGTCTAATTTCATTTGAATTTGGTGGTAACCACTACGTAAATCAACTTTAGAGAACACGGTAGAGCCACTTAATTCATCTAACATATCATCAAGTCTAGGAATTGGGTGACGATAGCGAATAGTAATGTTATTAATAACTCTACAATCTACACAGATACGCCAAGAACCATCTTTCTTTGATACCAAAATAACAGGAACAGCACAAGGACTAAGGGAATCAGGAACATAACCTTTGTCCAGCAATTCTTGAACTTGTCGTTGAATCTCCTTCGTCTCCTCTGGATTGGTACGGTAGGGCGCACGGTTGGGCAGCGAAGCACCAGGAATTAAATCAATTTGATGTTCAATCCCTCGAAAAGGTGGTAATCCTGGTGGTACGTCTTGTGAAAAGACGTCAGAATACTCCTGCAAAACGTGAGTAACAGCAGGGGGCAAAGAGGGAGGCATATCCTCAAACGAAAACAAAGCCTCTTCGCAAATGAATGCATAGCAAAGAGAATTATTCGCATCTAACTCAGAAATATCAGATTTACTTGCAAGCAAGCATGCACCTTCAATTTAATTTCATTAACATGTTTCGGTTCAGATTTGCTAGTAGACGCTTGGTGCTTAAATTCTTTAGCGACATTCTGGTTCTCACTCTTATCCTTCTCTTTGCTCTTTGCTCTACTAGCTCCAGGAAGATCATCTTTCACAATTTGTTTAGGAGTCTGTCGCACCAGTGGCACCCGGGGTGCCACCGCTGCGTGACGCGCAGGCCCCGTTCCCGGGTTCCCAGGAAGGTCTCATCCCGGGGAGCGTCTATGAGCTCCCCGGCAAGCTACCAGCTCGAAAGGGGCTAGCGGGACTTCGGGGAATATTCCCGCCTGGGCACCTCCCGGGAAGCTGCTTCCCGGGAGGGGATCCCGGATGCGTTGGGCCCGGGTGCTTCCCGAGGTTGACTTGCTGGGACGGGGGGTTCCCGGGCGCGTGGCGGGTGCGGGACGCGCGGTCCCACCAAGGCAAGGAGTAAGGCGCACGGCTCAGTAAATGAGCCGACCGACGGGTAGTTACCCGTCCGATCCAAGGAACAATGGTTGTCTAATCCTATCCTAGGGTCTTAGGCCCCTAGCAGTGGAGGTGGCACCCATGCACGCCACCAGCTCACCGGGGGGAGGTGCATGCCTCCCCGTTGGACACTTGTAGCTCATGCCCCGTGGCACATGTGGCATCCCCTTATGTATGAAAGGAGGACCCATGCCGACGGTCAAGAGGGCTAGGTTCTCTGTTGGTTAGTTAGTCAGTTAGCTGGTTCGGACGAAGCTGGCTCGACAGACGCTTAGTGGCTCCAGTAGGCAGCCAGCAGAGGGCGGTGAGAAGTACCTAGCCACTGAGGGAAAGCCCGGGAGCTTGCCCGCCAACTTGTAAAACATTTGATCTGTAATCAATATCAGCTCAGACAGGCAGGACGTAGGGTTTTACACCTCCGGGTGGCCCGAACCTGGGTAAAAAATGTGCGTGCATCTGTTCTTGGACTAGTGCGTACCCCTAGCACTCCATCTCGCCGGCCCCGTAGGGCCTCATCGGTCGTGCCGGCGATCATCGGGTCTCCGCCCCAGACGCCCCTACCGAACCTAAAAGGGGGACGTGGCCGCACGCCCCCGGTGTCGGAGCACCGAGCGACGACATCTGGCGCGCCAGGTAGGGGGCGCGGGAGTGGACAACGCCGGAGATCGCCGGCAGCAGAGTTTCCATCGGCGTCGGCTTCGCTTTTCTTCGCCGACGAGTCTCGTCACCATGCCCCCCAAGCGGGCTGGTGACTCACGCATAGACCCGCGTGAGGCCCCAGCGGCGCACACGCGGTCGCACGACGTGCGACCCGAGGCGGGGGCTCAGGAGAACCCCGAGCCCTCAAGGGTGCCGCAAACGCAGCTGCCTCCGCTGCCTCCTCGGTCGTCGACCGACAATCGGCCGAGGAGACCGGCTGCCCCAGTGCCGGGGGCAGTCGGGCGAGCACGCACGGCGTCGCCCGGGCCAGCCAACGGGTTGAGTCGCGGCCCAAGAACGCCCCGCGGCAGCGGCACCAGGAGCACGTCGCGTCATGGGCAACCCCTGGGGGTTCACGCCCTGCACACCCGGAAGCGTCCGGGGCCAGGGCGGGAAGCAGCCGTTCAGGGCGGGAAGCAGGTGGTGACTAGCAATCGGTGTGATTAAACCTCAAGAAGATTGAATAAAGCGATTGCGAGGCGGTGTCAACGCACGGTGTAGGAGTATGTGGAGCTCTGGGTGGCTGTATCCTAATATCTGGAGCAACAATTCAAAACAGTAATGCCACAAGTTGAATAATAGCTCAACGACGGTACCGTGCTGGCCCTAGGCTATACCGTGCTAGAGACGCGAGCCTAGAACACCTGGGAGTCACGCCGCGACACCAAAAGCAACAGGTACAGTGCTGGGAAACGGATAGATATATACGAAAACTCACTATGATGGAACGTGACTCAAAACGAGAAGCAAGGTCTAAAACCTAGATAGCCTCGAAAAAATTTGTGGCCAAAAACTGAAACTGCAAAAGAGCTGCTCTGGAAAGCGTGCAGACGGCTCAAAATTTCCGCTATGATGGCGGATAGCTAAAAACGATCCCGGAAGTATAAAAACAGTGTATGCTAAAAAAAAATTCGGAGGGGGTTCCAGACTTTTTTTTTTTTACTCCCTGCCTCTTTCCTTGCGGCTGAAACTTTCCGGACGTATATCAACTTACAGATCGGATTGAGATCTCTTCGTACGGTAAGCAAACTCTAAAAAGGAAAACAAAATAAACCTGAGTTGATTCGGTATATGAAATCGACAATGATACGGATATGGAGATGGTGGTGGAATCGGTGGTGGCGGAAGATGGTAAGTGGAACCGAAATTGATACGGTTATGGAGATGTGGTGGCGGAAGATGGTAAGTGGAACCGAAATTGATACAGTTAGGGATATGTGGTGGCGTGGAAGAGCGGCGAGCGAGGCGAGGCGGTGTGACGGCGGCGTGACGGCTATGAACAGAACTAGAAACTCTAAAGGTCTAGACTCTAAAACCAGCACTCGACACGACGATGCAGACTAAAATTCAACAATGCACGTACTGAAAGAAAAGATGCAAAGGCTCGAAATTGTTTGTAGGACAAGATCTAACCCTAATTTTTTTTTTGGCTTTTTCGTGGACTGTAGGAATAAAACAGATGCAACTAAGTTAGGAAAATAGTAAGATCTCACCGAGCAACCTGAAATCTGATACCACTTGATAGGGGAAAGGTGCCCGATCTTTCGATGAGACGGTAACTATCGATTTTTGGGTGGATGTCGACGTTGATGAACCCGCTATAAACGTGCGAGACGTTGCGCCTTAGCGATCGCTACACCAACTTCCGAGGTTATTGACCACGCCGGAGCTAGATCAACCTGATCATGAAGGATCAATCCCTGCATGCAACCGAAGAACAAGCAAGAATTATAGATGCAATCAAGATATTGCGAATAAAGGTGAAGCTTTATTGATGGGATTCTGCAAGCGCGTAGTACAGAAGGTCGATTTGACACTTGTGCCTATGGCGAAGAGTAGCGAATTGCTAAGTCTTAAACTAAACAAAATCCGAATCTAAACGAAGACCTAACGGGGGTATATATGGAGGACTAGAGGGGTATGCGGCCAGCCTTGGGAGAGGAGGCCGAAACCCACTCTAGGTTGGTTTCCTTCACCTATACGGACTCTAAAGTTCAGCCCATGTATGTGGACGAAAATTACATGGGCCTAGCCCAAACTTAAAAGGTGACGCAGCATCATATAATTATGTGGACGAAAATATGAAGGGAAAAGCTCTATATTTCGCCCACGGCACTCGTAAATTGTGAGCAACAGAAGCGAAGTGGATCTTGGTGCCGATGTCCTCGCAGTAGGCTTGGAACACGGCACTCATAAATTGTGTGCCATTGTCGGTGATGATGCCGTTAGGCACACCGAACCGGCACACAATGTCCTTGAAGAATTTGATCGCTGCCTGAGCAGTCACCTTCCGCACTAGCTCCACTTCCACCCAATTGGAGAACTTGTCGATGGCCACGAGCAAGTACTCGTAGCCACCAACCGCTCTTGGCAACTTGCCGACGATGTCCAGCCCCTAGACCGCGAACGGCCAGTAGGATGGAATGACTTGCAGGGCCTGCGCCGGCTGATTACTCTTCTTTGCGTGGAACTGGCACGCCTCACACGTCTTGAGTAGCTGCTCAGCATCGACTAGCGTCGTAGGCCAGTAGAAGCCATGCCGGAAAGTCTTGCCGGCCAGAGCCCGGGAGGCCACATGGTGGGAACATGTGCCTCGGTGTATCTCTTCCAGGAGCGCGTGCCCTTCGTCTTGGGGCACGCAGAGGAGCTTCACTCCACCTGCACGTCTCCGGTAGAGGTTCTCGTCCACCAGGGCGTACATCTTGGCTTGCCGAGCTCCGCGTTCCGCGGCAGCGTCATCTTCCGGGTGGGCTTCCCCCTCCAGGTAGCGGACGATATCCACCGCCCAAGGCGGGGTTTCCCTGCTCATGCATGCCGCTACGTCAGCGGCATGGACCTCCGCTGTTGCAGGGTTTCCTTCGGTTGCCGGGGGGGCTTCCCCGGCAGCCGGCTTGGGGGCAACCGAAGGTGCAGTCTGCCTGTGACAGAACACCCCCGCCGGAACCTTCCGGCGCTCTGCTGCCAATTTTGACAGCTCGTCCGCCGCGAAGTTATCTCTGCGCTTGACGTGCTCAAATCGCAGGCCGTTGAACTTGCGTTCCAGCTTGCGGACCTCATCCACGTACGCTGTCAGCTTCTAAATTTCACTCCGTTTCTAAATTTTTGTTGCTGTTTTAGTGCACAAGTATTTAAAAATGGAGAGATCAGTACTTAACTAAACCAGCTTGGGACACCATTCATCCGACTCGAAAAACCAGCGAGGCCAACAGAGAGAAACAAGTACTGACAGCATAAACAGTACATATTGCTCGAAACATCCCAAACCTCAAATACGAGTGCCATGCACAATCAACTAAAACTAACAAAATCAATCGCTCACAAGTTCTGGCCCACAAAGCAGAGAGCCACACATAGGAAGGAAAAAGCAAATAGTGCCAATTCAGAATCCACCACATACACAGCTCCTTCCGGCCATCAACAACTTATACCAAGGAAAAACTCACCAAACGTCAGGCTGACAGGCTCCAATGCAGCGACTGCAAATGGAAGTGAAACAATATGTCCTCACCGATTAACTTGCAACAACAAATGTGAAATCCGAAGACCGCTAACAGCTCTTGCTGTCACCTGCGTACAAAATTTTGGAGTTGGATACAGTGGCATCAGCAGGGGAAAGTTTTAGACGTACAAGATGAGAAATTTCAGTTAGTCCGAAACACACCGAGCGACGTGGTATCCAGGAAAGCTTCATCTTCAGGGAACAGCTGCAGGTTCTTCGATTTCAACGAGTACTCGATAGCAGCATCCTGGAAGTCCATTAAGCTGCCGATTCTGATGATTTCGGCAAGCAAAGGGATCTTGTCTGCCATCTCAAAGAGCAATCCTTGAGATATCTCATCCGCGAAGTTTGTCGCAAACTCAAGCTTTTCCCTGTAACCAGCTGTACCATGGGTTCGCTGCAAGTGCAGCTTCGAGTTCTCCCTCTCCCACCGGATCATTCGGCTGGCCTTCACATCCACAGCCTTCCGAGAAGACAGTTTCACAGAGTACCCCACCATGGCACCATGATTGGCTTGTCAGTCTCTAGGACACTCACATTCACTAGGCAGGAAACCATCGCATGCCGATCGTTGGCAGAAATTCCAAGAGCAGGATCAGCAAGGAAAGCAAGGACTATTTGGAGCAAACCAATATTGATCACCTTGCACTGATGGACTGTTCTGGACCTGACCTTTCGCACGGTGAAAGTACCATTCTTCTCGACGGTTTGGATATTGACCGAACTCCAATACTAGTATATATGCTGTTAAGCCTTGCTCGAGAAACAGAAGCTAGGTTCAAAGAAGGGTACCAGACGAAAAATGATTGCCGAGGACGCTTGCCGAACAAATCCTTGAGCAGTAGATCATCAGGAATGAACACATCCTCCTAAAGCAAAAAAGCGATCTTTCCATCACTACAAACTGGAACCTTGACACAACCAGAAAGAAGTTTCTCCGTGTTCTTGCTCCAGTTCATTGAAATGAACTGCCAGAAAGCAGAGCAATCAGCTATAGATAGCTCACTGACCGAGCTCTCCCATGTGCTCCATAGTTTGCAATGGTCTTCAGCGCTCGGACCATGTCTCACACCAAAAACAGATGAAAAGAAGTCGAGCAACTTCCCATCATAGTATTTGTCCAATACATGCAGCTGCAGGCTGAAAAGATTGTTCCTGTCATGAAGAACACAGCTTAGTGGGCCCACCCACTCTCCACTTGCTCTTTCATTTGGTATCCAAATCCAATCACTCTTGTTCACGGGCTCCCACTTGCACTCCTTAAGGTACATGTAGATTCGGGAAATAGTAGCAGAATCTTTGAGGCTCCTCACATGCTGAGCAACAAGGCCGTGCCCACAATTTTTTTTTAGGCAATCAACGGGAGGGGGAACTCCCCACCTGAATATATTACTCCAAAGTAAGAATCACAAATGGGATGATAATTAGTCACGCCACAGACCGGCGGAATGATTAGTAAGATGGAAGGCCAAATAGCAACGGTGAGACCGACAGGAGGAGGGAGATGCCAAAGGTCGGAGAAGACAGTTCCATGAGACGGAATACCCATTTTATCCCAGACCAAGAGCGCAAGAGGGCACGAGAGGAATAGGTGATCCCGATCTTCTAAACCATGACCACAGCTCGCACAGGCCGCCGATTGAGTGTCGAATTTGTGATGCAAATTTTGACGCATGTTGAGATGATCCCTGAAGAGGAGCCAAGCGAAGACCTTGACTTTGTTGGGGACGAAAGCTTGCCAAATGTGATCAGCGTGAGGGTCCGTTGGAGCAGCGGAGAGGGCAAGGTAAGCGCCCCTTGTGGACAGCGGAGACCCGTCCTTTAGGGTCCTGACATCGAGCGCATCATCAAGAGCAACGTCCTGCAACACAAGAAGCAAAATATCGAGTTCTGCCTCAGCAGCGAGAGTTTGCCGATTCCACAAGCCAAGCTCAAGTCCCTCTTCCAAAATTTCTGAAACAAAAGCATTTGGCTTGGTGTGTTGGGAGAAAAGAATAGGAAAAACTGATGCAAGCGGAAGTGGTAAAATCCAGCAAACAAGCCAGACAAAGGTGGAAGCTCCTGATCTAATCTTGCAAGAAGTAATCGATCTTAATAAATCGATGTGCTGCACAATAAGCTTAGCAAGGTGGGAGGGAGCTAATAGCCAATTTTTTCAAGGGAGGTTACCGGAACGGAGGAAACCAAATGCAAATTTCAAGTGTAAGCTAGCATTCTGCAATGAAATTTTTTTTGCCCCTAAACCACCCACAAGCTTAGGTAGACAGACATTATCCCAAGCAATCAAACATTGAGCCCAGGAACAAGAATCTTTAGCAGCTCAAAAAAATGACCTTCTTAATTTGTCCAGTTTAATTAGAATTGATTTAGGAATTTTGAAGGAGGACATGAAATAAGTTGGGAGGGAGTCTAGGACAGATGAAACTAAGATCATCCTCCCTCCTTTTGATAGCAGCGATGCCTTCCAACCAGCAAGGTATTTGTCACATTTCGCAATGATTGGCTGAAAAATGAAGGCCGACAGTTTGTACGGCGAGAGCGGCAGACCAAGGTAAGTTTGTGGAAAGGAGTGCAAACCCGTACCTAAGGATTGAGATAGTACCAATGCGTCCACCAAAGGAATATTGAGAGGGACGAAAGTTGTTTTCTGAAAGTTGATAGCAAGTCCAGTAGCACTTGCAAAGTCATCGAGAATTTGTTTGATGTGGACAGCAGCACCAGGAGAGGCCCTGGCAAGAATAATCGTGTCGTCAGCGTATTGAAGAACCGCGCACGCCCTGTACCAGGGTCATTACCCTGTTTTTACTGTTGTGAATAAAGAATAAACAATAGATGACTGTATGAAGTCTTTAATATAAAGTAACAACTGATTAAATCGCGACTCGAATGAGAGTCGTTAGTATTTATAATCGAGACTCAAGACGAGTCTCATTCTTATGATATAAACTCCTCGTCCCTCTACGAGAGATAGCTTTTGAGTCATGATCTTTGAGTCAGACTCCGTCACTGATGACGTACCTGTTGAAGGTGAAGAGCCGTTGGGTCAATAGATGTGACCGGGTGCACAGTCTAGCCTACCAGCTAGGCGTACTGTTGGCGTGCGTCAGTGGGAAAACGGTCACACTTCGCGCAGTAAATAAGGCATAATGATTTCATCGATTCTTGCGCCCGAAAGATGGGTTGCCGTTTCTGTTTTCACCGCTTCACTTCCCGATTGATGTGGGACACGTGGCCAAGATGAAGGTGCCATGGGTGATAGCGCCAGCCATTCCCTCATTGAAAAGAAAGCGCCAACCCTGCTACTAAAGCTAAGGCCAACCGCAGGTATCTGGCCCAGTGAAATGAAATGCGTATGAAAAATAACATAGATTAATCTTGATGCGATCGATGCAGACACACTTGCTTTTCTTACAGGCTACAGTCAGAAACAACAACTTCGCAAATCACCCTAAGAGTGCCATACGAAAAAACAAAAGCAACAGTGGGTATAGACCAATTTCCTGCCCCAGAAGAGGCTCAGCCTACCAAACCCTGCTCTTTGCCTGCTTACCGAGCTCTCCTCATACCGAGTATCTAGGCATTTCTTCTCACAGACCGGTTGGGAGAAAGTTGGCATTCTTTAATATGTCATCTTGTGGCCCGGATTCTTCGGCCGGGTTCAGCCTATAAAAGGAGGAAAGTGAAAAGGAAATGCCTTTTACCCTTCTTCTTCCTCGTGAAATCAGCTCAGGCGCTAGAGCTTCCTGTTTCCATAGCCAAAAATCTCTTGCGAGTTCCTTCTGCAACCAAGAGTCCCACACCATCCAGAGATGGGCAAGACCAAGACCGTGGGTTCTAAGACCGATGCTGGCAAAGGAGATGCCGGCAAGAGAGTTGTTCCCTGGCCCGTGGTGACCGACAACCGCGTCAAGATCCTGGAACTGCAGGACGAGGGATTGTTGCCGGGGGGCCCTGACGGGGTTCGCTTCCAGGCAAATGAGGAATACCCGCGACCATTGCTAGGTTAGCGGGTTGTCTTCCTCGATAATGTGCTGCGAGGGCTCTCTTTTCCCCTTCGTATCTTTTTCCGTGCTATGCTGCTAGCCTATGAGCTGCAGCTTCACGATCTGCCCCCCAATTCTTATTTGCACGTTGCGTGCTTCATCATGTTGTGCGAATGCTTCTTGGGGGTAATTCTTCATTGGGGGCTCTGGAAGCGGATCTTTATGATCAAGGGCCAGAAGGCGGACGCTGTTGGGAGCGTCAACTTCTAGGTATGGCCCGACGCCAAATACTTCTCCCTCCAGCAGCGTGAATCCGTGCAAGGCTGGAGGTCGAAGTTGTTTTACGTTCGCTCTGACGCCCCGGGTGCCGATCCGAGTCTTCCTGCCTTCTCAATCAAGAAGAAGGTAAAGAAGACGGCGGCATGGAGCCATGAACTGACGCCTCTGGAGGAATCTAAGGCAACTCCCCTGATGGCTAAGATTCACTCCCTTATGGGACAGGGGTTGACAGGTGTTCACCTGATAGCTCTGTTACTCAAGATGAGGATCCAGCCACTGCAGGCTCGCGTTCACCTGATGTGGTCCTTCGAAGGACCCGGGGATCCCACTCAGGTGAACGCGAAAGAACTATCTCTGAGCGAGCTAGAGTCGCGGGTGCGAAGGTTAACGACCCTGATCGACGCAACTCTAGGCAAGATCGACTCGCCAGTGGTCCCTTATGGCCCTGACAGGCCAAGGGAAGAGGTAAATTGTATTTCTTCCGTTGTGAGCTTGTATTTGTAAGCTACTGATCCGCTTGCTGGTTGTAGGGACTCGAAGATCCCTTGAGTCAACCTCCTCCTGCAGGGGAGGAGCTGGCTGATGAGTCCTCGGAGTCGCCAGAGCAGGCTAGCGACTCCGAGACTGAAGAGGTTGCCCTGGAGACGAGGTGCAAGCGCACCAGGGAGTCGAACCCCAAGTCTGATAATCAATCGACGGGTGTCGAGGGTCCACCCACTGCGACCTCGTCCCCACCTCCTGCAGCCAAAAAGACCAAGACAGGCGGCCCAACACCTGTTCGCCGATTTGGCCTTCTTGGCCGAGTCATCCAGGCCAGGTAGGTGATTCTTCATTCATTAGCTAAATAGTGTAATCTAAATACTGAACTAGCTGTTTTCCTTTGCCACCTCTGTGGCCTCGGGTGACCAACCAACGACCCAGGCTATTGAGCTCACCGGGTCGGACCCGAAGGCTTCGGGGCCCTCGATCGTAGTCGAGACGTTTGAGCCTCAGGCATCGATGCCTGAGGCGCCTTCTTCAGTGACTGGGGAGCGTCAACCCCAAAGGTTGTCCCGCTCATCGACTCACTTGGAGAAGCATGGAGCCGAAGCGACTCCCTTGACTTCGGCTAGTCACGTAAGTCTTGAGTCCTTTTTTGCCAAGTAAACTTCTTTTGTTAAAGAATTTTACTCTCCCGGTGGGATGAGTCAGATGCTGACGTAATCACTGCCGCAGCCGATCATCCGCTACATAACGGAGTTTGTTGATCACTATGATGCGGTGACGGCTGAGCGAGATCAGCTTCGCCAAGAGTTGGATCGAAGCCAGCAAGAGCTGAGGTCTGCTCAAGGTAATGCCTCCAATTTAGTCTTTCTTGTCGTCTAGATCTCCTTTCTCAGGCTAACTCCCGGGTGCTCACCGGTTTGTTCGTGAAGATGTTTCCTGAGGAGCCGGTGCCTGAGTCGCTAGGGAAACTCATAGAGTTTTTCAGCACTGATCCGGATCCTCTGGACAAGTTTAGCCGGGTTCAGACCAACTCCGGTGCGGAGTCGACGTTCGTGCTAGCGCTAGTACACGGCGTCGGCGAAGACGTGCTGCGGAAGGTGGCTTCCGGCGTTCCCTTGTTACCCAGCGGGGAGGAGGTGGCTTTGACGCCTTACTTCCAGCTTGGGGAAGAACTGGCGGCCCAGCTGTCGGCTCAGCTAAGGAGCATGGCATCTGAAGGAGGAGCGGCTCTACCATCGTCGACTCCTGCCCGAGCCAGGAGGTGGGCCCAGCTTGAGGCTTAGACTTTTTTAGGCTTTCGCATGTCCTCTTTGTATTTTCTTCTTCTTTTTTTGTATTGTTCTTGCTCGAATGCGAGCAATATTAATAAAGAAACACCTTTGTTCCTTTGCACTAATATGAGTCGGACTCCTTGCTTTAAGTTAAGTCTCGTGTCTTTGAATCCTTTCCGGGATTGAAAAAGGGGGTATTTCTCTTCTGCAGCGGCAGAAAGAGCCCAAAACTTTGACAGTCGAGGTAGACACAGAGAGGGTTGTGACACCTGAGCCGAATATCACGAGAGCCGCGATCTCGGCTGAGATGCTCCCTCCGGAAAACGCGGAGTCAACGGCTCCAAAGGAGGTTCCTTCCCTGGACAAGACTCGAAGCGAACTAGACTTCCTTCGTCGACGCCTCCAAGAAGCCGAAAACCGGGCCAAAAACTTGACGATGGAGAGTCGGACAGCCGTGAGCGAGTTGCAGATTGCCAAAACCAAGTTGAAAGCGGTTGCCGCCCGGGAAGAGTTTATTTTCGAGGAGCTTCGCGGGCTGGGTTCTCAGCTTCAATGTGAGCCGCTGGATCCTTTTTGCTTGTATCTTTTTCTTCTTGGCTTTTGCTTTACAAACATGAGTTGTTTGCAGATGTGCAGGCCGACCCGCGAGCCGAGCAAGATCGGGTAAACAGTGCCCTGAACGCTCGTCAGACGATCGACCGATCATCGTTCTGGTCTGGCCGAGCGAGGGGTCATGACCTGATGCTCTTGCGAGACCGCATAGATCAGAACAAAAGCTTCTTCAACTCCTACTTAGAGACTTTGAAGGCTATTCTTCAGGCATTCTGGCCCTTGGAGGAGGTGCCCCAAGAGCTGAGCAAGCTGGCCCGAAAACTTGGGCAAGACAACGTCTTTCGGGAGCTGATGTACCGTCAGCTAGTCCGGGGGGCGAAGATAGCCTTGGCGTTTGTGCGGGTCCAGTACCCTCGACTCGATCTTAGCTGAATATCGGAGCTTCCTGGTGACCGGGCGATGAAATCGATCTGCAACCTCATTTCAATGTTGTTTACGAACAGGCGGCTAGAATCATTGGCTGGCATTACTGGAAAGAAGAAGATCTCATATCGCGACAACGTCGACCGCCGAGTCCTCAGTAACTGGCAGTAGTATAGATTATACCAGGTGTCAACCAGCGCTCCCGGTGGGAGTAGCCCTCGAGTCTGGTGAGGACTGTTTGCAGTGGTGACCGGACTCAAGTTATGTACTCAAAGATTGTATCTTGACCTGGGGTCGTTCTTGTAGAAAGAGCTTTTTGTATTATAATTGAATCTGAATGTGAATTTCTCCTTGAAGACTACCGGTGGGAGTGACGCTGAGATCCTTTATCCTCCCTTGAGTCTGAAGAGTGCAGGACCGCGAATGGCGTTTACCGGGTGCGCAACCAGCGCTCCCGGTGGGAGTACCTCCCGGGTCCGTGGTCGACTATGAGTAGTCGGGTGCGGACCCAAGTGAGCTTTATCGCACGGGTAGTACTTTGTTTACTTGCTATCTGGTCACAGCTTCATAGTGTCCTGTGCGTCCAAGACAAGTATTAGAGTCGATTGGGCGCGGCCCCCGAGTGTCGGCTGCGTCCAATACATGCATTACAGTCGATTGGACGCAACCCTTGAGTGTCGGGTGCGTCCAAGACAAGTGTTAGAGTCGATTGGACGTAGCCCCCAATTGTCGGGTGCGTCCAAGACATGCGTTAGATCGGTTGGACGCAGCCCCCGAGTGTCGGGTGTGTCCAAGACATGCGTTAGATCGGTTGGACGCAGCCCCCGAGTGTCGGGTGTGTCCAAGACATGCGTTAGATCGGTTGGACGCAGCCCCCGAGTGTCGAGTGTGTCCAAGACAGGCATTAGAGTCGATTGGACGCAGCCCCCGAGTGTCGGGTGGGTCCAAGACAGGCGTTAGAGTCGACTGGACGCAGCCCCCGAGTGTTGGATGCGTCCAAGACAGGTATTCCTCCGGCCCATCCTTTTGAATGTATCAGAGCTGCGAATCGAGCGTTGTTTGGTTTGCGGTAAAATGTGACAGCAAGCTTGGGCGGAGCCACCAAGTAGGTAGCAAGCCCAAAAATTAAATGAGATTTCTCTGTGTAGAGATTTCTTGAAAATTGTCGCACCAGTGGCACCCAGGGTCCCACCGTTGCACGACACGTGGGCCTCGTCGTCGAGTTCCAGGGAGGATCTCATCCCGGGCGGCAACTACAAGCAGCCCGGCAAGCTACCGGCCTTGAAGGGCTAGCGGGGCTTCGGGGAATATTCCCGCCTGGACACCTCCCAGGAAGTCACTTGCCGGGAGGAGGGGTTCCCGGGCGCAGTCCCACCTGGGCGCCTCCCGAGAAGTCACTTGCCGGGAGGAGGGGTTCCCATACGCAGGCTCCCACCATGAGGGTGGGGCCGAGCGGGTAGAGCAGCGACGCCACGTGAGCGCGTGTTGGGCGCCTAGTGTGCAGTCTCACCAGGGCAAGGAGCGAGCTGCACGGCGCACTCGATAAGCTGACAGGAGGGGCGTTATCCGTCTTGTCAGGCACTCGATAAGCCGCTGTTCGCCGTCGTGCCGCCAAGCCGTTAAGGACCTTGCTGTGGCCTTCGCGTCATCTAGCTACCCTCTGCTATATTGTGCTTTTCCGCTGCTTAATCGCCCTCCGCCATTGCTGCTCGTCGCCGGCGCCGCTGCAATTCCTGTGGCCACCGTGTGCAGCCAAAGGTTTCGTCTTTTCTGTTGCTTTATGTTGCTATGCGCCCCTGAGATTGCAAGATCCGCTACTCTGTCCTACTGGCTTCCTCTGTCATGCGACCTGGGTTCGATTCCCAACTGAGGCCAAAAACCCAAACCTTTTGTTCTCTCTTAAGCCAAACTGACAGGTGGGTCCCCTTGGTCAGTGAGCGCAAGGCCAGCTCAGCGAGCCCCCGCCTCGTCAGCCTCTCGGGCTCATTGTCAGCCTGACAAGCTAGCAGCGCCCGAGTTCTTTTAGTCCCCTGTGTTTTGTTTTTGCAAATAAAATTCCAGAATATTGCATAATCTTGTTTAGTTAATATCTCATGCATATGTTATCCATTTCATGCAAACTTTATATGCATGATAATTTCAAATCTGTATAAATAGTAATTCCAATCATATTGAAACTTGTTTAATGCATATTAGATGTTTCCTAACTCCAAATTTGATGAACCTTATATGCATTTTGATCAGCAAGATCTACTTAATCTGTTCATGGTATTCTCATTCATGTTTGAACAAATTGAACCTGTTGTTTACTGTAAAACATCTAATTAATGTATATGGAATTGGAATTCCAATGCTTTAGGAATTCCAATCCATTTAATGTGATTAGTGTATCAACCACTTGCTGTTAATGTGTCATGCATCATCCCTATGCCACGCATCATTCTTTGATTGTGCATCTTAATTACCATGTGTATCTTGTATGCTTATACCTTCTCTTCTATGTGGTGAATTTGCTTCTTCCTCGATAGTCCGGTTCCTACGACGACGACTACGCTTGTGTTCTTCTTCCAGGATTCTTGCTCAATTCCGGGCAATTGGGTACTCCAGGCAAGCAGCCCTTCCTTGACCATGTTGATTATACCTATCGCCTCTCCCTCAATCTTGCATTAAGTTACGATCTCAGTCTTGTCACGATGCCTCTAGGTTGCATAGCTTGTTAATCAGCTCTAAGTTGCCCTATGTCTTGTTACTTGTCCTATTGCCATGTCACATGTTTGTTGTTGCCCTACATCTTGGTCATTAGATGTCATGCTTAGTTGCGAGTCTAGTGTCCTTATATCTGGGGTTCCACAATTGCTACATCCACATGCTACTTTATGTTCTAAATTGCAATTATTAAACTGTGATATGATATTAAACTGTAACAAGGCAACGATGGGAGGCCGTGCTCCAACGCATTGGTGATTTGTTCCATTGGCGCCGACCTAAGGACTGAGTTCTCGTTTTCGCCGACCCAAGAAACTTCGCGCTAACCGCTCGTGGGAGAATATATGGGTTCCCCTTCGGCTTAGTACTCGTTTCATACCTCTTCCAGGGGCTAAATAGTTCGGGCGTTCCATTTGGCATATCGCATATACACTGGTGTTGTGTTTGGAGATTTGTGGTACTTTGCATACATATAGGACTGCGGCAAACGTCTGGAGTGGTCATTCTGCGGACACTGAACCACTACCAGCTGTTCCTGCAACTCTTGAGTCCGTACGACGCTTCGGCCGGGCTCTCATTTCCGATTAGACTTAGTTGGGGGGTCCCCTGGATTAGTTGTGGGGCTTGGAAACGTCGTGTCGCCCAATCCTGCCGACACACCTTTTTGTGTGTTCCTGCTCGAGTGGCAATAAGGGTTGGACGAACATGTAGGGTAAATTGGCACACCCTGCAGGGATAAATCTTTCGGAAAACCGTGTCCGCGGTTATGGATGACTTGGTTAGTCATTACTTGATCATAGAGAACTTAACCAACTTAATCTCAAAAACTTGAGTAGTAATTAGCCTTAACCATGGATATGCTTAAAACTGCTTAAGTGTGAGTGTCCTTTGGATTGCTTCCTCACAGGGTGTTGAGGGGGTGATATGAGGATTGTGTTGTTTGGTGTTAAATAGGTTAATCACCTCACTTGGTACACGCTTCTTATCCTCTACTTAGACGTTGTCAATAGAGTGTTTTTCCAGATATTGTTGCTGCTGCATAACCCCACCTTATCCCTCCTTTGAGACTTGTTGCATACTAGCATAGATCTCCTCGTAAGTCTTGCATACTGCATACTCAGTTGCTTTGCAACGTTGTTTTTTTCAGAGGTTCCAGCAGAGCAGGTGAGCCGCTAACTTCTTCGTGGAGCACGACGTTGGATTCGATGTTTAGCCAGGAGATCCAAATCAGGGTTCTGAGACTCGTGGCGGGTTTCCTTCCAGCTTCCAGCCTCTTGAGGCCATGCTGTATTCTTGTCCGTATTCGGACATAATTCGACTTCCGCTGATGTAATGAGTTGGGACATGTGTCCTCTCTTTGTAATATTTGTTATTCTGCTCCTTGTATGAGCTTTGTAATTGCTCTCTTCTGTAGAGTTTTGGTAATGATATTCATGTTGCAAAATCCTGCGATGAGCACGTTAATGTGTGTATGTATTGAGGTGTTTATCGTAGGTTAAGAACCTGAGGTTTGAATTATGCAAAGGTTAGCAATTTGGGGCTAAATTGTATAATTCCGGTCCCGGGGTCTTACAGCCGCCAGCGAGTCCAGCGCCCCCTGGAGCTCGGCGCGCTGGGCCTCCAGCCGCCGGTAGAGCTCCGCTTACGGGACGACTGGTTCGTCGACGTCCTCCAGGGCTTCCCGGGCAAGGCGCGCCTCCTCCCTGGCGAGGAGCGTCTCCTCCCGCAGACGGGAGAGTTCCTGCCGCTCCCTCTCCACGGCTTCCCGCACCTCACCAAGTTGGCGCTTGGCTATGGCATGGTGCTCCCTCACCTCGTTGAAGGAGGTGGCGAAGGCTTGCTACTGGTCCTTGACGGCGTCCAGGAACCGGTGCCCTCGCTCGAAGACGCTCGGATCCCAGGTGATGGGATTCCAAGCCACCCCGGCAAGGGTGCTGAGGTCGGTGTTGAGGGAGGCGGCCGATGACGACGAAGCCCCCGCTGCCACTGTGGAGCCGAGCGGGGGGTCGTCCGCATGTGCCGGGGCGTCCTGTCGCCCTTCCCCGGCAACCTCCCCTTCGCCCAAGCCCGGGGACTGCGAGGCTGGTGAGGCTGCCGCGCCCCCGACAGGGGCCAACCCCTGCTGGGCAGCAGACGAGCCCGCGCCAGCTGCGTCCACAGCTGCTGGTGCGTCGTCAGGTGCCGTCCCGGCGGCCGTGGCGGTCACCGGGGCCGCCGTGGCCGGTACGGCAGGGCTTGGTGCGGGAGCCACGGACGGCTGCTCCGCCGCCCCCGTGGTCTCTACGTCGGATTCAAGATCGACCACGGTAGCGCCCGCACCTGGTGCGGGTGTGCTTGGGCCTGCAGCAGCAAGATGCGTGAGGATCGCCAAGCTAAAAGTTGCCCGGAGACAGGATGGGCTTGGTGCAGGGCCGTTGGGCTTGCGGGGGGAGCCTCCACCTCTTTCTCCTCCGTCCCGGCAGGGGCCTCCAAGAGGCTTGCCGCAGGCGAAGTACCACCTACGAGAAAGTGAAGGTACGGTTGTGTGATGAGCTAACAATTGAGAATGCAGCAAAGGAGACAGGATGGAGCCGTACCAGTTGCCGGCATCACCTCCGTTGGAGTTGGGCCGCCGGCGGGTGCGATGGCGGCGCTACGGGCCCCAGTGACGCCGGGGTCGGCAGCGCTGCCGGCGTCCGATCGCGCCTTCTTGCTCGCACGGCGGGCGGGGAGTCGTCCCTCCGCCTCTTGCTGGCGCTTGCCGGCGAATCAGCCCTCGGGGGATTACGTCGGAGCGCGAAGCCCTGAAAGACCCCTCCATCGGGTGGGGCCGTGGGTGCCCGTGGGGATGCCGCGGCCCGGGACGCCGCGGCGTCAGGGGTTGCCCCCGGTGTGGCTGCCGCAGTAGCCCCGGTAGCTGCTGCTGAGGTAACCGCCACCGGGTCGCTGGCGGTCGCCGGGAGGGTGGTCACCACCGGAGATCCGGTGACCACCGGGTGCAGTCGCCGCCGAAGTGCCGGCGGACGGCCCAGGGGCGGCGGCCGCCGCAGCCGCCGTGGAAGTCGCGCTGGAGGCGTGTTCTGTCCCCGGAACCCGTGTACATCCATGCGGGCCGGGAACGCAGTTGGAGTGGCGCCACGCGCCGCGTGAGGAAGGTGCGGGCCACGTCCACGTCGGTGAGCCCCGCCAGCCGCAAAGCCTTGATCTGCTCCACGATGGGGAGGAGATCGGCGTCGCGGTGCTACCGGTCCCGCCAACCGCTGTGGGGTTGCGGCAGCTCGGTGGGCGAGAGGATGAACTCCTTGGGGTCTTGTACCCGGACCCAGCACCAGTCTCCCCGCCACTCCTTCTCGATTTTCTTCCCCGACCAGATGATGAACTCGGATTTCACCTGGTCGCGGGCGCGGAACACCACCCCCGACGACATCGCCTTCGCGTTATCGATCCGGGGGTAGAAGTAGTGTCGGAACAATGCCACCGACGGCATCACCCCGATGAATGCTTCGCAGAGGAATTGGAAGGTGGAGAGGAGGAAGAGCGATGTGGGGTGAAGCTGCGCCACCCGCAGCTGGTACGACATCATCAGCGCGTGGAGGAACAGGGAGAACGGCAGCACCAACCCGCAGAGGAGGAAGCGCCTGAACACCCGGTAGTCGTTATCCTGGTGGTCGGCGCCCGCGGGGAAGATCCGGGTCTCCCCGCGTTCGTTGAACCCGGAGTCTACGGCGTGCCGGATCTTGGCCAGCGCTTCGTCATTGTAGCCGGGCCGATAGAAGGCCAGCGTGGCTCTCATTGCCCGCTTCTTCTGATCCTTGTCGGCGGCGGCCTTGGTGGCCGCCTCACTCTTGCTGGCCGCCACTTTCTTCGGGGCCTCACCTCTTTTCCCTTCCTGGTGGTGGGGGGCGCCATGGGAAACGGAGGCGGAAGTTGGCAAGAACTCTTGGGCGCAAGATGCGAAGGAGTTGGAAGACGAAGGCTGGGAAGCAAAGTGTTTTTCCCTTGGAGCAGCAGTAAAAAAACTTTATAACACTCGGCCGTTTGGTAACCGCCTGTTCCACACCCTACGGGCGTGCTGGGATAATTGCCAATCAAAAAGATAATGCGAAGAGTGGCCTTAACTTCCCTGTTTAAGGGGGAAGTTACGACGGAAATCACGCGCCCACTACCCCGTCTGTAACGGCGTGGTATTTGGGGCGGCGAAGGGACGCGGGCCCGAGGCGGATCGGGGCCCACCCGTGGTATATTTGCTCCCTTTTTTTGTTTATGTTTGGTAATATATCTTTAACCATCCTTGAGTTTGTTGTGCTGATACAAGATCAGTTCAATTATTCTATATAGATGTATGCCCGCCCTGGGGCACCTCAAGGTCGACCTGTCCGGCCAGTTCTGCAGCCGCCGCACTGTGCAAGAGCTCCCCTATGAGTGCTGCCTCCCTAACGAGCTCTATTATCGGATATTGGTTTGGCTTGCGGTGCTTATGCCTTCTGCCATTGTTGTTCCAGGATGGTTGCCTATGTGGTGTGCCTAGAAGGTGCTGACGCAGTGCGGCTATTTGACCGCAGGGTGGCCGCGAGAAAGAGGTAAGCCCTATGCCAGCAACGCCCTTAATTTCTCTCTGGATTGAATTGATTTGCCAGCAACGCCCTTAATTTATGAGGTTTTGTGGGGAACCCCTGGAGGTGGCGGCGGAGGAGGAAGCCGAGAAGCTTATGAGTCCAAATGAGAAGGATCTAACAAACGGTAACAACCTGACCATGCAACTTCATTTTTGAAACTTTAGTATCACCGCAACTGGAGCTGCAACTTGTGGATTGTAAAATTTGGGATAGGGAAGCAATGCAATTCGTGTGAATCCATTTTTCCTGTCTCCTCTTTTCTTGTAATTGCTGGATGGAAGCTATTGCTTGTTTGCTGTCCATTTCCCTAAACTTGTGTGAGTTGTGGACTTCTTAGTCTTCACCATATGGTCTTCACTCCCCTCTATTTCAGCATTTAAGAATGATTTAGATGCAGCAACAAATTGTAGAGTTATTTATATGTTTACCCAATTCTCTCCTTGGGATCAGATACCGGGCATCGTTGTATTTCTTTAAAGCTGTAAATAATCACATTACCTATTTCCTGTTTCACCTATTATTTTTTGACGGGTAGCTTTTAGGTGATTAAATTGCCTGTTAATAATGTATTCGTTGAACATCTACAATTCTCAAGAGGATTGAAGGGATGATTTTTTACTATTCCCCCCTCTTGTTTGCCCTTACCTATAGTGCAATTATATCTTTCTTGTTTGAAATACAAATTGGTGTGGCCACAACCACCAGATTCAAAGAAAAGTATATCTAAAAAGTTCACCGGTAGTAGACGTAACACTTCCTTTTTCCTCTTTTTGTCTAGATGACAAGAAGGGCTCATCATCACGAGGAGGACTGATACAATATCCCTCAAAGGCCCAAGAAGAGAGTTCTCTTCATAGCATCCAGTCTTAGAAACTTTTCTCACTAAACTCGGCTGATATAATTCCCAATAGGATTGCTCACTCACAATTTTTTCGAGGCATGGATTCTTGTCTTGCTACAGATAGTAAATAAATTAGTACTTGCTTGTTGTACAGAGATTGCAAACTTAAATTGCACGTTTAACTTAAAAATTGTACATCAGTAGTAACACTGGGCAACCTTCCTCAAACAAAATGACATATTATAGGTCCATTTTCCACAATTTTGTTGTCGAGTCTTTTTAATTAATTCGTTATCGTTACCATTGGAAAACCTCATTGCTAACTGTACACATTTCTTGGATAAATTGACACTGCAGGTTGGAACGGACCCTCGAGAAGGATCATCTAAAATTGAACTGTTGTCATGGTTGTCGTTGCCCATGATGTCCTCGAGGACGATGGTATGTTTTCCTGAACCATGGATTCAAAAGTGGTTAATTTGGTATGTTTGCCCAGGCATAGATCTGACTTCTTGATTTATCCCTTTGTTGTTTCCTTGTTATTTTTCTTTCATCCACCTAGTTCAGAGTCACCAAGCATAGCGTACCTCCAAATCGCCGGGCCTTCTTCCCATGCCTTGTTCCCAACATAAGAAATGACATGAGAAATCCACCGGTCAATGCATTCTGATACAGATGCATACTGACATTATTTATTTACCTTTATAACAAGCATCGTGGAGGACGTCCGATTGTATGTCCCGTCATTCCGCCGTAAGAACTACTTGGTCAACCCTAGATCATGTCCTCTTCATCTAGGAAGCCATAGAGGACACGATTTTCTGCTTCCAACCTCATCTCAGCAGATAGATTTATCTCTCATAAGGATTAATTTCCTTAGAAACATATTAGATATAGCAAAACCTAGAGGCATCTCAGTGTGCATTTCTCAGTTCTAGAAACAAAATTTCTGATGTTTGTTGTTTTCTTCTCCCGATGGGCAGAGGTTATGCGTAAGTATATATCAAGACTACCTAGCTAAGTATTTCAAATCATGTAGTCTATATTTCATTGCCCTGTTATATCATTCACTACTACAGAACTAGTTATCTCTGACATGTCGGAAACCCTCTATGCTGACGCAAAACGGACGCGTCTCTAATCAAGTGTCAAAGATGACTTCGGAACATCTGACGCGTCCGGGCGTGTCAGAGACATCGAAAACTTTCTGACGCGTTTTATATGGTACTCGTCAGAGAGGACTTTCTCGGGGAAGCCATAGAGGACACGATTTTCTGCTTCCAACCTCATCTCGATCGCCAGCGCCGCGGAGTAGCTGAGGTGATGGATAAGAGGAGATCACCTGAAAAGACGAAGGCGAGGAAGAAGAGAAGCATGCTGTGGACAACAAAAGGAGGAAGAAGAGATTCGCGTGGAGAAGAAGATCACGATGTGGAAGAAGAAAGGAAGGCAGAGGAAAAGAAAAGATCAAGGAGAAAATGAAAGGGATGGATGAGAAGGCAGCTGAAGAAATTAAGAAGAAATGCCATCGTTCTTTTTTACTTGGAACACCTCTGTAATCTTACGAAAAAGACGATGAGCAGATGGAGATTCTTACAAAAAAAGACGACGAGCATCGGTTGGAGTTCGATCAGATCTTGGCATGGTCGTTGATGAGCTTCAGGATCGAGTGGTCGTTGAAGTCGAGGAAGAAGCGCCAGCCGATGAAGCAACTACGACATGCAAGTTGCGACGATGACGGCGAGGCAACCACGGGACGCGGCGTAGAAAGGGTCGGCCGAGACTGCGTCTTGCCCATAGGTGTGATGAAGTGTGTGTAAGTGTACATGTCTAGCAGTGCGCTTCATAAGGGATGGCCCGATAACGTGGATGCCTTATATGATTCTACAAATCTTTCGGCTGTTCACCCGTCGCCGCACGACGAACTTGCAACCCAATGGAAATTCGCAACACCACACGCACTTGCACAGTAGTTCGCTGGCAACAAGCACCCTATCGAAATGAATATGGTGTATAGGATTCCAGGTGAATGCTTCTTGCAATTCAACGGTCTCTGCCACGATTACGCACTTCCCCAACTCGGCTAGGGTTAGGCATTGCAGTGGAAATGAGACCATGAGCTTTGTTATACTCACGGAGCGAAATATCGAGCTCTTGCCGAGCGTGAGCCACGTCGACAGCTTCTTTCAGCAATTTCTGGCGCTCCAACTCCAACTCAGCCTGCAGCTGGGCCGGGTTAGCGTTTGGTGCTACCGGCAAGGTCAACCGTTCGATGGCGGCCTAGAGCTGAGGCGGCTTTGCCGGCACAGCGGACGTGTCGGCTTGAGCAGCGATGTTCTCTGGCTTCTCCATTGGGAACTTCGCCGTTCTGCCGGATTTGCTCGGGAGTGCGCCGCTCTCTGTCGTGCCCTTGCCAGCATCGCCGTCGTGAGCCGTCACCATGACCTCCACACGGTCAGCGGGGCAGTCGACATGCCGGCCGCGAACCGTGCAGACGGCGGGGGGATCTTCGGCCACCACCACCTGGTCGGGGTACCTGCAAGGATTGTCAGTGGCGACATAAACCTCATGCATGCCGAAGTTGATGAAGCGGCCTGCGCAGGGAAGCGGCATGTTGTTAAAGCAGCCTGCGTTCTTGTCGATGAAGCCCAGAGAACCGAATCTCTGGACCAAACCGGAGACCACGCGCTCTCCGGTGACGAGGAAGCTTCCCGTTCGGATGAAAACTCCAGCCAGCGCCGCTGCTGGCCCCACGGTGGGCACCAACTGTCGTGGTGGTGTCACAGCAGATGCTATAGGATGGCTTATGTTGCGGCCGATGGATGAAGGAGGAACCGTAGGAGGGAGGACGTGATTAGAACCACGCACAACACAAGAACACACACACGGTTTACCCAGGTTCGGAGCCCTCTTATTGAGGTAAAACTCCTACTCCTGCTTTGTAGTATTACCCGAGATACCGAGGACTACAATGGTGCTCCTTGAGCAGTTTTCTTGAGGAGGAAGAAGAAGGGGAAAACCCTAGATGACTCAGTGAAGGACCCCTCTCCTGGGAGGGGTGGTGCTCCTATTTATAGGCTGCCGATGTCACACTTACATGTGGACCAAAAGCAAACCCTATGTTCTACGGGCCCCACCGGGCACGGTTCCCTTCGGGTGGCACGACAGGGGACAAAACAGCTTTACTTTTCCTGGCGCCAGGTGGCGCGCACTGTAGCCACGCCCCGGCCTTCGTCATCAGTCCTTCTTCGGCGCGTCACTGTGCAGTCGCCTGGAACCACCTCCCGTGATAAAGGAGGCGCTGCTTTACTTTGCGCCATGTGCTCAGGATAAGACCGTTGACGCATCTCGGCGCTGGCCGAGATCAGACTGCTTGTGCTTAACCTGCAACCAGATAAGACGAGATAGATATGCCGGCATTCCCTTGGTATGCCGGCCTGTTAACAATTAGGCTTAAGGATGCCGGCGTACTTGCCTGTGCCGGCTTTCCCTTGTTATCTTGGCTAATATGTGTCGTCATGACCCTACCCGGGGTCATCCCCCCGACAGCCTCATACTCGTACTCAACTTGTGGTGCAACCTAGGCATATCATCCTTGTTGTTGGCTGCCCCTTGCACACAAATCATTCTTCTAACTTGTCTCCTTCATCTTCACTTGTGGTGCGCCTGCCTCCCTCTCCTCCCTCGTGCATATCTTGATGTTGGATATCAGCTCTTGAGGATCCGTGCCCTCATTAGCTCTTCGATCGGGGTCCTTTTATAGGCAAGGCAGAAACCCTACGATATGGCTGACGTTTCAATATAAGGAGCGTCAGAGACATAGAAATACCGCTGACACTTCCGAAGCTAGAAGCGTGACACGTCTAGCTCCTCTGACGTTTCGAGCTGGAGGAAATGTCAGAGGTATGGAATCTCTTCGCATTCCCTTAACTTGTGTGACGTGCTGAAACTCCCTTTACTAGTCAGTTATGATGGCTCTTGGTTTCCCGCGCAATTTGTGCGCACGTTCCCACTAATTAACTGATCGATGCTCTTCCTCTTCCCATCCGCTTCCTCTCCCCACTACACCCATCTCCCTACACGTGGTTATAAATTCCCGTACGCGCGTGCAGGTGATGAACACACACATCGATCTCTGTAGCCTATTGCGATGTCTCCTCTCTTCCCCCACTATCTCTAGCGATCCTCTCGATCGCCATGGCCAAGGACAAGGGCAAAGAGCGCGTTGACCCGGCTGAGTGCTCGTCGGATCGTCATCGTTCTCGCGCTCCGTACTTGACTCCGCCTTCTGCCACCCGCCGTGAGCGCGTGCTGCCGCCCTCCTCCCCTCCGCCGCCGGTCGATGCAGCGTTGAGCTCGGCTGGCCGTCGAGGCCGCTCGCTGCCATAAAGCGGCCCCGGCACGAGGACGACATCCTGTCCTCATCCCGCCGCGGACGCGCGTGTCTGTCTTCGTCTCCTCGGCACCAGCGCAGCGACGACGATGACGACGTCGGCGAGAACGACCCCGAGCTCCAGCACGTGCACCGAGTGTCTGAGCTCCTAGACACCTGCGAGCGACGTGCTCGTGAAGCCGACCGTCACCAGATGGTGGCCGCGAGGCGGGCTTCCCAGGCGGAAGCTTATGCCATCGAGTGCGGCCTAGAGGCGGCGGAGGTGCGGGAGGAGTGGGAGTACTAGACTGCGCTCTTCAACTCGGAGCGTACCAACGTTGTTGAGGAGCGTGGGAGGCAGGACATGAGGGACTACTGGGCCGCCGTCGACGCCATGCACGCGGACAACGACTCCGGCTTTGACTCCGGCTCCGACTCCACCACCGATGACGAGGACGATGATGCAGCAAAATCATCGCCAGCATTGTTTTATTTATATCATATATATATGTACCGCTAGCTTTAGTTTTTCTTTTATTGTATGGATGTGTTTTGTAATCGATGTTATATATATGCAATGCAATCCTAATCTGCCAGTCCATTTTACATTGTTTTACATATGTTCATCTCGAATCACGCATCCAGTGCATTTGACCTCTGACGCACGCAAGTCACACCAAAAAATGTAGTCAGTACAAATCACTGACACTTCTACAGAAGAAAGCACCAGAGTTGTGTAACACTCTACTGATGCGTCTTAAGTAAAGAAGCGTCAGTAGAGAGGGGCGTCAGAGGTGTGCAACATCTCTGACGCGTCTCACGAGGGAGTGTCAGATTTGTTTGTTGCCGCACGCTCGCATATGCTTCCCTTGACACGTTTTATACGAAGTGTCAGAGGTGTCCATCTGGCCTGACGCACTTTCTTACCGCGTCAGTGGGGAGCTTGCGGTAGTGATGGTTTTTGTAGTAGTGATTGTATGAATCCTTTTAATTGCACCAAAAATTAAGCAAAATTTGATATTTGGCAAGTACAGTAGGTTAACAAGGCTTCATAGCTAAGTATTTCAAGTTCTGAAATCTGTATTTTGTTGCCTTTTTGTATGAATTTTAGCTTTTGATAAATGGCATTGCAAAAAAATTGTATTGTGGTCATTGTTAATACAGACGGGTTAATTTGATATATGCCACTGCAATTTAGGCGATTTCGAAAAATGCCACTGCAATTTTCATCTTTTGATAAATGGCATTGCAAATTTTCAGCTTCTTCAAAAAATGCCATTACAATAGGTCAAAAGATGCCACTGCAGTGGCATTTTTCAAAGGATGAAAATTGCAGTGGCATTTTTCGAAATCGCCAAAATGGCATATATCAAATTAACCAAGGACTTCATGTTGTAAAGTGTTGCAGTGGATGTTGTACAGTGTCTACCATTTTTGTTTGCAAATTATTTTTGCAGGTGTTGTATGATTTTTAGCTTCCCTCTTTTTTATCCCAAACTAATGCAATTTTTAGTTGTTTCTCAGGGTTTATTAGCAGAAGTTTTTTGATGTTCTATTATTGGTTATAATGAATAATTTACTCAATGTACGCATTCCGTTAAAGGTCACAATCAGCAATCCTTTTATTTCATTTTATTCGTTTTACAATTCAGATGTAATTGTATTCGGTTAAAGGTCACAATCAGCAATCCTTTTATTTCATTTTATTCGTTTTACAATTCAGAAGTAATTGTTCATATTACAATTCGAGTCATTCCTTTTTTGTAGCTGCAGTTTGACTGGTAGTAACTATCATCTGAGTTCAGCATGAGAGCTGGAATTACCCCAGAACACTTCATCCATAGATTTTATTTTGTGAGAACCCTACTCAGCTAAATATAGTATGGAAATTTGAGCTGCTAGAATTTTTTTTCATTTCTAAATACCGAGGTTAGAAGTCGATTCTGATCCCAAATTTATGGTGGCTGTTCTATTTACATTCAACAAGCTTAACGCTCCAAACTGTGTAGCAATGAGCAAAAAGGGAAACTATTTAAGAATAAATCAAAGTATTGTGCTTGTTGTCATGCTGATAAGCATTTCAATATGTGATAATGCACTCATATGCCAATTTAAGTTATGCACATATACTTAATGAGCTTTTCTTTAGCCTTGCAGGCCCCAGTAAACTACATATGCATTTATTGTGTGTAACAAAGTTTGCGGCCATTATCAATGGCTATGTCTACCATTTCAGTCCATATATTTCAGTCCATATATTTGCCTTAGTGCCTTCTTCACCACTTCTTGGTCTGCTTCAGGTACTTGTTGTGTTTGTTCACAATAAGTCCTAATCAAAATTTAATTGCTTAGTAACTTAATTCTCCATGTTGTCAGTACGTGATCAGGTCCATTCTTTCCATGTTAAATGAGATTACCGTTGTATTGCCAATATTTTATTACTGGATATTGTCATAATGGAATTCTTATGTTAATATACTCCCTCCGATCAATATTAATTGTCGAAAAATTACATGTATCTAGACGCTTTTTAGACATAGATGCATCCATATTTGGGCAAATTTGAGACAATTAAATGAATCGGAGGGAGTATTATTTTAGATTCCAATGTTTCTATGGACTCTATTAGTGCCCTAGCAGATATCAATGCATTTTAATTGCATCCAACACCACTCGGATGCTGATTACTATTTTGTATTATATTACATTGTGTTAATACTGTTTGAGATTTGATGCAGGACAGAATCCATGATTGGAGAGCAACAACGCTCGTGTCGACATCCATTCTCTTCATTGCAGTTTTGTTTTGGTTTATTGGCATGCTCTCTCAGTATAGTAATCGTAATTTCAAAATTTCTAGGCGGCATCTTATGTATTCAAATATACTAATTAAAAGATTTTATAAAGCTTGCCAGTATAGGAGCACTGTATTGTTTCAATCTATCGAGACTCTTTCCTGATAATACATGTCACATGCATGCTGAGAAACCAAACCATTCTTCCTCTGAGCCACTGGCCAAACACCATGTCTTAACAATAGATTAAATGTCTATCATGTGCTTGGAGGGTGAGGTTAATTTGATTTGCACGAAACTAACAAAGTAGGGTCTGGATCAATGCATTCCTGCTTCAGTTGCAGATCTTCTAGCCTTATTAGTTGTTACATGCAATCGAATCGGTACAGGAGTCCAGTGAAATGCTGCCATTGATTATTAGCAGGGAATGATGTAGTCTGGATATTTAAGGGTGGTGGAATAGTACTAAATGGGCATCATTTTCAAGTTGCATGTGACCTCCTGGAGTCCTGGACAATGCAACGAAGGAGCAGCGTTGCCATGATAATCTCCCGTTTTTCTTTTTTTCTGAACAAGTCCACACTGAATTTTGCCAGGTTCTCAACTTAGGTTAGATTTTGTATGGTTCCTAGAGAGTAAGCTGATACTAAGGATGGCATGGCTCTATTTGAATCCTATTCAGTATTAAGTGCATTTGGATTTCTTTCATTGTATTGTATCTTTCTTTTGATCTGTTAATACATGATAGACCTTTCCTTGATCTATTAACGTGCCTCGAACTTTAATTTGAAGGACACAAATAAAATATTTAGTACCTTTCTATGAAGAAGTATTCAGTTTCAAAATGGAAGTCAGTGTGTGCCCAAATGAAAGCACGTCGAACGTACATGCACTGCGAGATAATTTTGCACTTGTAACATAGGTTTTTTTAGTCAGTGTTAGCGCCATTTCTTTATTCATAAGTAAATAGCACGGAAAAGTATTATGAATAACACATAGCCAACTTGATAATGCATATTGCATCAGTAGGGTTACTCTTAACTCAAGCCATGCTTAAATAAGCAGTCGAGTGGCCTTTCCATCTGTGTTTTTGAAATGTAATCTTGTCAAAGAACCCGTATTTACGTCCTGGATTCAGCATTAGCCAGACCACTTGTGTCCAGAATAAACTGGCTTTTGATATAGCAATTATTTCAAACTCTCGGTTTCATTATTACCCCCTTGTCAATCCATGTGTCCGTTTATCCATTTGTAGACTTTCACACAATGTGGTAGATATGGAGACATAGTTGAGCTGGTTCTTGTTTTAATGTTGAAATTATATTCATGATAGGATCATAAAACACTTACAGCCCGTTTGGTAACCCACGTTTCATTTCATTTGGTTGAATTTGAATTCTTTGTTCAAAAATCATGTTTTTGTCTATCACATGGATTTGGAAAGCACAAGACAATTCCAAAGAAATGATGGATTTTGGAAAGGAATTGGGTTAGTTATAGTGCAATTCCTTGGAATTTGAGATTGAATTCTCATGACCAATTCCGTGGCAACCTAACAAGTTCGTTTCTGGAATTCAAAATGAATTCCTGAATTCTAGGCCCAAATGATGAGTGCCAATTGAGCTGTTATTGGATTTGTTTACATTTCTGATCCCTAAACCCTAAACCCCGACGTTGTTTTATTTGGGCCTGGGGATCAGGGTTTAGGGTTTAGGGAACAGAAATGACGACGACGACAATGATGTTAACGGGGCCGCTTTGGTGGCGGCGCTCGGCCGCGACGTCTGGCCAAACTGAACGCTGTGTCGGCCAGTGGCGGAGGGGAGGAGGGCGGCTGCGCGCGCCCACGGCGTGTGGCGGAAGGCGGAGTCGCTGTATGATTCGTAAGACGACAACCCGCCGATCACTCAGAGCACGTGCCCCACATAGCCTTAGGCGGTGGCGTTGTATGATTCGTGCCCCTCCCCCGATCTCCTCGCTTGCTCTCTTCCCGTCATATCCCTTGCTCGATCTCTGGGCTCTGGCTCTCTCGGTCTTTCTCAGTCGCATCACCCCCCAATCTGCCTCCCCACTCCTCGATCTTTGGTCTCCCTCCCCCAGCTTCCCTTCTAGATCCCTCTCTGTCTTTCTCCGGCGTGTAGGCAAATGGCGGCGGTGCCGTGCGGAGGTGCTGAGTCAGCGGAGCCGCTCGGAGCAGGGCTGGGGCCAGCGGAGGAAGGATATTGCGGTGGCAGCAGCGCCCGTGCACCAGTGTGCGTGTGCAGAGGCGGCAACGTCGCGCGGAGGCAGCCGTCTGGAGGCGACACCCGTGCCCCTTCGCGCGTGTTCAAAGGTCGCGGCGCGGAGGCAACGGGGCAGCCCGGACTGGGGCTGTGGCCAGCAACGTGATATGGACATGATCACCATGGATATGACCATTAGAACCCAAATTCTTGGAGTATTCTATAACAATTATACTCAGGTGAATTCAATTACTAGATGTGTTCAATATTTTATTGGCAAAGAGGCAGAGCTACTATCTTGTATAATCTTATTATGTAGGCATATAATTGAGACATTAGTTTGATATAGTATATTCGCAATTTCAGATTGCATCCGCTATTTATCTTGTTCTTGCTTTTTCTTCGATTGCTTGCAGGAACAAAAACCTTTGTGGTCAGGTTGATCGTGCCCCCGCGGGATCAGTAACCCTCTGGAGTTGGTGTATCGAATGCTAAGGCATTGATTTCTAGGCCGTAGTCGGATCGTCAACGTCAGCTCCTACCCAAATTGAGAGTTATCAATCTCATCGAAAGATCAGGCCACCCACACCCATATCACAACGGCAGGAGGATATTGCGGTGGTTCCCGAGCAGCAGCGCCCGTGTGCAAAGTCGGCGGCTTGCTCGTCGGGACGCCTCGTTGTCTTGTGTGCGGTGGCGGCGAATGGAGAGGTACTTCTGATGCCCCGTAGGTGTTCGAAGGAATGCCTTACCGGGATGCTTTTTTTTTTGAACTAGTACTTGATTTAGGAATTGGTGATTTAGTGGGTGTTTTTCGAAAGGATTGCATGGTAGGGCTGTCGAGAACTTTGTTCACCACATAATAGGTATATTGATGATGCTGAGATCATTTGAGTGGCCTTCTCCCTGGTATAAGCGATTTGATTCGAGGATTGGGCAAGGTTATTGTGATTGAAGCAGACTGTATGATGTTGATGATGCATTCTCCTAACCGGGTAGTGTAAATGTGTAACCGGGAGGAGATAGGTAAGCATGGATAATTGGCAAGTATGCACACTTAACGTGACAAGTGGACACTGTTAATCCGGCAAGTAGATATAATTAAACCGGTAGGTAAGTTTGGATAACGTGGTAAGTAGACAACGTGAACCCGGCAAGTAGCTCCAAGTAATCCGACAAGTAGGTGTAGGTAACCTGTCAATTAGACACAATTAATGTGGCAATTAGGTACAGTGAACCCGGCGGTTAGCTCTAAATAATCCGGCAGGTAGGTGTAATTAACCTGGCAATCAGACACAATTAACATGGCAAGCAGGCACAGTGAACCCGGCAAGTAGCTCCAAATAATACGGCAAGCAGGTGTAGTTAACCTAGAAATTATGCTCAATTAAAGTGGCAAGTATGCACCTTGAGTCCGGCAAGTAGCTACAAATAATCAGGCAAATAGGTGTAGTTAACCTGACAATTGGGCACAATTAAAGTGCAAGTAGGCACCGTGAACCCGGCAAGCAGCTACAAATAATTCAGCAAGTCGGTGTAATTAACCTGGCGATTAGGCATAATAAAAGTGGCAGGTAGGCACCATGAACCCGGTAAGTAGCTCCAAATAATTTGGCAAGTAGGTGTAGTTAATCTGGCATTTGGCACAATTAATGTGGCAGAAGTAGCTCCAAATAATCCGACAAGTAGGTTAGTTATCCTAACAAATAGACGCAATTAACCTGGCAAATAGCCACAAATAATGCGGATTTGATGGAACTTGAAACTAGACACAGCTAACTTGAGAAGTAGGCTCGACAAACAATCATGGCTAACCTGTGAAATAGGCATGACAAGTAGACATTGCTAACTTGACAAGTAGCCATATATAACTTGACAAGTAGTCATAACTAACACATCAAGTAGGCATTGTCAAGTAATCATTAACCTGCATTTTTCGAGGCCTTCTCATATGCAATTACGAATGATAAATTTTCATATTCGAACCGGTCAAAATTTTGGTGTGGAAAATATGTGCAATCTATTATTTATATATTAAAAGTACATTACGGAGCAACCACGAAGAAGACAAGAAGGACGCTAGAAAATCCCACAAAATAAAATAAAATTCTAACCTTAGATTAAATAGAATAGAAAACAACCACCATTACATCTAAGATCAAAATTATTACCCACCAATGCCACCAACCGTATAAAAATCTTCCCTCTGAATCAGAACTGCGATCTGAGCCTTCGAGCCTGAGCCCATCGGCCATGGTCCCGTCCTTTTTCTACATTGGCTCAATAGACCAAATCAGCCGCCCGCCGCCATCCAGATCGGGGTTCGGATTCGCTGGGTTCGTTCCGCAGTTCGCCCTCCGATTAGCGACTCGGAGCAGGGCAGGGACGCCGGTGCTCTCGGCGAGACGGCATTCAGACGGCCGGCGAGGGGCGTCGTGGCAGGGATAACTCAGGGCACGGGAGCACCGAGCGAGGGTGCCGGTGAAATCCGGCTGGCTCTGCGGTGCTTCTAGAGGCGACGCTCCACCGGAGCCCGGCAAGAAGGCGCGTGTGATGGGGTTGAGGTGGTCGGGATTCTCATCTGAGCCCTGGGGGCTGCCTCGACGAGCTGTGCCCGTTTGATCTGTCCCAGAGGCATGGGGATCGTTGTAATGAGCGGGATTAAAAAAACAACAGCCATGGACCATGGCCAAGGTCTTCAACGACGTCACCCTCATGCTCTGTAACAAGTCGCAGGTTCGCCGCCCCCTCCCCCGGTTAATTATCAAGCAATTCCCGCGAAGCATTAGATGGCAACGATGGTTTTCCGATGGTTCGTTAATAGTAACAGATGTACGGTACTTTGTAGGAAAAAGAAACCGTTTGATCTGTCCCAGAGGCATTACACAGAACGCAGGCCATGGGGATCGTTGTAATGAGCGGGATTAAAAAAACAACAGCCATGGGCCATGGCCAAGGTCTTCAACGACGTCACCCTCATGCTCGGCAACAAGTCGCAGGTTCGCCGCCCCCTCCCCCGGTTAATTATCAAGCAATTCCCGCGAAGCATTAGATGGCAACGATGGTTTTCCGATGGTTTGTTAATAGTAATAGATGTACGGTACTGCGGTTTGTTGTAGGAAAAGAAAAGCTTTCTAGCTTTACGTACCAAATTGTTTGGTGCAGATTTGGTTAGACCGTGCGAGCTCCAGGTTTGATCACTTAATGCGAACCCCTTAATCGCCTCTTGGATTTCTAGCATTAGATGGCAACCATGATCTTCCGATGGTCCGCCAGTTGCAGATGTTCAATGATGCTTAAAAAGTTATTTTGTGCACATGCCCAATTTGAGTGGCATAGGTTTTGATGAGCTGATAAATCATGGTATAGCCCTTCTCATAATTTCTAGTTGCATATGCACCATTTGATGTAGAAAGACGGTTTGATTTTCATCTGCATATGCACGATTTTGTGTGTGCAGATGTGATAAGATCGATGGGGCTACAAATCATGAAACTGCCTTACATTAGAATCTTTAGTGGCTTTGGCTCCAGGAGAGAATTCTAGCGAGTGACATCCTTGACAAGCACGCCTCCTTTCACTGCCTCAAACCCTCTCTATGATTAGCATGACATTCAGTTGCTCAGGTTCAGCTCATTTTGGTATTCCATGGACTCAAGCCACAATGTGACTACGCAAAGCACTATGTCTGGGAACTTCGATTGGGTAGTTCACATTTGTCTTTTTCTCTTTGGGCTTGATGATTTAGGCAGGCCAAGTTTTGTAATTGATGTGCTTGCAGTACAACTATCCTTTCCCTAAAACTTTTTGGAGATATTGAATGGGGCTTTTTGTATGACGAGTTGATGACAGTTAATAGTTGAAAGTACAAGGTAATGACCTCAAAAATTTGTTAGCCTATGTGAGGTCAATGTTTGAGAAGATTTTTTTTTCTTATCCCTACAATCTCTACGCTTGGGTAGTTTCCTCGCGCTCTCAGCGATTTGGGACCTGCGCGACTCTGCGCCCGTGGGACTGTGGGCCATGCTGGTCAGTGATGGTGAGTTATGGCGGTTAGTGCTTCGTACGTGTCGCTTTCTGTGTGGTGCAGAGGGTCGGTTCGGCCGATGCGTGTCTAGCGCTTGGGTAGCTCTTCCTCCCCCTTTCGGGCTTTGGTCTCCCCTCCCGGCGTCTGGTTCCTTCGTCGAGCGGTTTCCTTCGCCTGCTTGTCGGTGTTTTGGTTGCTTCTCCGCCTAGCCTCGTCCGTGTTGATGCCGCGTGTTTCGTCGTCGGCTGGCCTCGCTGTTGTTCCTTCTGCCGTCGACGCTGGATTGTGATTCAGGTTTGTCCCCCTTCGGTGAGATGGTTTGTGTTAATGGTTTTATGCGTTGCCTCCGTTGGCCGGTTAGATCTGATCTAGGTGCTTCTGTTCAGGTTGTGAAGGTGGGATCTGGTTGCCGCTGGTTGTATCGGCTTGGGTGACCGCACTGCGTTGACTGTCAAGCTGTTCGGTGCCGCTCTGCTGTTTGTCTGCTTTCGAGGTGCGTGTTTTCATGCGATGTTGTTCTTTGATTATGAGCTTTCATGGTTTGTTTGCCGCGGTACCCTTGTTGTTTTGGTTCGTGAGTGCGGGTATTTTTCTTTCTCTTGCTGTCTTTGCCTTGCGATTTAGCGTCCATGGAGTGTCGGGTGTCTTCGGGCGGTGGTGGTCGCGGTCGGCCGGCGTCGAATGCCGCGGTAGGTGAGTGCTCGCGTGCAAGTGGCTGTCCGCGCCCGGCCCGTGGTTCCGCGCGGGGGGAGAGGGGGGTGTCCACGCGAGGGGGGCGTGGTGGGGGGGGGCGCGGGGTGTGGTGGGCGAGGAATCTTCCAGGCGGGGTGGCCGGGTCCGCGGGGCCGCGGTTGGGGGATCCTCGAGGTGCGGTGGTCGGGGTCGCGGGGCCGCGGGTAGGGGGTCATCCACTGATGATGGCACCGAATCTGCTATTGATTCACGACGTTTTGTTAAGCGCTCGGGTATGCGGCTCCGATACTTCTTGACAGATGATTGCTGCGTTCCTTTTGTTTGGTGTTGTCGGTTCATCGTCGGAAAATGTTCATTGCCGTGCGGGTTTGTTCGCATGCAGGTGCGAGTGTCACGCTGGCGCGTGCGGAAGATGCGCGCACGCCTAGTGGACGTGCCTTCGCCCTCCCTGTTGTCGGCTGCCGAGGCTGCATCCGATGGTTTGTTGTTGCGATGATTCTTTTTCTGTTTTTTGGGCGGGCTGCCGCTGGTTCATGTTGCGTGGTGACCATCGTGCTGAGTGTACATTTATTTTCTTTGCCTTTTTTCCGTGCCTGTCTCCAGTTCTGTTGCGGCCCATGCTGCCAGTCCTGGCGGGTGGACAGGTCGATGTCGTTCGTGGGATGCCTTCAGTTCCGGCGGCTGTGCTGCGTCGCACCGTTGGTAACGTTGTCGATGAACGCGCTGATTGTTCGTGTTCTTCCGTGGTCGTCTCATTTATTTCCGCTGTAGGTTGTTTGGTTCTCCCTTCAGCTCGTGCTCCTTTCACGCGCGAGACCCATAGGAGGAGACGCGTCTCCCGACGCCCTTGGGTGTTTGGTTAGTCCTTTGTTTGGATCTGCATCTGCCTTCATTCTTCCAATTATTCTTCTGCCGTCCTCTTTCGTGCGAGTTGTACCGGCAAGAATTAGTGCTCTGTTCTGTTCCAGGGTTGCCTCCTTGTTTCATTCCGGTAGATCGGTTCCCAAGGCTCTCAAAGGATTATATTTCTTACCTGAAAGGTATACTGTCAGAACTATTATGCTTGCTGAGCTTGTCATCCAGGCAACGGTGCAACCTGCTGTTTTGCGTGTATGAGGACGTAGTGTTTTTTAAAACGAATGGGATGTGAGGAATATTTGCGCAGAAAACAGATGTTGCTGTTTTCGCTGCTGTTATTATTTTGGGATTCATATAGATGTTAGTTTGTTTTGTTGGCTGGATGTGGTTTGGTTTTTTGAGTTGACCTTACTATTTACTTCTGGCCTGTACGGACGCCTAATGTTTGATTCGGTTGAAGTGGCCAATAGTGGTTGTTTTGTAGAACATATGTGTATTGCTATGGTTTTTCGTACTACTCGAAGAATTGGATTGATATAATACGTTTTGTTATGGCGCGATGCATTGGTCTAATTGGGTGCTCTCTGTTGTGTTCGCAATTGGTTACCCGGATAGGTCTTACCACGGCGGTCTTGATTACATGTGCCTTTTTTGCGGCGCTCTGTTCTGGTGTTATGAGAGGATTGAGCGCGGTTCTGGCGTGTCCGAGGGGACCCTAGTTTATAATTTGTGTTGCAGAGGAGGACGAGTAGTGTTGCCCCGATACGTCGATTGGCCGTTACCCTTGAGAGAGCTGGCTGATTTTAGTGGTGGTTCCCGTTCCAGGGAGTTCATGTGACGATCCGCCATTATAATTCACCTTTTGCCTTCACTTCATTGGGGGTCGATATTGACAAGAGTATAAACACCGGCAATGGTCCTTACGTTTTCCGTATACACGGCGTTGTTTCTCACCGTATTGGTTCTCTGGTTCCTTCAACCGGAAAACCTCCACGGTTTGCCCAGATGCCGCTCTTGTTGTTGGAGATTTTGCTGGGGATCGAAGTAAGTTTGATATTGTGGTTCAGTTACAGGAGGGGCCTCTAAAGCAGATTTCTTCTTTGCACCCCGCCATTATGGCTTAGCAGTATCCTCTTTTGTTCCCGTACGGGGAGAAGGGGTTTTATAAGGGCATTAAGTTTGTTCAGGTCGGTGATAGCCCTATCGGTGCAGGGATGTTGTTAGTAGTCTTGAGTATTATTGCTACCGTTGTCACTACAGGAAGGGACAGCCCAACCCTTATATATGTTATGGTCGTCTTTCGGATCAAGCTAAGGTTGATGCTTATTCATGCATAGAATTTAACCGGCTTTCTTACATTAGTAGGAACCTGAAAAAGTTGAGGGGTGAGACCTACCAGGGTTTGTCCGATGCAGTGGGGCAGGGGGCTGCCACTAGGAAGAATGTGGGTGTCCGCATTCTTCTGCCATCAAGTTTTATTGGGTCTCGCCGTTATTTGGCCCAGAATTACCAAGACGCAATGGCCATTTGCAGGGTATATGGGGCTCCAGATTTATTTGTCACTTTTACATGCAATCCGAAGTGGGATGAGATCGCCCTTGCATCGTCGTTAGAGCCGGGCCAGACCCACTCGGATAGGGCTGACGTCTGCGCTAGGGTGTTTAAGATGAAACTTGACGAGCTGTATGATGACATTAAGGGTGGTTCTGCTTTTGGGCCTACAAGGGCTGGTAAGAATACGATGTTTTGGTTACTGCTTTCGTTTGGCTGTTTCCTGTTAGTTGTTGAGTTGCTCACTACTTGTTCTATCTTCCTTTCTTGCTTTGTTGTCTTCTTTGTTTCCGTTATAGTTCCGTACACGGTTGAGTTCCAGAAGAGGGGTCTGCCTCACGCCCATATGCTTTTCTGGCTGGATATCAAGTCTAACGCTGCTTCAGATGGCGGTGCTGATGTGTTCGCTGATTTCATAGATAGTATTGTTTCAGCAGAGTTGCCTGATATTAACGCTGATCTTCTTGCATATGCGTTGGTGGATGAGTTTATGGTGCATGGGCCTTGTGGTTCCATGAATGTGGGCTGTCCCTGTATGAAAGATGGTGTCTGTTCTAAGAGGTATCCAAAAAGTTTCGGACATGAAACCCATATCGACAAGGACGGATTTCCGGTATACAAGCGACGTGACGATGGTCATTTTGTGATGAAGGGGATGTGTCGTTTAAACAACAGATGGGTTGTGCCGCATAATGTGTTGTTGCTTAAGAAGTATCAGGCCCATATTAATGTGGAATGGTGCAACAAGACAAATCTGGTTAAGTATTTGTTCAAGTACATCAACAAGGGTTCTGATCGTGCCAAAATAAAATTGTATGGTCTCTGTGCCGCGGAATTAGAGGATTCTGTTTGCGGTGGTGTTGACGAGGTGGAGGAGTATATTAATTGCTGGTACTTGTCATCTTGTGAGGCTATCTGGAGGCTCTTTTCGTTCGATGTGCACGTTCGGTTTCCATCTGTCGAGAGGCTTGAGATCCATTTGCCTGGTGGCACGAATAGAGTTACTTATACGGAGGATGATAGGCTCACAGATGTGGTTGGCAGACGGAATGTGAGGAAGAGTTCCGTGACTGAATGGTTTGGTATGAATAGGAAGCATGAATCCTATCGGGATCTAACTTACTGTGAGTTCACCAGGAGATATACCTGGTATAAGAGTCGGAAATGTTGGAAGCCTCGTGGTGGCAGTGCTAAGTTAGGTAGGATTAGGTATGTCCATCCTACTACAGGCGAGCTGTTCTATCTGAGAATGCTGTTAATGTGTGCACGGGGAGCTCGGAGCTTTGACGATCTTAGGACAGGGAACGACATATCCTACTTTTCGTGAGGCTTGCCGGGCGCGTGGGCTTTTAGGATATGATACCGAATGGTCTTTCGTGTTTGATGAGACTGTTTTATGGGCCACACCTAACCAACTTAGGAATCTGTTTGTTACGATTTTGATGTTTTGTGATGTTGGGAATGCTTCCGTTTTATTTAATAAATATTGGACGTACATGTCTCAAGATATTTTGTACGGGGTTCGTAGGGCTTTGCGCAATCAGTCATATTCCATGCCAGAAAACCTTCTGCGGTACCGTTTGTTGAAGGAGTTAACAGTGTTGTTCGAGAAGAGCGGTGGATCCATAATGTCTTACAATCTCCCTGACGCTGATGCGATGGACGGTGGTTCGTTCTTGAATAGCCTGGTTGCTGAAGAGATGGGTTATGATAGGTCTGTTCTTGCTACTGAATGGGAGACTATGTATGAGAGTTTGAACATAGAGCAGCTCGATGTTTACGGTAGTATAATCGATGCTGTGAACGATCGTAGGCCTGGTGTTTTTTTTGAGTCGGGATATGGGGGTACCGGAAAGACTTTTTTGTGGAGGACAATTGCCGCTAAGTTGCGTTCATGTGGGAAGATTGTTCTTGCAGTTGCGTCATTTGGTGTTGCTGCATTGCTACTGCCAGGCGGGAGAACTGCCCGTTCGCGTTTTCACATCCCCGTTGATGTTGATGATTCTTCCGTCTGTGGTATAGGTCGTGGTACCGTGCTTGCGGATTTGGTCAGGCAAGCTGCTTTGATATTGTGGGATGAGGCGCCAATGTCCCATAGGAAATGCCTTGAGTGCTTGGACCATTCTCTGAGGGATTTACTTTCCGAGAATCAATCATCAAATGCTTCTCTTCCTTTTGGTGGTCTTCCGGTGGTTCTTGGTGGTGATTTCCGCCAAGTCTTGCCTGTGATGCCTGGAGCTTCTAAGCAGAAAGTGCTGGACGCCGCTCTTTGTAGTTCCCCTTTTTGGCAGGATGTTAACGTGTTTAGTCTCCGTACTAATATGAGGTTGCAGGCATCAGGTTTGTCAGAGAGTGAAAGAGGTGAGTTGGCGGAGTTCGCAAAATGAGTGCTTGATGTTGGTGACGGTTTATTGCCCACGCAAAAGCGTTCCGACGATGGCGAGAATGTATGGGTTTCCATACCCGATAGGTTTCTTGTTATGGGGAAGGTTGATAGGATTGCTGGTATAGTTGATGAAATATATGATAATTTCTTGCTTTCTATGACCGTGCTTCGTATCTGGCGGATAGGGCTATTGTATGCCCCACGAATTCAGTTGTTGACGAGGTTAATGACTTCATCACGGCGATGATCCCGTGTGTTCTTAGGGAATATCTCAGCGCTGATAGAATTGCCCCTTCTTCTGAGCAGGTCCCTAACGTCGAGGAATTATATCCGGTAGAATTCTTGAATTCTATTGTCGTGCCTAATTATCCTCATCATTGCTTGAAGCTAAAAGTTGGCGTACCTGTGGTTCTGTTGAGAAATCTGAACCAGTCGCAAGGGTTGTGTAATGGAACGAGACTGCTTATTACTAAACTTGGTGATTATGTATTCGAGGGGACTGTTCTAACTGGCCTTGCAGTTGGGCAGTTGGTTTGCATACCTCGCATAGTTCTTAACGCCACATGTCCAAGATGGCCTTTTGTGCTCCAGAGATGACAATTTCCTGTTAGGGTTTGCTATGCCATGACCATAAACAAAAGCCAGGGTCAGACATTGGGGAAGGTTGGGTTGTACCTTACGGATCCTGTGTTCACCCATGGACAATTGTATGTTGCTGTATCAAGGATTACTTCGCCCGCTGGTTTGCGGGTGCTTATTGAGGAAGAAGATGGGTCTTGCGGCCGTATGACCAAGAACATTGTGTACAAAGAAGTCCTCGCCGCGTTTAGCCAGTGATCGGGTTTATTTTTATGTTCCTTTTGTTCCTTACATGCTTGTGGTGTTCGCGGTTACAGTGATGATGATGAGGTGGAGTCTGTTGTAGTTATGCTACCAATGACGATATGTTTGTGTCTGTGAGGATGTGTGGTGCTGTTTTTAAAATACGTTCGCTATTTATTAGCTTGTGCAATAAAGAAAGTATCCTTCTTTTTGATGTCTGTTCTGATGTGCCCCTTGTGTCTTAAATTTTTTTTTTGATGGGATAATTTAGTCTTGCCTTGGCATCTGGTATTGTAATTAGTGATTATTGACGATTATATATGCATGATGGTTTTGCTATTTTGTGTATTCCTGAGCTGTGAACTGATATTTCTATTGCCCTGCTTTTTTAAACAGGATGGCGGGATTGCCGTACTCTCTTTTGGAAGACGTTACAGGCGATAGGCAGGATTGGCGTGTCCGTGTCAGGGTTGCTCGCATTTGGAACCAGTGGAGCATGGACAGGCCTGATGATCTTCTACGTATTCATCTTGTTCTTGCCGACGAGAAGGTGCTGTGTTTGGTTTGCGTTTTGATTGGTTTGTTCTGCCGTCCTCTTGTGATGGTTTGTTCTATTTTATTTAGGGTGAAGGGATACATGGCATCATTGCTAAGCCTTGGCTGTCTAAGTTTGCTGAAGTCTTGAAGGAAGGTCGTGTGTACTATCTTCAGTATTTCGAGGTTACACCTGCCAGGGATTGGTTCCGTCCTGTCTTACACCGTTTTGAGATCAGACTCGCGAAATGGAGCACTGTGACCGAAGTTTCTCCCATGCCTGACGACTTCCCCCTTCATACATACAAATTGCGCACGTTTCAAAATCTGTTGGACAATATGGGTGACAAGATGTTCTTGGCAGGTTTGTGATGCTTTCTTCTTTCATTACTGATTTAGTTTATGCACGTTTTTTATTGATATACGTTTAGCATGCGCTGAGACGTTTTTTCTTTGCGAATATTTTCTCTGTCGGTTTATGATACCAGATGTGGTTGGCATCGTTACCGGCGTGTCTCCCTTGATTTCGGTCGATGTTAAAGGACGTCAGGTTTCAAAACGAGTTGTCCGTCTTACGGATACGAGGTGTTATATGAATTGTCCTACAAATTTTATAGATGATATTCTTTGTGCTTCTTTACTGAGTTTGTTTGCGGCCTGGTGTTAGAAATTTTTGCCTTGATTCCCTTGTTCGTTTCAGGCAGACAGCTATATTGGCTTTGTGGGACGAAAATGCTGAACATTTAGACGCAGATGCTTTGGTTGATTCTAGCCTCAGAGAGCCTGTCATTGCCTTGGTCATGGGATGTACTTACAAGATAGAAGATTGTGAGTTCCTCGGTTGTATGCTTTTTGTATTCATTAATGCAATCTGTCGTGCGGGCCGGTGCTTCATGACTGCGTTCTATTCTAAACAATTTTTTGTTGGCCCGAATGATTCTATGCAGCGATGCTCAGTTTGTCTGCCAGTTATGGTTCGAAGATCTGTATAAACATTGCTAATCCTGGCATTGTCTTCCTGAGAAATAGGTGAGAAATATCCATACGTAAGCCTGGACGTCTTATTTTTGTGTGACTTGCTAATTGTTTTCTTTTATTTACCATACCTGTGTCATTTCCTGCGTTGATGTTCGCGTTTTTGTAGTGTCTGTGGGTGTGACTCTTTTTTGCTTCTTCATATAACCTGTAGGGCTGGAAGTGTCCAGTATACCATCGAATGGATCGTGGATAAGGGACAAGGGTTCAGTGTTGTTGAGGTGGAAAAGTCTGATGTGGAGAGCCTTGGTTCCATGATACCTCACGTGGCTGCGGTACTGAATATGCCTTTTGTTTTGGTTTTGTTTGGTGTGCTTTATGTAGTTTTTAGGCGTTCTTTGTGCTGGCTTTTGCAGAATAGGAAGTTTAGATGTTACATTGTTATCAAAGAGTTGGTCCACGACCAGAATTGGTGGTTTCTTTCATGCGATACTTGCACTTACAAGGCCACAGAGGAAGGGGATGCTTACAAATGTACCAACAGTGCTTGCGGTTCTACAAGTGCCAGCCCAAGGTGATGTGAATAAATTTGTTATGTTGTTTGCCATCTTCTTGCATATCCGCGGTCTTGTTTTTTCTTTCGTCCGTCTGTCCCAGGCTTGCGAATTAATGTTGTAGGTACAAGCTTATTGTAGTGGCTGCTGAGAAGGAGTCGACTGTGGAGATGGTCTTTTTTGGTGATGTTGCAAGGGATCTGATTGGGAAGCCTGCCATCGATTTGGTTGCGACATCCCATGAGACGGCTTTCGCTGTTCCTAAGGAGTTATTAGATTTGGTTGGCAGGAAATACATTGTTGATGTCGCTGTTTCGCGTTACTCTTTCCGCATGGACCATATATCTTTTCAGGTTTTGAAATTTTACCCGGAGGGAGGATCTGTGTATGTGGATTTCGTGGCGTCATGTGCGACGGGTAGTGGACTGTCACCTGGGAGTTCACTACTGGTAGGTTTGTGATCTGTTTGACGATAGCATTTGGCGACTTCCATTTGATATGCGCCCTTCTTTTCGATATTGCACTGATTTGGTTCTTAGGGTGTATGGTTTTGGGTTTTCATCCGAGTCTGCAGATAAGTTGACGCCTGTTGCACCTTCGGCGGGGGTGGTGGGGCAGCATGCTGGTGAAACATCGTCTGTTTCGGGCGCTGAAGATTTGATTGATCCATTAATCATTGGCGATGAGGATGTCGGGGATGATGCAGCCGACGATTCGTTCATGCCGCCACGTGATGTCCTGGTTTGTTTTTCGGTCATGAAATTGCTTTTCTTCGGGTTTTGTATAGAAGCTTGCTAGCTGCTTTTGAACGCATGGGCGGTTGTTCTTCTGCGTTGTTTATCTGTGTTATGCACGTGCACGTGGGTTTCACCTGATGGTGGATGTGTTTTCTGTTAGGATCAATCAAGACTACCGGACCTAAATGGGTTGTCCAAGAAGGCTGGCTCTAATATGAAAGGTGCTTCTGCCGATAAGAGAAAGGATAAGAGGTTATTTCTTTGCACGGGTCCTCCACGTGCTATATATTTGTCGTGCCATAATAGACTGATGACTGGTCTTCTGTATGTTCTTACCATTTTTTTTTAGCTGTGATTTGCTGACAGGCAGCGACCCGGGATGTCCAGGTCGAATGCATCCAAGAAGCTGTTCGCGGTCCAAGAAAGTCTCGATGAATCTAAGTAGTTGTTCAGGTACTGGTATGCCCCTCATCCATGTCTGCATAGTCGCTGCTTGTCGCCTGTTCCATGCAGTTAATATTATAATTACATGCTATGGTCGTCCTGACCATTGTCTTTCTTTCCAGCACCATCTCACGACTGTGGCTGTTCGTCCTTGCTTGCATGGCTCTGGTTGCTTCTCAGATTGCGGCTCGACGGTGAGATGGGGCGCCCTTTGTTGTGAACGAAGAAGCTGTCGACATTGTTTGTGTTTCACAGTGTCTGTTCTTGGTTGTTCGTGTGTTGATCTGAAGATTTATGTAAGGCTTTGAGGCGGCACTATTTACCATGTTGGTTGTGAGACTTATATACGTCGTCTCGGGGAGGGCGTTTTGATGTTTCTGTTTGTTCTTTAGGACGTGTACCATCGTAACAGGTTGCTTCTGTCTCCCCGTGCGTACATCTTCGTGTGATGTTGTCCCGGTTGGTACATCTCAGCCCGTGGCTCAGGCCGTTCCGTGTATAGTTAGGTTCATGTCAATCTCCTTGCCCGATGATTCTCTGTTCGTTGTTCAGCGCCGTCTGAGGTCCGATTTTGCTTTTTTTTTGCCTAATGCACACATGAAATCCTGGTTTGGTTAGGCAAGCCAACGGACGAGATGATTTCTCGCGTTTGCGCAATCCTCATGGCCATTGGTACGGATTGAGAACGTGTAGCGGCGGATGGGTTGTCCTGATGCGTGAGACAGAATAAATTTATATGAGCGTGTAAGCTAATAGTGGGCGCCAAAGAAATTCGATTAATTTCATGTCCTGTGGCGCCCTCCCGTGCGAGTCTATTATTATAACTTGTTTCGGCGTTTTTGTTCATAAAAAAATGTGTCGGTATTCACCTGATGCACGATATTCGTGGGCGGTGGTGCGCTCGATGTTTAGGTTTCATTTAGTCTGGCCTTGTTTGCATGTATATTTATGTGTTTCCTGCCTTCTGCATGAAAAAAAAAAGGTACGCAAGTTGTCGCAAAGCTGTCGAGGTTAAAGGAAAAGGGAGTGTAAATGGGATATTCACGGGGAAGGTTTGAGGAAGACGGCGGCCCAGTAGGCGACGCATCTTCGGTCGTTTTTATCTGATCGTTTGTGGCGTCCTCTCCGGTCTGGCCCAGGTTAAAAAGAAAGCTGCGGAGTAATGTTTTGGGATCATAGCTTTTTTAATGGGCTTGAAACGTTTACTGAGATGGACCTATATGCGATCGTTCTCGGTGTGATTTTTTTTTCCAGAATATCTGCAACATGCGAAACGGATGGGGTCTGCGGTGTGGGTCAGGAAGGGACAGTGGATGCTTACTACGGAATACGGAATGGAAGGATTGAAAAAAAGAATAAACAATTGGGATGTGCCGGCTACGCGACGTTTGTCGGGCTTACGTATGTATGGGACTCCTTTTCTAGCCAAAGGTGCTTGTTGTCCTTCCCGCTTATGCTATGGTTTCAAGGACACGTCGGTGTCTTAATTCATGGTGCGATCCTAACATGATGTCCGATGATAGTAACAGATTGCTGCTATTTTATATTATTTTTGGGGTGTTTGGGTGTTTGCTGAGAGTTTTCTTATTGCTTGTGGTGTGTGCGTTTGGTAGTGTCTCAATGTAGCTGTCCTATTCTAGAGAAATAATCTCGCGGGCTTGCATTCCTTGCGTGATGGCGCAGCTTCAGAGCGCGCGTTGTTATATGTGATTTAATGTGATGTGTGTGGGATGAAGCCGCACGATATTGTCACGTTTTGTTTAGAAAAAAGAAGAAGACCGTGCTCAGGTTCTGATTTATTATTTGTTCGTTTGTTTAGCCTGGTTGTACGGATTGCTTCGTGCTTAGTGTGCTCGAGCTATACGATATCGATCGACGGTCTTGCGTTCTGGATGGACCAAAAAAAGGAAAAAAAAAGGACCCAATGCCTGCGCCGGGTCCAGAACCATTTGCACTTGGTGCGGGCGCCCGAGGGGCCTTCACAGCGGCTCGGTACAACGGTGGCATGTGATGGGCCTTTGCTGCGTGGCATCCAGCCTGTTTTGGTAATCTAGAGTGTTCCGTCCTTCCGACGAGGTGGGTCAGCCGAGCCTATAATAGGAGCGACCATGGTCTTGTTGCTTCCCATTGTTCACCCGCTGATACTACATTTCTACTACAGCTTCTTCCGCCTTTCTTTACTATAGGTCATGGCATCTCAGGGAGAAGGGAATGCGGTGCTTGCAGATCTGGGTGCAGTTGACGGTGTTGTGGTGCCCAGCGATCCATGGCTGCGCAGTTGAGGGAGAGTTTGGTACGGTACGCAAGATCTATTCAAGATGCTATCGTCATGCAGGCGAGATTCCAGATGGATGAGCATGCCTCCAGTGGAACGGTACTTTCTTCTTGTTCTCTTGTTTCGGTATTTTGCGGGAGTGGGTTTATACATGTTCTCTGTGCTTTACGTCATGTTCTATGGTGTTTTTGAGTGAAACGTATACATTCTTCCATGCATGCCTTCCTTCACATGTAAACGTGCTTTTGTTGACACTGGTTCGCATGTCTCTGTATGGATCTGCGGATGCATGACAATGTGCCTTTTAGTACGCTGTTTTTGTTATTACACATCTGTTTTTGTCTGCCGTTTCTTGCGATTTCTGAGTTTGAACTGTGTGTCTTTCGTCTCATGTTACTCGCGGAGGTATTTTGCTTTCGTTCTTACCACACGTTTTTGCCTTCGGGATTTAATATTTCATTTTGATGTCCTTTATCTGAATATGGGGGTTGATCCAGTGGCTGTTGTAGTACGTACGGAGGATTTCTTCCTCCGTATGCTTTGCGTAGGGGGTGGGGGGTCGGGGGAGCTGGTTTTTTTTGTGTCTGGGAGTGCACAGCTGCATGCATGTTGTGTTGGCCGATGCGGCTAGGTTTGCCGGTTGCTGAGGATGTGGTGCATCGTCTTGAGTTTGTAGCTGCGCGGCATGATATGCTAATCGCAGATGTAGCCGATCTGTCTTTCGTTTATACAGCTGTGCCAGCTTGTATGGGATCTGTTAGGTGACATCTGCGTGCATGTGTATCTGTGTTACTGAATATATGCTTCTGCTTATACTTGTACTTGGATCCATGGCTGGTTGCTGCATGCATGCGTTCTTGTGCTCTTCCATGTGTTCGTACCTTCTCGGATTTCTAGCCCATTTCTGCATGCACGTGTGTTTGTGTTCTTGGATTTGGCGGCTGGATTGTTGGGATCTGATGTGGTTATGCTGGTGTGTTTTACCTAGCAAACTAAAACTTGCTTTCATTTTATTTTTTCGACCTCTCTGCTAGGTATACCGGGTGTCAAGGATCCAGGTGGCACGGCCGCTGATAGATCAGCTCCGCTTGACACTGTTCGCCGAAGGTATGGTTCGTCAGCATGATGATAGCTGAGGGCGTGGATGAAGGTCGAGCTGCCCGCATCGGCTCCTCATCCGGAGTTTACCGTGGAGGAAATATGGGGCGACTCAGCGCCAGATCGCGATGCTGCCGATGAGAAGCTAGGGGAGAGGATCCTTCAGCGTTTCACGTCGAGGGTGCCGATCACTATCAATGACATAAATCTCAAGTATTTTAATAATCTCAAGTATTTTGATGGATCTCTGAGGCAACAGCTTGATCGGGCATGCGTAGAAATCAGGCGTTGCGTGAGCAAAACTATATCTTGTGGCAGGCGAACAATAAATTTGTTCTCGGCTGGTTTGCCCGTACTCGCCGGTATGGCCCTTCCACCTGGCGTGCTGCAGCGTTCCGGTGGGACACCTCCAGTAAGCCGGCAGGAGAAGTTGGCTGAGGCTCTCCTGCGTTTGCTCTTCGACTACGACGACGGCAACGAAGCGCTATAAGTTAGCAATTTTATTAATGCAAGTTCTCCTGTGAGGTGCTCTTTCGTTGTTGTTCCTAACTTCGATCTTGATTTTCACTTTCCAAGGTGAGCGGCTGTTGGAAGCCTTTTGTGTTGAAGCGGCCTGGGCGATCAACGGAGTATGTGCCATGCTGATCGTATGTGTGTGCTGGTGTGTGCTAGACGTCAGAAGAGTCGTCATATCGCAGTTAATGTGTTGCGCAGTTTGTGTTCTATCTTTAGAGTCGAGTCTGTAAGCTCTGAGTTGGTCCTGCTGGGGTGTTCCGTGCAGGGCGGCCTGGTGTAGTGGCAGTGTGTTCTGTTCTTCCGTTTGTACAAACGGAAAGAAAGTAGCTACTTGTTTCCATGCGTCCGAAGGAAAGGCTACATGACCTTTCTGTAGCTGTCGTGTTGCTTGTCTGTGCTAGAACGATGAGCCGTGTTCTGTAGAGTTGTACTGGTGCATAAGATCTGTGCGATGTGAGTGTATGGATATGTGCGATTGTGTTTGTGTTCGCTTGTGTTTGTCGCACTGTGTTATGCATTGTCTTGTCTCTGAGCCATCAGTTTCTTTCTTCTAGAGTAGTAAAATAATCAACGCTTTTCTTTCTTGCATGGGCCAGCGGTTGCTTAGTGCGTTAGGCAAGTAGTATATATGGCAGTATTGTTCAGTCAACGGAAGATCCAAGGGACGGAATGTACTGCTGTTCGTTCCTGACATGTCGACATAGGCGGTAAGTGGTGTAGGGTCGGTTGAGGCACGTCATTTTGAACTAGCCACATGTAGCGTTGCATGCGCGGGATCCGCAGACGTGCATGCCTTTGTGATGTAATCTTCTTACGCGTGCCCAGTGCGCTGTCTCAGGCGGTTCCTTCGCTGGGTTTTCCATTCGTCTGAGTATGCAGCGGATTCTTTTGTTGCCTATATATGTGTTCGTCCAACCCGCTCCAGTTTTGCCAATGCGGTGGAATACGGTGGGATTTTATTCTGATCGGTCTTGTCGTCTGCGTCTGCCGGAACTTTTTTTTTGTTACAGTTAGTGCACGCTTTCACGCGACCTGAAATATGTGGTTACATTAATTAATCGGATGCTGCACGTTGCAGGGATGTCTCATCGCCGCCGGAGGAGCATGACTACGAGATGTTGGTTAATGAAATAGATGAAGAAGATGAGCGCCTTGGTTTTGACCTGGGATTGCCTCCGAAACCTCTTGGTGAGTTGTTTGGTGGAGGTTTGCCGTTTTGTATTGTTTGATCATTTCTTTTATCCGTCATGTTTTGGGGAGTACTGTGAGGTTGGACGTTCGTTTTCACTTCCAGAACTTTTATTCTTTGCGATGTATGTAGAGAGAACAAGAACAATATGGATTAGCCGTAAATTAATTCTAGGGGAGATTTTAAGAGAGTTAGGAGCGGCGGCACCGGTCTACAGTGTGAGCTGGCGGGACTCAAGGTTTTATGTTATGCTAAAGGTTGGCGTTCCTGAATTACGTGAGGGTATGAATTTGGCGGACACTTGGATATACAGTGACGGACCGTGGCAAACTGCGCGTGATGCAGAAGAGGAGGCTGCTCGCAGAATGATCAATTGCCTCAAAAGGAAGCACGATTTCGAAGTGGACGATGCTAACTGGCCAGATAAATATCTATGTTGCTCTGGTCGTTTTAACTGCGTGATGGAGCTGCGGAAGGTGAAAGAAGAGAACGCTGAACTGAAGAATACAGTTGAGTATTTACGTCAGGGATGGAAGGCCACATTAGGTGAACTAAGTATCACTCACGATATGGCATACGCAACATGCTGCACGGCATTCGAAGCCTATACGACAGACACGTCTGATGCTATATCTGGTGTCTTGAGTATCGCTACGGATTTAGAGTGTCAGGCTGGCAGAGCATTGACGGAAGCAACGAGCGCCTTCGATGACGCTCCCAAGGACCGACTGTAGTAGGTTTTCTGTTATGGAAGGGGCAAGGGTGTTTGTCCATGCTATCGGAAGCATTTCGGTCGTTTGTAATGTTTATGGTTTGTCTAAATGTTTAAGTGTTTTCGTATTATTAGGATGTAATAACGAGTCGTTTGTAATGTTTATGGTTTGCCTGGTTTTAATTTTCTACTGCACCGTCCTTACTGATTTGGTTACTTTTTGGGGGGTTCGTTGTTGTCGTCGCTCGGTGCTCCGACACCGGGGGCGTGCAGCCACGTCCCCCTTTCAGGTTCGGTAGGAGCGTCTGGGGTGGAGACTAGATGATCGCCGGCACGGCCGACGAGGCCCTACTGGGCCGGCGAGGCAAAGTGCTAGGGGTACGCGCTAGTCCAAGAACAGACGTACGCCCGATTTTTACCCAGGTTCGGGCCACCCGGAGGTGTAAAACCCTACGTCCTGCCTGTCTGAGCTGATATTGATTATGGATCAAATGTTTACAGGTTGCCGGGCGAGCTCCCGGGCTTTCTCTCAGTGGCTAGGCACTCCTTACCGCTCTCTGCTGGCTGCCTGCTGGAGCCACTAAGCATCTATCGAGCGAGCTTCGTCCGAACCAATTAACTGACCAACTGACTAACCTGTCCCCAAAAAAAACCCCCTCAGACCGTTGGCATGAGTCCTCCTTTTATACACAAGGGGATGCCACATGTGCCACGGTGCATGGGCTACAAGTGTCCAACGGGGAGGCATGCGACTCTCCCTGGTGAGTTGGTGGCATGCATGGGTGCCACCTCCGCTGCTAGGGGCCTAAGACCCTAGGGTAGGATTGGACAACCACTGTTCCTTCGACCCGACGGGTAACTACCCATCGGTCGGCTCGTTTACTGAGCCGCGCACCTTACTCCCTGCCTTGGTGGGACCGCGCGTTCCGCGCCTGCCACGCGCCCGTGTGGCGCTGTCCAGCGGGCCCCACGACCCGAGGCGGGGGCACGCGTCCGGGAGCCTCCAGTCCCCGCAAGTCGGCCCGGGAAGCACCCGGGCCCAGCGTGCCCGGGAACCTCCTCCCGGGAAGCTGCTTCCCGGGAGGTGCCTAGTCGGGAATATTCCGGGAGGCCCCGTTAGCCCATTTCGGGGCTGGTAGCTTGCCGGGAAGCTCGTTGGCGCTCCCCGGGATGAGACCTTCCCGGGAATCCGGGGCAGGGGGCCACGCGTCGCGCAGCGGTGGTACCCCGGGTGCCACTGGTGCGACAGTAGCCCCCGGGCGTGGGCCGGCATCACCTGTCCCCGGAAGGGTCTCTTCCTAGCCGGTTGTCGGACTACGCCCTTAATCGACGCGTGGGCCCCCGATCAGTTGCGGGCCCGTGCCCCTTCGCTGCCCCGTGTACGGCACCGCCAAAAGCGGAGTAGTGGGCGCGAGATTTCCGCCCTAATCCCCCCCCCTAAATGGGGTAGTTATGGCCACTCCGCGCATTACTCCCAGTGATTAGAAGTTATCCCCGCGCACCCGTAGGGTACAGAACCGGCCGTTATCAAACGACCGGGCGTCATAAATCTTCCACTATTGGCAACGGGGAGCAACACTTTGCCCTTTCGCCTCCATCCTCTTCCGCATCTCGCATCCCTGTGCTCTTGCCAGCTTCCACCCTTGCTCCTCATGGCGCCCCCCACCACCAGAAAGGGGAAGGAGGTCCAGTCTTCGAAGAAGCCCGCGACCAGCAAGACCGAGGCGGCACTCAAAGCGGCCGCCGCCAAGGATCAGAAGAGGCAGGAGATGTGCGCGAAAGTAGCCTTCTTCCGCCCCGGCTACAACGGCGAGGCGCTGGGGAAGCTCCGGCACGCCGTCGCCTCCAACTTCAACGAGCACGGGGAGACGCGGATCTTCCCGGCGGGCGTCGAACACCAGGATAACGACTTCCGGGTGTTCGCGCGCTTCCTCCTCTGCGGCATGGTGCCGCCCTTCTCTCTGTTCCTCCACGTGCTGATGGAGTCCTATCAGCTGCGGGTGGTGCAGCTCCACCCCACCTCGCTCTTCCTCCTCGCCACCTTCCAGTTCCTCTGCGAGGCGTTCGTGGGGGTGATGCCGTCGGTGGGGCTCTTCCGGCATTACTTTTACCCGCGCATCGACAATGCGAAGGCGATGTCGTCGGGGGTGGTTTTCCGTGCCCGTGACCAGATGAAGTCGGAGTTCATCGTCCGGTCGGGGAAGAAGATCGAAAAAGAATGGCGGGGCGACTGGTGCTGGGTCCGAGTGGAGGACCCCCCGGAGTTCATCCAGCCGCCGACGGGGCTGCCGGTGCCCCAGATCGGCTGGCAGGACAGGTACCACCGCGACGCCGACCTCCTCCCCATCGTGGAGAAGATCAAGGCGTTGCGGCTAGCGGGGCTCACAGATGTCGACGTGGCGCGCACCTTCGTCCTTCGGCGCGTAGCCCCGCTGCAGCTGCGTTCCCGGCCCGCGTGGATGTACACGGGCTCCGGGGACAGGACACGCCTACAGGCGGACGGCGTGGACTTGGAGTCCCTCAAGACGTGGGTGAAGGGGATCTCCGGCGAGGTCTTCCAGTCGATAGAGTTCCCGCCGAGGGTCTCCGCTCTCCATGCCGGCATCAAGGCGCTCAGCGACATCGTTGGCGCCTTCCCGCCCTGCAACGAGTGGGGGCTGATGGACGACACCCCCACCCGCATCCCGCACGCTCCCCCGCAAGCACCCCGCGGGAAGCAGGTGCTCGAGGAGAGCGAAGGCGGGTCCGAGCCCAGCTGGCCCTCCCTCCGGTCGCTGGACAACGAGGCGGGCCAGGTGGCTGCGTCCCCGGAAGTCGTCGCCGTGGAGGACGATGACGAGGAAAGCAGCGACAGCGCGCCCCTGATCCTGAGAAGGTCGAGGGCGTTCGTGGCGGCCGCAGCCACTTCTTCAACAGCGACATCTGCCCCGGCAGCGGCCCCCACCCTGGCGGCGGCCGCCGCTCCTGGGGCGCCCGTTGGTACCACGACGGCATTCGGGGCAACAGGGGCCGCGAGTGCCTCGGCGGCGGCCCCTGTCTTGCCGGCGGCCGCCGGCTCCGCGGCGGGAACCGGCTCCGGGGGGCTCGCCGGCACCCCGGCAACGTCAGCACCTGCGGGGGCCTTCGGCGCCCCGGCGACGGCCTTTGCTCTGGTAGCGGGGGCCTCTGCGAGCTTGGCGCCCGGCGGTGCGGCGGCATCGCCATCGACACCTGGAGCTCTTCGGGTCACGACGACACCGCGGGCGCCCACGGCGCCGCCCGCCCGGGGGGTCTTCCGGGGCTTCGCGCTCCGGCGCAACCCTCCGAAGTCCTCGCCGGCGGGCGCCAGCAAGAGGGCGAGGAGTGATTCCCCGACCGGCTCGCCAAGCAAGAGGACGCGCGCGGACACTGGCGGCGCCACCGACCCCGCTGCCTCGGGGGCTAGCGTCGGCACGGGCGCGCCCCTTGGCGACCCAGCCCAAGCGGAGACAGGGCCGGCACCAGGTATGTCTTCGTCGATTCCCTGCAACTGCAATTCCTGCTAGCCAAATTCACAAACATGCCTTCTCTTTCTGCAGCGAGCGGCAGCTCGCCCGCGGCAAGACCCTTGGACGCTCCTGCTGGCGCAGGCGAGGTAGCGGAGGCTGCATCGGCAAGCCCGACGGCCGCACAAGGTAACCGCCCTGGTCGCCCCTATTCGCCTCCGATGACACCAACCATCGCCGACCCTCATGCTTCTCCACGGGTGCAGGCACAAGCGTGCCCGCGCCCGGAACGGGCGCGGCCGTGGTCGACCCCGACACGGTCGTCGGGGCCACGGGGGCGGAGGTGGAGTCGGAAACGGCTCCCAAGTCCGCCCCCGCCGCGACGGACACAGCGGCAACAGTGGGGACCGCCGCCGCCGCGGCGGCACCCGGCGACGCGCCAGAAGCCGCGGACGTGGCCGGCTCAGGCTCACCCTACGTCCCGCAGGGGACGACCCCCGCCGGAAACAGGGAACCCTCTCCAACCCTGGTGTCCCAGAGCCTGGGCGCGGGAGAAGTTGTCGGCAAGACCCCCGGGAGCAAGTTGGCGACCCCACGCCCAGCTCCACTTCAGCAGCTGGGGCTTCGTCATCCTCTGGGGCTCTCTCCGGCACCGACCTCGGCACCCTCGCCGGGGTCGCTTGGAATCCTCTTACCTGGGATCCGAGCGTCTTCGAGCGGGGGCACCGGTTCCTGGACGCTGTCCGGGACCAGCAGTTCGCCTTCGTCACCTCCTACAACGAGGTGAGGGAGCGCCACACCGCCGCCAAGAATCAACTCGGCGAGGTGCGGGAGGCCGTCGAGAGAGAGCGGCGAGAACTCTCCCGGCTGCGCGAGGAGACGCGCCTCGCCAAAGAGGAGGCGCGGCTGGCCCGGCAAGCCCTGGAGGCTGCTCGGGAGCCGATAGTCCCGGAGACCGAGCTCCGTCGGCAATTGGAGGTCCAGCGCACGGAGCTCCAAGGTAGGCTTGACGCAATGGCGGCAACCCTAGAAGCTTCCCGAAGGAACATGCCGAGGTGCTCGCGACGGCCCAGGCGCGGCTGGACGAGAAGAGCGAGCTGATCGCCAACTACCGCGGCGAGATCGAAGGCCTCCGCGTCCTGCTGGAGGGGCAGGTCAAGGCCGCTGAGGGCGCGGCGAGAGCGGCGACTCAGCACGAGGCCGAGCTCAACTCGGTTAAAGGCAAAGCGGCCGGGCTTGAGGACGAGTTGGCCGCCGTCCGGGAAGAGCTCGCCAAGGCCGGCGAGGCGACCGCGGCCCAGGCTTTGGAGCTTGCGAAGCTGGAGGGCCGCGTCCGCAAGGCTAAGAAGGCCGCGCATGATGCCTGACTCCATCACAGCACGCTGATCGGGCAGCGGCAGCTCGAGACGGATAAGCTGGCGAAGATCGCCGGGTCGCTGCGCGACTTGCTGCCCAAGTTCTAGCTGCAGGCGGCGGAGGTGGACGGCACGGACGTCACGACGCTGATCCCCTTCTTCTCCGACTTGTTGGGGAAGCTCGGGGCGCTCGACGTCTGGATCGCCAAGTACGGCGCCAACGAGGTCGCCAACTGCGCCCGGGAGGTTGCTGGGACAATCCTCCCGCGGATTCATCTCCGGGACCCGGAATTTCCCTTCGAGTCCCTGCTGGACGCTTGGTCTGACAGCGAGGACGAGCCCACGCACACCCAGGCAGTGCGCGAGTTCGTCGACGAGGTCGTCGAGCGGATGTAGATGAAGCCGGAGCCTGAACCCCCCGTCGACCCCCCGGCCGAAGAAGACGCGCGGGATCCGGGGCCGCACCCAGCGGGGCAGTGCTCAGTTTCGTTCAGCTTTTAGCGAATTCAGCGTTCATGTTCAGATACTTAGCTTTCCGTTTGGTCCAACGTTTCGCGATGCTCTGCGGTAGAGTGCAGGCGGGGTGCCACCTCGGTAGGAAACCACCCGGGGTACCTGTTCAGGGGAAACGATCTCGGAGGGATGCGGCAGGAACGCGGGGGCAGGATCGCCCACGCGGCAACCCTCGCCCTCAGGGGCGGACCCTAGCCTTCAGGGACGAACCCTGGCTTAGGAGGGCTCCGCTCCAGGAGCAGCCGCGAGACGGCTATAACGTCCTCGGCGCCGGCTTCGCCACACCTCGAACGGCGGGTACGGGTGACGAGGAAGTTATAGCCTTCCAGCGACAGCCCCCGCAACTAGGGAGACCTGGGTTTTCTCTAGGGGACTCGCCCCAAGGGATGCGACGACCCTTGTTACCCGGGAGCTAAACTGCTCGAGGGCCGCGGCAGGGACGCGGTGATGGGCCGGAACGAGCGACGTGCGCCGGCACCGGCGCCATCACAGCGGCCTCGCAACGACCCGCGCCCGAAGAAGACTCTCTCAAAGGGAATGCGGCCGGGTCTCTGTGGTAGCGCACCCGCTGGCACAAGGCACGGATGGCACGCACTACCGTAGAGTCTCCGCGGTCGACCCTGCTCCTTGCGGAGGTGTCCTACGGAGGGGGCGACAAGGGCGCTGTGGCAATGCACCCCGTCGGCACTGGACGCCGACGGGACGAACCGCCACAGTGCCTCTGCGGCGACCCTCGCCTCGGAACCGCCCCTTTGAGGAAGCGCAGCAGGGGCACAACGGCAGTGCACCTGTCGGCGCGGGACGCCGACGGCACGCACGACCCCTGTGCCTCTGCGGCGCCCCTCGGGGTGGGCTCGATGGGGTGGTGCGGCAGGGGCGTGATGGCGGCGCATTCGCCGGCGCTAGGCGCCGGCGGGAAGCACCACCTCCGCGCCTCCGTCACACCACCTGCTTTCACGGCCCCGAACCCGGCTTCGCTCTGAGCAATTCCATGGTTGGGGCGCGCCTTTTATAGGCACGGGGGGGGGGGGGGGGGCTTGCCACCGCGCGCGACGGATCCGCACGGCACTGTGGCACCTTTACCCGAACGCGGCGCCGTTTCCGCCGCCAGGCTTACCGGGTAACCACGGCACACGCGGCGGCCAGCCGACAACCCAGAAGCCTCGGAGTGCGGTGAACCCCTTGTGTTGCGGTGCTCCCGCACCACAAGGCACCGGTGTACGATGCGTCCCGTGGGCAGCTCACGGGCACCACAATGTACAAGATTCCTCCCTTTCCTGCAGGTTAGACTCTTACCAGATCCTAGGTGCTGAAAAAATTTCGAAACTTATGAAAACAAGTAACACAGGTAAATCAGATAAATCTCATTTCTCCTACTTCCCAGCCCTTTGTGCACTTAAAGCAGGAGGCAAGAGGGGGAAAACAAGCGAATGAACAAGGCAAGAACAAAGCTCAGGGGTGAAACACCTATCTTTATTCACAGTTAACTAGTGGTTTACACACGGGGGCTGCCCGGTTACACTAGTTCGAGAGGTATGCATCAGAGGCATCACCAGAGGGTCGGGCTCCGCCGCTTCACGGGTAGAACTTGCCCAAGTGTTCAATATTCCAGCTATTGGGCACCGGCAAGCCGTCTTCGGTTTCCAGGCGGACAGCCCCCCGGCCTGGTCACCTGCACTACCCGGAAGGGGCCTTCCCATTTCGGAGTCAACTTGTTTCCGGCCTTCGTTCCTTGTATCCGACGCAGGACAAGGTCTCCGTTCTCGAGCCCCCGGGGACGGACTCGTCTGTCGTGGTAATGTCGGAGTCCCTGCTGGTAGCGCGCGGCTCGCACAGCAGCCCGGCACCGAAGCTCTTCGATGAAGTTTAGATCGTCGATCCTTTGCTCGTGTTGGCTGGCGTCGCCGTACGCGCGTACTCGGGGAGATCCGTACTTGAGCTCGAGGGGCAGCACCGCTTCTGCCCCGTAGACAAGGGCGAAAGGAGTTTCACCCGTTGCCCGACTAGGTGTGGTCCGGACGGACCACAGCACGGGCTGGAGTTCTTCGATCCAGTGCTTCCCGTGGCCTTTGAGCTTGTCAAAGGTTCTCGTCTTGAGCCCCCGCAGAACCTCTGCGTTGGCTCGCTCCGCCTGTCCGTGGCTCCTCGGGTGAGCGACGGACGCGAAGCGCAACTTAGTGCCCATGTCTTCGCAGTAGGCGCGAAACGCTGCGCTCGTGAATTGCGTGCCGTTATCGGTGATGATGCTGTTGGGAACCCCGAACCGGCACACAATGCCCTTAAGGAACTTGATGGCCGCCTGGGCGGTCACCTTGCGCATTGGTTCCACCTCCACCCATTTGGAGAACTTGTCGACGGCCACAAACAAGTATTCGTAACCGCCAACCGCCCTTGGTAGCTTGCCGACGATGTCTAGTCCCCAGACCGCGAACGGCCATGAGGACGGGATGGCATGCAGGGCCTGGGCTGGTTGGTTGCTCTTCTTCGAGTGGAACTGGCACGCTTCGCACGTCCTCACCATCCGCTCTGCGTCGGCCAGGGCCGTGGGCCAGTAAAAACCATGCCGGAAAGCCTTGCCGGCTAAAGCCCGGGAGGCCACATGGTGTGAACATGTGCCTCGATGTATGTCCTCCAACAGTGCACCCCCTTCCTCCTGCGGCACGCAGAGGAGTTTTACACCATTCGCACGCCTGCGGTAGACGCTGCCGTCTATCACGGTGTACATCTTGGCTCGCCGCGCTATGCGCTCCGCGGCGTCGTCATCCTCCGGGAGGGCCTCCCATTTGAAATAGCGGGCGATCTCTTCCGCCCAGGGAGGAATTTCTCTGCCCGTGCATGCCGCCATATCAGCGGCATGGACCCCTGCTGCTGCAGGGGTTCCCTCGGTTGCCGTCTGGGGGGTGACTGAAGGAGCCAGTTGCTTCTGACAGAACACCCCCGCCGGAGGCTTCCGGCGCTCTGCTGCCATCTTGTCCAGCTCATCAGCAGCGAAGTTGTCCTTCCGCTTGACGTGTTCGAAGCGCAAACCCTTGAACTTCCGTTCCAGCTTGCGGACCTCTTCCACGTACGGCGCCATTTGAGGGCAATCGTAGTCCTTGTTCACCTGGTTGATCACAAGCTGGGAATCACCGCGAACAACCAGGCGCATAATGTCGAGGGCGACCGCTGCCCGCAGCCCGGCAAGCAGGCCTTCATATTCCGCCGTGTTGTTGGTGGAGTTAGCGAAGTCGAGTTGGACGGCAAACCGCAGCTGGTCCCCTGTGGGTGACTCGATGACGACCCCGGCTCCCGCTCCCTGGAGACTGAACGCACTGTCGAAGTAGAGGACCCAGGGGCCCTCATCCAGCTTGCCGGGAAGGTCGGTCTCCGACTCACTTTCTTCTACGCACGTGGACGTCCACTCCGCGACGAAGTCCGCCAGGGCCGTGCTCTTGATGCTTTTGGAGTTGGCGAAGTGGAGGTCGCACTCCGACAGCTCCATCCTCCATTCGGCCACTCTCCCGGTGGCTTCACGGTTGGTGAGGGTCTTCCCGAGGCAGAACCCGGACACCACCGTGACGCGGTGCGCCTGGAAGTAGTGGCGCAACTTGCCGGACGCAAGGAGAATCCCCAGAAGGAGCTTCTGTACTTGCGGGTATCTTGTCCGCGCGTCGCACAACACCGTACTGACGAAGTACACCGGTCGCTGCACCAACCGCTTCCGCGGCGCCGAGATTGCTGGCTCTGGGGTGGTCCCTGGGCTTGTGGTGGTTGCCGGAGGCTGCTCAGCCACCTGCCCCGCAGCCCCAATCCCCGGGACGTCTTCCTCCCTCTCGGCAACCAGCACCGAGCTGACCACCTGGTCAGTCGCCGCTAGGTAGAGTAGCAGCGGCTCGCCCAACTTGGGGGCGACGAGGATGGCCGTGACCTCAGGTATCGCTTGAGTTTCTGGAGCGCCGCCTCGGCCTCGACAGTCCAGTCGACTGGGCCCTTCTTCTTCATTACCCGGAAGAAAGGCAGGGCACGCTCGCCCAGCCTGGAGACGAAGCGTCCAAGCGCGGCAACGCAGCCGTTGAGGTGCTGGACATCTTTCACCTTGCGGGGGGCCTCCATCTTCTCGATGGCTTCTATTTTGGTCGGGTTGGCCTGTATCCCCCGGTGTGAAACCAAGAAACCCAGAAGCTGCCCGGAGTTGACATCGAAGTTGCACTTATCCGGGTTCAGTCTGAGCTTGATCTTGCGGAGGTTGTCAAATGTCTCCCGAAGGTCATCAATCAGGGAGTCCCTACGCTTCGATTTGATGACGATGTCATCCATGTAACGGTGCGCTTTCCTATTCGGCGGTCAGGTTCGCACCGACGGTAATGGTGCGCTCCTTATCGCCGGTTTGGAGGGGCAACTTCTTCACTTTGGCGGCCTCCTGCCGGAGCCCCCGCCCCTTGCTGGGACGCGCGCTCGAGCCCGCACCTCCTCCGGCTAGCCCTTGCGGGGTTGCGCGGGCCTTCTTCGTTGCCGGGGCGTCACCCGGCAGGGCGTTGTCCTCGACAACACCTTGAGATCGCACCCGATGGAGAGGACTCCGTAAACGGACGGGATCTTCATCACGCCGTAGGCGCAATGCGTAGCCGCCATAAACTTGATCAGCGCCGGACGGCCAAGGATCCCGTTGTAGGGCAACGGGGTATGCGCCACATCGAACACTATGTGCTCGGTCCTGAATGCTTCCCGGGACCCAAAGGTGACCGGCAGTGTGATGCGTCTCAGCGGGCGCACGATCTCGGGGTTCACCCCCCAGAACGGTTCGGTGGGCTTCAGCTGCTCCATCGGCAGCTGGAGCTTTTCCACCAGCCTGGCGGACAGGACCTTGGTCACCGTCATATTGCTAATGATCGGCGAGACGACGAAGGGTATTACTCCGGAACCCAATTGTCGCACCGGGTGGTCGTCGGCGCTGAAGGTCATCGGCACGTGCGACCACCTCAGCGGCTGTTGCAGCTCCGCATCCGGCAACAGCGCGCACACGTCGCGGGTGAGGCGCTTCACCGCGGCGTGGGATGGGAGAGCGTAAGATCCCCCATGGATACAGGCGACGCCACGAGGCTCCTGGAAGCCCGGCTCGTCGCCGCCGGAACGGTCGGACTCGCGTTGCTCCTCGGCGCGCACCCTGTCGCGCCCGCGAGGAGGGCGTTCCCACACAGCGAGGGGCTGGCTGCGCCTTCTCTGGGATTCGACCCTGCCGGCACCCCCGCCGGCCGGCCTCGGACCCGCCCCGGGGTCGTTCGGGCAATCTCGGGAGAGATATCCGATGTCGCCACAATTGAAGCAGGCGCCGGCGGCGCGGCGCTCCTCGTGGCGCTGCTCCCGCCACTGCTTGATCCCTTGCAGGATGCGACAACTCTGCGCGTCATGGGTGGAGTTGTTGTGGATAGGACAGTGGGACGTGTCGCCCTGCTTCCCGCCAGATTCTCCCCCCGGCGAGGCCTTCTTCGTGGGCCTCGCGGCCGGAGCCCCCGAGTTCGCAGCGAGGACTTGCTTCCCGCTGCGCTTACGGGAACCCTTCTTCGGCGAGCCCTCGCCCGGGCTCGCGGCAGCCTGGGCTGCCAGCTCGGGCGCTAGGTGCCCCTCCTCGGCCATGGCGCACTTGTGCCAAGGCGTACAAGTCCTGCGTCGTCCGGATCCGATGCGTGCTCAGCTTCTCACGCATCTTGGGATCGCGGACGTTGATGGCGAAGGTGTTTATGATGGCGGCGGCCTCCGCCTCCGGGATAGAATAGGAGAGATTGGAGAAGCGGTTGACGAAGGCCCGCAACGTCTCTCCCGGTTTTTGCACGATGGTGTGCAGCTCCGCCATGGTTCCCGAGCGCTTATAGCCGCCCTGGAACGCGCTCACGAACTGCTCGCGCAGGTCTGCCCAGGTGGCGACGGATCCGGCGGGCAGGTTGAGCAACCAGGTTCGCGCTGATCCCTTCGGCACCATCAGGAACCAGTTCGCCCTGACCTTGTCATCGGCGCCGATGGCATGCATGCCCAGCGTATAGGTCAGGAGAAAATCTTTGGGGTTAGCGGTCCCGTCGTACGTACCGAGCGCAGGCGCTCGGAACTTACGGGGCCACACCACCCGCCATAACTCGCGCGCGAACGCAGTGCAGCCGTCTTCTGGGCCCAGGGGAGCATCTTCTTGCTCCAGTGGGTGTTGGCGCTCCACCTCGCGCCTGCGCTGGCGCTCCAAGCACCGGCGCAGATCCTCTTGTTGTCGGGCATTCAAGATGCCACGCGCATCGCCCCTGGGACGGTGGGCGATGAATTCGAGGACCCCTCCGGGCTCCCGTCTACTAGGCCCCGCTGAGGAGGGGGCGGGTTCTCCCCCTGTCGTGAGGCGGACGGCGCGCCTTCGCGCTCTGAGTTCGGCCCGTGGCCGGAGTCTATTGGGGCGCCCTCGCCTTGCGGCTGTTGGGCGGCCAGGGCGAGAAGCGCCTCCAACTCCTCGCCCCACGTCTCGTGCGCCGGCGTGCCCTGCTGTGGCTCGTACCGCACCATGACGCGCGCGGCGACGATGGCTTCAGCCGGGGTTCGCACGGGGGGCAACCGATTTCCTGAACGGCTGCTTCCCGCTCTGGCCCCGGACGCCTCCGGGCGTGCAGGGTGCGAACCTCTAGGGGTCGCTCGGGACGCGGCGTGCTCCGGGTGCCGCTGCCGCGAGGCATCCTCGGGTCGCGTCTCCACCCGTTGGCTGGCCCAGGCAACGCCATGCGTGCTCGCCCGACTGCCCCCAGCGCTGGGGGCAGCCGGTCCCCTCGGCCGATTGTCGGTCGACGGTCGGGGAGGCGGTGGAGGCAGCTGCGTTTGCTGCACCCTCGAGGGCTCGGGATTCTCTTGAGCTCCCGATTCGGGTCGCACGTCGTGCGACCGCGTGTGCGCCGCTGGGGCCTCACGCGGGTCTATGCGTGAATCACCAGCCCGCTTAGAGGGCATGGTGACAAGGCTCGCTGACGAAGAAGAGTGAAGCCGATGCCGATGGGAACTTCCGCTGTCGGCGATCTCCGGCGCCGTCCACTCCCGCGCCCCCTACCTGGCGCGCCAGATGTCGTCGCTCGGTGCTCCGACACCGGGGGCATGCAGCCACGTCCCCCTTTCAGGTTCGGTAGGGGCGTCTGGGGTGGAGACCAGATGATCGCCGGCACGGCCGACGAGGCCCTACTGGGCCGGCGAGGCAAAGTGCTAGGGGTACGCGCTAGTCCAAGAACAGACGTACGCCCGATTTTTACCCAGGTTCGGGCCACCCGGAGGTGTAAAACCCTACGTCCTGCCTGTCTGAGCTGATATTGATTACGGATCAAATGTTTACAGGTTACCGGGCAAGCTCCCGGGCTTTCTCTTAGTGGCTAGGCACTCCTTACCGCTCTCTGCTGGCTGCCTGCTGGAGCCACTAAGCATCTATCGAGCGAGGTTCGTCCGAACCAATTAACTGACCAACTGACTAACCTGTCCCAAAAAAAAAAAACCCTCAGACCGTTGGCATGGGTCCTCCTTTTATACACAAGGGGATGCCACATGTGCCACGGTGCATGGGCTACAAGTGTCCAACGGGGAGGCATGCGACTCTCCCTGGTGAGTTGGTGGCATGCATGGGTGCCACCTCCGCTGCTAGGGGCCTAAGACCCTAGGGTAGGATTGGACAACCACTGTTCCTTCGACCCGACGGGTAACTACCCATCGGTCGGCTCGTTTACTGAGCCGCGCACCTTACTCCCTGCCTTGGTGGGACCGCGCGTTCCGCGCCCGCCATGCGCCCGTGTGGCGCTGTCCAGCGGGCCCCACGACCCGAGGCGGGGGCATGCGTCCGGGAGCCTCCAGTCCCCGCAAGTCGGCCCGGGAAGCACCCGGGCCCTGCGCGCCCGGGAACCTCCTCCCGGGAAGCAGCTTCCCGGGAGGTGCCTAGTCGGGAATATTCCGGGAGGCCCCGCTAGCCCATTTCGGGGCAGGTAGCTTGCCGGGAAGCTCGTTGGCGCTCCCCGGGATGAGACCTTCCCGGGAACCCGGGGGAGGGGGCCACGCGTCGCGCAGCGGTGGTACCCCGGGTGCCACTGGTGCGACAGTTGTATTCGAGCGTGCAGCATGTAATGGTTTTGCGTAGAACGTCCGTCCCCGAAATTTGTTTACGTTTGTTCCCAACGATCATTTCTTCTGACTTCCGCTGTTGATCGGACAAATGAGATGTGCAGCGTCACGGCGTACACATGTTCCTTAGGTGGATGACAGGAGCAGGTCCGGGACCACATGGAGTGACGCCAGCGCGTCCGGAAGGGAGGACCGCATTTAAGTGCACATGAGACATTTTCGATCGCAGCCCATGTTTACGTTTTGGTAATCAACAGGCGTAGCCCATCATTCAGCCCAGTTGCCAGCACCCTAGCTGGAGGTAACAAATCTCCGGTGTGGTGCATCAACCCATCCACGCCCCAACGACAGCCCCCCCCCTTCGAAAAAAAAGAAAAAAGAAATAGAAAATAATAATAATTGAGGATTAAGATAGTATAGCGTTGCGTGACCAGAACCCCTAGCAGAATCTTTGATGTTGTTAGAGAATATATACAATGTTTTGTACGTGCTTCAGAACGACCATATATAGATTGTTGAATCGTATTCTTTTCATTTGTTCATACATCTTTAATATTTATGATTGCAAAAAAATATGTGACGGCTTCATTTTCTGGTTCTTCTATAAAAAAGGGAACTGCTGCTTGAAGCCGCAGGCGAAAAGAAACAGAGTGGTTGTATTCGGGTAACCATTGTACATCCGGCCGACACGTGGTATGTCGTAGCCCGGGGCTTAGACACCGGGGATGTGAGGCACCCCCTTTTTGGTTCGGCAGTGGGCGTTGGGGATCGGTCCAGCGATCGCCGGCGAGGCCAATGACGGGCGTTGCACTGCACAAGTCGGTTTACCCAGGTTCGGGCCACCCGGAGGTGTAAAACCCTACGTCCTGCCTCTGAGTGTTTATTAGCCAATGAACAAGTGTTTATAAGGTTGCCGGGGGAGTCCCCGGGGGCTCTCTTCCCTTTCTGCTAAGTGGCTACTTCCTACTTCTGGACTAAATCTCTCGGGATTGCAATCTACGCTCGAGTCTAACCTTAAGAAACCGGAACCCGAACCCCTTGACCGGTGGTGCTGGTCCTCCTTTTATACTCAAGGGGATACCACAGGGGCCACGGTCTGCATGGGGGACGCGCTCTGGACACGCGCCGAACGAGGATCCAAGGCAGATTGCCTTTGCTGCGCTGGCGTGCATGCACGGCAGGACGCACTGTAGCTAGGTCCATACGTGCCCTAGTTTCACTGCGGGCTACTCACTGTAGGCTACCCACTGTATGTTGACTAGACAGGAAACCACCTCCCTGTCGGAGCATTTAATGCTCGGCTTGTGCCACACTCCACGCTCTGACCAGCCCTGCACAGAAGGAGCCTGCCGGGCAGCCACGTGGCGTCGATACTCTGGTTGCTAGGCATCGGTTCTGTTGTTAACGCTTGCGCCAGGGAACACCCTCCCCGGCAAGTGGGCTTCCCGGGGGGCGTCATGATGGGGATCTTCACACTGTCATCCGGGGTAACCCTCGCAGCCCGGCTAGTCCTGCCGGGCTGGTGGCTTCCCGGGCAGCCCGCACTGTGCTACCCAGGGTGCTGTCCTTGCGGGGAGCAAGCGAGGCAACCCACGCGTTAAGCAACGGTGGGACCCCGGGTGCCACTGGTGTGACAGTAGCCCCCGGGCGTGGGCAGTCAATGCCTGTTCCCGGGCAAAATCACCCTTGGTCGGTTGCCGGGCTATGCCCTAACCGACGCGTGGGTCTCGAGTCATTTCGGGCTCCCGATCATGCGCTGCTCCAGGGGCTCCGCCGTTACGGGCGGAGCGGTGGGGGCGAGATTTCCGCCCTAATCTTCCCTTTAATCGCGGGTGGTTGAGGCCACGTCTCGCATTCCCCTCTTAAAACATAGTTATCCCCAGCGCACCCGTAGGGTGCGGATGTGACCATTGCTCAGCGCTATGGTGCTATAAAACCCCACCGCTACGTTGAGGGGCAATCACTTAGCCTCGAGTTCATCTTCCTCATCCCCATTCCTCCTCGCACTCCCCAATCCTGCTAATCGTCACCCGCATTCCCCATGGCGCCCACGGCCCCATGGAGAGGGAAGGGTTCCACAAGCTCTGCAGTCGACAAGGGCGAGAAGGCTTCCAAAAAGCCCCTCTCGGAGAAGGATCAGAGGAACCGGGAGATGAGGGCCAAGCGGGCTTTCTTCAAGCCCGGCTACAACGGCGAGGGTGTCGACAAGATTCGGCATGCCGTCGCCTCCTCATTCAATGAGTACGGCGAGACACTCATCTTACTAGCCGGCGGCGACCACCAGGACAATGACTTCCGAGTGTTCGCCCACTTCATCCTCGCTGGCTGGTACCTCCGTACTCCTTTTTTCTCCACGCTCTCATGGCGACATACCAGCTCAAGGTCGCGCAACTCCACCCCACCTCTCATTTCCTCCTTGCCGTCTTCCAATTCCTTTGCGAGGGGTTTGTCGGGGTGATGCCGTCAGTGGCGTTGTTCCGCCATTACTTCTACCCGCGCGTCAAGCAGTCGGGTGTCATGTCGTCGGGGGTCTCGTTCCGCGCCCGCGACAAGATAAAATCGGAGTTCATCATGCGGACCGAGAAGAAGATCGAGAAGGAGTGGCGTGCGGACTGGTGCTGGGTTCGCGTGGATGAACCCGACGAGTTCATCCATGCATCCACCGAGCTGCCGCTACTGGCGGGACCGCGACGGCCGAGACGCGAAGCTCCTTCCCATCGTCAAGAAGATCAAGGCCCTGCGGCTAGCGAGGCTCACCGATCTGGACGGGGCACGCACCTACATCAGCCGGCGCATCGCGCCACTGCAGCTGCGGTCTTGCCCCACGTGGATGTACACGGGGCCCGGCCACACCACCCGCCTGCAGAGCGCGGGTGTGACGCCAGAGGTGATCCAGGGGTGGGTGAAGGGAATCACCGGTGAGGATGTCCCCTTCACCGAGCTGCCCCCAGGTGATCCATCCCTACACGCCGGCGTTGCGGGCCTCCGCGACATTGTCGGTAGCTACCAACCCTGCAACGAGTGGGGGCTGATGTCCGATCCCCCAGTCTCAGCCCCACGACCTCCGCCACCCGCAGCCCGTGGGAAACAAGTGGCCGAGGAGAGCGAGGCTGTAACATCCCAATTTTCAAAACTCTTCATATGCATTGCATATCATAAACATCATGTCACTCCGCATTTAACCACATTTGAAAACCCTAAAATTTGCCCAAAAAACCCTTGTGCAAAAATACCTTTATTTGATTTTGGGCTTTGATTTTGCTTTTGAGTATTTGCATTTTAACCCGTGAGGGTATTGTGATAAAAAGGGATTTAGTGCATATATAAAGCTATCCCATAAGTTGGCTTTTGAAACTATTTTGAAAAATAAATTATTTTGATAGCCTAAGGGCCCTAAAAGCCATTTTATAGGCAAATGTATTTTTGAATATTTTATTTTGAGGAAATTATTGTTCCAAAAGTTAGATCATATGAAAATATGATTTTACAAATTTTGTTGCATTTTATTTGGAGTGATTTGGAGCTTTGAATCAATTCTGAGGTTCAAAAACAAAAAATAGATAAAAGAAAAGGAAAAACCGAAGAAAACCGGTCGAACCGGACCGGACCGGCCCCGCCCGAACCGCCCGGTTCCTCTCACTGATTGGTGGGACCCGCGCGTCATCTTCTTCCTCAACTGCCTCCCGAGAAAACCGGCCACGCACAGTCCGAGTCCGCCCACACCTCCACTCCGATTTCTGCACGCACACGACTCCAAATCCGAAACCCCGCGCGTCATACCGAAGCCCCCGAACTCTTCTACCACTTCCCCCAAACCCCACGTTCAATTTCGCACCGGTTAGAGATTAATTGCTCGCCGGAGTTCGTTGCTGCCGTCGCGGTTCTTCGCGATTCGCTGTCGTTCCGGTGAGGTTCTCCCCGCGCCGACCCCCTAGCCTATCTCCTCTCCTCGTCCCGAACACCATGACGCGCGCGCTTTATTTTTTTGAAGCTCCGCCCGCGCTGTTCGCCCGCTGCGCTGTCGTCTTCCGCAACTCCGGCGCTGTTGTTTTAAAATACTTATGCATTAGTGTTGTTGGTAGAGATGCATGATAGGGCTATTACTCGTACCTCTATGCTAGCTATAAATCCCAGGTAGTATAGTTTACCCTCGCCATTACCTTGCCACCAAATTACCATCGATTGTAGTTGAATGCTAAGCTATGGTAGTATCGTGGGGGTAATAACTACATTATGATATTGTTATGCCGTTGGCTATATGAAATGTTTTTGTTAGATGTAAGGCAAAACAACTAATTCAGTGAACCATCCTGGGTGGGCTGCTTTGAGGATTTTGAGAATTAGCGGCGTCAGGTCCATTTCTATGGGTCCCTCTAAGTCGAGTTCCTGTGGATTCAGGAATGGATCGTCCATGGACGTTTCTCCCGTGGATTCGGGGAGCGCCTACGTTGCAAATGTGGAATGCCACCTGGGGTAACCGAGACTGGACTAGTTTCCTATTTAGAAACTTCTAGTGCAACCACAATGCTATATGGGCTTTGGCGAGACAAGAGTAAGTTGTATGAACCTAGACCCGAGGAATTGTACTAAGGTAGCTGTGTAGGGGGAGCGTGATTCTCTCGTGGTTTAGGGAATTACCTCTGAAAATCTCGTAATCGATGCCGTTGCTTCTGATATGGACATGCTAACCATGGATACGACCATTAGAACCCAAATTGTTGGTGTATCTAATAATTATAATCAGGTGAATTCAATTACAAAATGTTTTAAATATGTTACTTTGCAAAGAGGCGGACCTACTATTTTGTGTAATCTTATTATGTAGGCATCTTATTGAACTTTACAAGTCCAAAAAGTGAAGATGAAGTGTGATAGCCTGCAAAGGGAGATTCAAAGTGAAGCCTATCAAGTTTACTTTCCAACAAATCAAACGGCACATGATTCGGAGCTTGCTAGAAAAAGATATCACGAATTAAAGTTGAATTCGATTCGGGTCCGAGCTGTCAAGAGAACCGAATTTGTTTTAATCACCCAGGCCCCTTACGGAGTCCAAATCAAGCAAACAAGTACTTGTTGGAAAGGTAATTACAAGACCTTTCCAACGGATCTGGCCCCATCAAGAGATTTGACTCGTGCTGACCGTGGCGGACAAAACAAGCGAACGGATCTGTTTATCTGTTTCCTAAAAAGTTGTAGTTTGTTAGGAAAGTCAGAGATAGAGTTGGATTTCGGCCTCCTTACTCAAGGTGGAAGAAAATATATCCCCCTCCTCCTTTATATACCCCATGAGCCCCCCAAGGAGCCTTGGGTTTTGATTAGATAAAGTTTAGCATCTTTGCTACTTTCGTGTAATCGCGTGTGTCGGTTAGACCACCAGTTTTACCGTCGTCAAGACTCCAACTTATCGTCTCGTTGATGATATAGTATACTCGCAATTTTAGATTGCATCCGCTATTTATCTTGTTCTTGCTTGTTCTTCGATTGCTTGCAGGAACAAAGACCTTCGTGGTCAGGTTGGTCGTGCCCCCGCGTGATCAATTACCCTCTGGAGTTGGTGTATCGATTGCTAAGGCGCTGCCTCCTAAGCCGTAGTCGGATCGTCAACGTCACCTCCTACCCAAATCGGGAGTTACCAATCTCATCGAAAGATCAGGCCACCCCGACCCACATCAGCTACTCAACCCTGAGGGCAGCAAGTGATTAACACGTCGGTTTCTTGTGGGGAATGTGTACAAACTCTCGAGAGCGTCAAAACTAAGTACTTAGCCGTGTCCCCCGCAACGGACAATTTGAGCAACTAGATGTGGAGCTGTAAGGAAAGTCTTACTCATTCAAATTTCTTAAATAAAATGAATGGTTGAACAGGGTAGGAGCACTTGATGAATCCACTTCAATGTGCTCTTGGTTAATAGGAGCATGGGTGTGTCTACCCCGTGTCCATTAGTTAACATTATTATAACATTCCTTTGTAGTAGGGTAATTTATGTGCTGCTTCCACGCAAACAGCCTTAACCCTACTTTGCCACATTATGCATATACTTGGTAGGCTCTGATATAACTCCTAGTGAATCTTGCCAATACATTCAATGTATTGACCCTAGTGGCTGCATTGTTTAATGATGCAGGAAGCTCCGACGACGAGTAAGATGTACGTTCTGCTTGTTCGGGTTACGGACTTACATTCCAACACGCTCTCACCGTGGATGTTGATGTGCCCTTGTATCTTTCGCTTTCCGCTGCTAAACAGTTGTTTTATTTCCAGCTAACCTGTGAGGTTATGCGAGTTGTAAGTACCTTTTAAATTCTGGATGATTCGTTGTAATATTGAGACCTTTGTTCTATGATATTACATCTTGAAACTGTGTGTGCTAGTGAGTCGATCCAGGGACTAGCACTAAAGCACAGAGATCAAACCCGTGTACGGGGGCGGTCGCTTTAGATGGTGTCAGAGCAATGTATTGCCTGTAGGAACGTGACCCTAGTTTGGATTAGGATAAGACTAAACCATGAGACCAAACCTTAGAATAAATTTTTATCCCTATCTGATCTTTATAAATATTTTACTCCTTATCCCTATTCTTCTAAATCATTGCATTTATATCTTACATATGCATGACATGTTTGTTGATTTATTTTACATATACACCAAATACTATGTTATACCACATATGCATGTTTATTTTATTATACCACCCATGCATATTTATTTTATTATACCAACTACCACTATAATCATGTTATCATGTTGTGCACATATCATCATGCATCCAATTTTGTCTTTGCAATTCCACTTTTAATTATAATTCTTGTCATTACCCACCCTTCTACCTTTATCTTTTATTCTACTTACACCCGACCTTTTGATCATGTCTCTAATACTTCCCTACGTTTCCTTCTTTGTTTTCTATAGATGGAAAGCCCACCACCACCCTTTGGCAACGTACCGCCATTTACCTGCGTCTACTACCCCTCCACCGACGACGAGCAGTTGTTCAGTGCCCCTTTGGCGGCACTGTGTGCGTTCCTCGACCTGCCACCTCCCAAGTTCAGAGGCCGAGTCGAGCCCGCCGTGCCAGAAGGATGGCAGCCACGGTGGGAGATTGAGGCGAAGATCCGCGGGTGTGAGATCGCGCCAGCGACTCCGGATATCACCTTCATCGTCCGCTACCCCACTTTCGAGCAGGGCCTTCAGTTCGCCATGCAGTGCGCCTTCGTGCAGCTGTGCCGGGACTATCGGCATGAGTTTCCCGAGGACTCCCCCTTCCGACTCTTTGGAAGGCGGAACCACACGTGCCAGGCCGTGCCAGCAGCCGACGACCAGGAGGTGTCCGTGGTGGCCGCCCAGTTTGAGAGCATCGAGAAGAACACCGAGAATCTGGAGACCTACCTCGGTGAGGAAATGACCAGGGCCGACCTAGTCGAGGAGCAGGTCGGTAATCTACTGGGGGAGAATGCCCAGCTACAGGAGGACAAGACCGTGTTGGAGAACGTTGTCCTGAACATGGGAGGAGCCATAGAGCAGCTGATGTATGAGAGGGACCAAGCCCGTTACTACTGCGAACAGTTTAAGGCTTTCATCGAAGCCGCCGCCGCCACAGCCGCACCCGCAGCCGCACCAACTGCCGCACCGGCACCTGTCCATACCCCACCTCCACCGCAGGATCAGGAGGTGGTACCTCAGGAGGGAGTGCCAACCGAGGAGGAGGAGCCCCAGGAGTTCCACGAGATGGACACACCTGCCACCCGCACCCGTTCCAAGGCGAGGAACTCCGGGAATGCCAACTTCCTTTCACTTCCTTAGTTTTAGCTTAGAGCCCGCCAGACTATTTATTATACTATATTCGTTATCGTGTTAGTCATTGACCATACCGTCGTTGTGGTATGGCAATGTAGATTCGTGTGTTTACTTGCAACTCTTTACTTGTGTCTTAGGCTGTTATGCCTTGTGAACTATTTGTTTTGGATGTTAAAATCCTAGTGAATGTTTTTGCTTGCTTTATAGTTGACTTGTTCATGATTGAATTGTCATGCATGTGTTATAATTGTGTTTGAACTGTTGTTTTGCCTGTGTTGTGGGGCTTAGTTTTCCCTTAGACCCTGTCTATCTATTTCTCATCTATGCTAACCTAAAAAGATGCCTCCAAGACGTGTCCCCAACAACAATAGCCATATCACCAACAACAGTGACAACCATGAGGGAGAGAACGACAATGCAGACTCTGTTGGCAGCTCAGACTGAATTTTTTTTTCAAATGGTAACCTGGCAGATAACCAACAACTAGAACATCAATCAGAATAACCAGCACCCAAGGATCAACAACAATAAGGGCAGTGGCCAAAACAATGGAGGTAACCCAGGGCAGAACCGCACCACTAGCAGGGATCTGAGCCAAGTGCAATGCTTTAAGTGTCACAAGATGGGACACTACTCCAATGATTGTCCCGAGAAGTTCAATGAGGTTGGAGCAAAGTCTAACCCATTACAGAAGGGCAATGTGAACCACGTCAATGTGGAGGAAATCACGAAGGAGCAAGCTATCATAATCGGCACGTTTCACCTAAATTGTTTTGAAGCACTCGTACTGTTTGATACCGGTGCATCGCATTCTTTCATCTCAAGGAGTTTTGTGCATGAGAATAGATTAACCACTTGTACCTTAGTGAACCCTATGAAGGTGAAGTCACCTGGGGGAGAGATGATAACGGCTCATGAATGCCGAATGGTGACACTAGAAATTGGAAAACACAACTTCCCCACAGACCTAATAGTGTTAGGATTAAAAGGCTTGGATGTGATCCTAAGAATGGATTGGCTGGCCAAGTTTGAAAGACTTATAGATTGTGTCAAGAGGACTATTACACTCACAACCCCGGAGAAGAAACGAATCCGCTTCAAGTCAACCTATGAGCTTGAGTTACCCAAGGTGAATACTCTTAAGGGGGTTAGCCTAGAGGAGGTACCGATAGTGAAAGAATATCCGGATGTATTTCCAGAGGAATTACCAGGCATGCCACCGGACCGAGATGTAGAATTTTTATTGAGTTATTACCCGGAAGTGGACCATAGCCAAGAGACCATATAAGATGGCTGTAGATGAATTAAAAGAGCTGAAGAAGCAACTTGCAGAACAGTTGGCCAAAGGATTTATTCTCCCTAGCTCATCACCATGGGGAGCACCTGTTCTATTTGTGGAAAACAAAGACAAGAGCCAAAAGATGTGCACAGACTATCGTTCACTAAATGAGGTGACGATACAGAACAAGTACCCACTACCCATAATCAATGATCTATTCGATCAGTTGAAAAGAGCCTGTGTTTTCTCAAAGATCGATCTTCGATCAGATTATTTTCAGTTAAATATCCGAGAAGTGGATATACCCAAGACAGCATTTACCACTAGGTATGGCCTGTATGAGTACACAGTGATGCCTTTTGGATTAACCAATGCCCCGGCATACTTCATGAATATGATGAACAAGGTATTCATGTAATATTTGGATAAGTTTGTCGCAGTATTCATCGACGACATTTTGATCTACTCGAAGAGCAAAAAAGAGCACGAAGAACATTTGCGTCTGATCCTGGAAAAGGTTAGAGAGCACAAGCTTTATGCAAAATTCAGCAAGTGTGAATTTTGGTTGTCCGAAGTTGGTTTCTTGGGACACATTGTGTCAGGAAATGGCATTGCCGTCGACCTCGCTAAAGTAGCAGCGGTGACTGAATGGGAAGTCCCTAAGAACGTCGGAGATGTTCGTAGCTTCTTAGGACTTGCTGGATATTACAGGAGGTTCATAGAGAATTTCTCCAAGATAGCCAAACCTATGACTGAGCTTTTGAAGAAAGAAAAGAAGTTTGAATGGACTGATAAATGTGAAAAAGTTTTCAAGATTTAAAGAAGAGGCTAGTATCAGCACCCATCCTCGTTTTAATCGACTTACTGGAAGATTTCCAAGTGTACTGTGACGTTTCGCGTCTAGGATTGGGATGTGTTTTGATGCAAGGAGGAAGAGTTGTAGCATACGCCTCAAGACAACTTAAGAATCATGAGAGAAATTACCCCACTCATGATTTGGAACTAGCATCGGTAGTGCACGCACTCAAGACTTGGAGGCACTATCTCATGGGAAAGCAATGTGAGTTATTCACCGATCATAAAAGCTTGAAGTACATATTCACGCAGAAGGAATTGAACTTGAGACAAAGAAGATGGTTAGAGTTAATCAAGGATTATAATCTGAATCTTCAATATCATCCAGGCAAGGCTAACGTAGTAGCTGACGCTTTGAGCCGCAATGGCTATATTAATGGACTTACAGCTAAAGAATTACCTGCTGAATTGTGTGAGCAGTTCAAGGATCTCAGATTGGAGATAGTTCAGGAAGGTTACTTAGCCAACATGGAAGTACAACCCACTCTACTGGGTAGAATTAGAAAAGCCCAGAAAGAAGACTCGGAAATTAGAACGATAAAGGATAATATGGCGATTGAAAAAGCGAAAAGATTCGTTGAGGACGATCAAGGTACCATAAGGTTTGAGAAGCGTATTTGTGTACCACAAGATTCCGAGATCAGAAAGCTAATACTACAAGAAGCTCATGTTCACCGTACTCAATCCACCACGGTAATACAAAGATGTACATGGACTTGAAAGAAAAGTTTTGGTGGACAGGATTGAAGCGAGACATCGCTGAGTGTATCGCTCTGTGTGATGTTTGAAGCAGAGTCAAGGCTGAACATCAGAAACCAGCTGGGTTACTACGACCATTGCCAGTGCCGGACTGGAAATGGGCTAAGGTAGGCATGGATTTCATCACTAGCCGCCAAGGACAAGGTCTGGTTATGATTCAATATGGGTGGTAGTCCACTGTTTGACCAAAGTTGCCCATTTCATACCAGTGAAGACCACCTATACAAGTGCTCAGTTGGCCAAACGATACATGTCTAGGATTGTATGCCTACATGGAGTTCCCAAGGAGATCGTTTCAGACAGAGGTACCCAATTTACCTCAAGATTTTGGGGGCAATTGCACGACTCTCTAGGCACGAGACTAGAGTTTAGCACAGCGTTCCATCGACAGACAGATGGACAAATAGAAAGAGTGAACCAAATTCTTGAAGATATGTTAAGAGCTTGCGCTCTGGACTATGGATCTAGCTGGGATGAGAATCTACCATATGCAGAGTTCTCATACAACAACAGTTTTCAAGCAAGTATTGGAATGGCACCACTCAAAGCTTTGTATGGCAAGAAATGCAAGACACCATTGCTATGGGATGGTGTAGGAGACCGTAGTCTATTCGGACCCGACATGATAAAAGATGCCGAAGAGAAAGTCAGGCTGATTCGAGACAGACTCAAGATAGCTCAATCCAGGCAAAAGAGTTATCCAGATTCCAAATGAAAGGGAGGTCACCTATGAGGTTGGTGACAGAGCGTATCTCAGAGTTTCCCCGATACGTGGAGTTAAGAGATTTGGGATTAAAGGAAAATTAGCGCCACGCTATATTGGACCCTACAAAGTTTTAGCACGCCAAGGAGAAGTAGCTTACAAGTTGGAGTTACCTGAAAAGTTGACAAGTGTCCACAACGTGTTCCATGTGTCACAGTTAAAGAAGTGCCACCCAGGAATGGCCGATACGCCACTAAGGGATACAGTTTCACTTGACGAAGTCGAGATTCAAAGCGATCTCACATATGAAGAGAAACCAACCAGAATCTTGGAAACAGCCGAAAGACATACCCGTTCCAAGACCATCAAATTCTGCAACGTTCAATGGAATCACCACACCGAAGAAGAAGCTATGTGGGAACGCGAGGATGATCTTCGAGAAGACCACCCACACCTTTTTGCTAACCAACAGAAATCTCGAGGACGAGATTCATCTTAAGGGGGTTAGGTCTGTAACATCCCAATTTTCAAAACTCTTCATATGCATTGCATATCATAAGCATCATGTCACTCTGCATTTAACCACATTTGAAAAACCTAAAATTTGCCTAGAAAACCCTTGTACAAAAATGCCTTTATTTGATTTTGGGCTTTGATTTTATAGGCAAATGTATTTTTGAATATTTTGATAGCCTAAGGGCCCTAAAATCCATTTTGAGAAAATTCTTATTCCAAAAGTTAGATCATATGAAAATATGATTTTACAAATTTTGTTGCATTTTATTTGGAGTGATTTGGAGCTTTGAATCAATTTTGAGGTTCAAAAACAGGAAATAGATAAAAGAAAAGGAAAAACCGAAGAAAACCGGTCAAACCGGACCGGACCGCCCGGTTCCTCTCACTGACCGGTGGGACCCGCGCGTCATCTTCTTCCTCAACTGCCTCCCGAGAAAACCGGCCACGCACAGTCCGAGTCCGCCCACACCTCCACTCAGATTTCTCCGCGCACACGACTCCAAATCTGAAACCCCGCGCGTCATATCAAAACCCCCGAACTCCTCTACCACTTCCCCCAAACCCCAAGTTCAATTTCGCACCGGTTAGAGATTAATTGCTCACCGGAGTTCGTTGCTGCCGTCGCCGTTCTTCGCGATTCGCCGCCGTTCTGGTGAGGTTCTCCCCGCGCCGACCCCCTAGCCTCTCTCCTCTCCTCGTCCCAAACACCGTGACGCGCGCGCTTTATTTTTTTGAAGCTCCGCCCACGGTGTTCGCCCGCCGCGCCGTCGTCTTCCCCAGCTCCGGCGCCGCCCGCCGCCGCGCCTGTCTGCCGCGCCGCCCTAAGCCGCCCGCGCCGCTCTGCCTCTCGCCCGCCGCCGTGCCCGTCCGCCGCGCCGCCTACGCTGCCTCCGGCCGCCCGCGCCGCCGGCCGGAACCCTAGAGCCCGGCCAACCGTGCGCTGCCACGTGGCAGAGCATTTTTTTTATTTTTTTTATTTTCGGCCGAATTAAATATTGCACTTTTACAGAAAGGCCCCTACAACTTCAAAGCATCATATCTTTCAAACCGTTTGTCCAAAATTTGTGTTCCACACCTTTCTGGAATTGTCACAACTTGTAAAATATTTTGGCACTGTCTAATTTCAGTTTTGAACAACTTAGTCAGAAGCAATTTACAGAATGGTGGTTTATGGTTTAAATTTCAAATGAATTGTTTCAAAATAGTTTTGAGCATGTTAGCTTGCTATAAAATTATTTAACCTTGTTCTCTGTCCATTAGGACCAGAAAAGAAATTGTTTTGTGAATAAAAATGGCATACAAGTTTAAATCTTGTTCTATGTTGCAAAAACCACACAATCTTTTAATTTAAACCCTATTCTTGTTTCATGCATATTAATTACCTCTTTGTTAATGTGTAATTTTCCCAAACCTTTTGAAAAACTTTTCAAAACAGAAACAAAACTTGTTACATTAAAAGTAACCAAGTTTGCATTAACATAGCATATGCATCATGGCATGATTTTTGCATTGAATGTTGTGTTTATTGTGTGCGTGTTTTCTTTTATTTTAGATTGTGTGGAGTGTTTTCCTTGTTGTTGCGAAGAGTGCAAGAACTATCACAACCTTGGACAAGGCAAGTTCACTTTGATCATATTCCATTATTATTGTTGTTTTAAAATACTTATGCATTAGTGTTGTTGGTAGAGATGCATGATAAGGCTATTACTCGTACCTCTATGCTAGCTATAAATCCTAGGTAGCATAGTTTACCCTCGCCATTACCTTGCCACCAAATTGCCATCGATTGTAGTTGAATGCTAAGCTATGGTAGTATCGTGGGGATAATAACTACATTATGATATTGTTATGCCGTTGGCTATATGAAATGTTTTTGTTAGATGTAAGGCAAAAAAACTAATTCAATGAACCATCCTGGGTGGGCTCCTTTGAGGATTTTGAGGATTGGCGGCGTCAAGTCCATTTCTATGGGTCCCTCTGAGTCGAGTTCTTGTGGATTCAGGAATGGATCGTCCATGGACGTCTCTCCCGTGGATTCGGGGAGCGCCTACGTTGCAAATGTGGAATGCCACCTGGGGTAACCGAGACTGGACTAGTTTCCTATTTACAAGTTTCTAGTACAACCACGATGCTATATGGGCTCTGGCGAGACAAGAGTAAGTTGTATGAACCTAGACCCGAGGAATTGTCCTGAGGTAGCTGTGTAGGGGGAGCGTGATTCTCTCGTAGTTTAGGAAATTACCTCTGAAAATCTCGTAACCGATGCCGTTGCTACTCAACCCTGAGGACAGCAAGGGATTAACACGTCGGTTTCTTGTGGGGAATGTGTACAAACTCTCGAGAGCGTCAAAACTAAGTACTTAGCCGTGTCCCCGGCAACGGACAATTTGAGCAACTAGATGTGGAGCTGTAAGGAAAGTCTCACTCATTCAAATTTCTTAAATAAAATGAATGGTTGAACAGGGTAGGAGCACTTGATGAATCCACTTCAATGTGCTCTAGGTTAATAGGAGCATGGGTGTGTCTACCCCGTGTCCATCAGTTAACATTATTATAACATTCCTTTGTAGTAGGGTAATTTATGTGCTGCTTCCACGCAAACAGCCTGAACCCTACTTTGCCACATTATGCATAACTCCTAGTGAATCTTGTCAATACATTCAATGTATTGACCCTAGTGGCTGCATCGTTAAATGATGCAGGAAGCTCCGACGACGAGTAAGATGTACGTTCTGCTTGTTCGGGTTACGGGCTTACATTCCAACACGCTCTCACCGTGGTGTTGATGTGCCCTTGTATCTTTCACTTTCCGCTGCTAAACAGTTGTTTTATTTCCAGCTAACCCGTGAGGTTATGCGAGTTGTAAGTACCTTTTAAATTCTGGATGATTCGTTGTAATATTGAGACCTTTGTTCTATGATATTACATGTTGAAACTGTGTGTGCTAGTGAGTCGATACAGGGACTAGCACTAAAGCACAGAGATCAAACCCGTGTACGGGGGCGGTCGCTTCAGAGGGGGGATCGGACTCCAGCTGGCCCGGTGACGAGTCCTTCGACGACGAGGCTGGCGGCGTTGCCGGGGCCCAGACGGTCCCCGCAGGCGCCTCGGCGGCTTCCACGGCAACCGGGGCTGCGGAAACTCCACGAGGGTCCGCAGCACCCAAGCGGGGAATTTTCGCGGGCTACTCGCTGAAGCTCAACCCCCCAAGGTAAGCTGTCGTTTTTTCTCCCCCTTTTATTTACGAGTTTGTGCTTGCCTCGGCCTCGGGGGTCCAATCAATTGGGCCCATCTTCTTCATTACCTTGAAGAAAGGCAAGGCTTGTTCGCCCAGCCTTGAAATGAAACGCCCCAGCACGGCTACACAGCCGTTGAGGCGCTGGACATCCTTCACCCTACGGAGAGCCTCCATCTTCTCGATAGCTTCAATCTTCTTTGGATTGGCCTGAATCCCCCTGTGTGAAACCAAGAAGCCCAGAAGCTGCCCCGAGTCCACACCAAAGATGCATTTCTCAGGGTTCAACTTGAGCTTGATCCTGCGGAGGTTATCGAATGTCTCCCTCAAGTCATCAATAAGCGAGTCCCCTCGCTTTGACTTGATGACTATATCATCCATGTAGGCCTCAACATTTCGGCCTAGCTGGGGTCCCAAACACTCATGCAAGGAACGCTGGAATGTTGAGCCGGCGTTCTTCAACTCGAAAGGCATGCACGTGTAGCACTAGCAGCCAACCGGGGTGATGAACGCCGTTTTCTCCTCGTCCTCGACTACCATCTTGATCTGATGGTAGCCGTAAAAAGCATCCAAAAAACACAACAAATCGCAACCGACAGTGGAATCTACTATTTGATTAAGATCAGTAAAGTCTACACACATGCGCAATTTATTTTCCCCCTTGGGTACTACAAATGGGTTCGCAAACCAAGTGGGGTACAGTACTTCCCTGATAGCCCTTGCAGCCTTTAGCTTGTCCACTTCTTGCTTGATGAAGTCTTTGCGCTCCTGTGCTTGTCGGCGGACCTTCTGCTTGACGGGGCGGGCGTCTGGACGCACCGCAAGTCGATGCTCGATCACCTCCCTAGGGACTCCGGGAAGATCCGATGGTTCCCAAGCGAACAGGTCAGCGTTCTCCCGAAGGAAAGTGATGAGGGCGCTTTCCTATTTGGCATCGAGGTTCGCATCGACGGTGACGTTGCGCTTCTCGTTGCCAGCTTGGAGGGGCAGCTTCTTCACCTTGGGGGCGTCCTCCTTGAGCTTCTGGCCCTTGCCGGGGCGTGAGCTCGAGCTCGTGCTTCCCTCGGCAAGCTGCTGCGGGGTAACACGAGCCTTCTTCACTGCGGGGTGATCGCCCGGCAGCGAGCCTTCGCTTCTGGCGACGCCTTCGTCACCGGAATCGGCTGTGGCGGCAGCCTTGACGACCTCGCCCACACACCAAGCCGCGTCCTTGAGATCGCACGTGATGGAGAGGACTCCGTAACGTGGACAGCATCTTCATCACACCAAAAGCGCAATGGGTTGCTGCCATGAACTTGATCAGCGCCGGCCGACCAAGGATCCCGTTGTACGGCAACGGGGTGTGATCCACATCAAACACGAGGTGCTCAGTTCTAAACGCTTCCCGGGACCCAAAGGTGACCGGCAATGTGATGCGCCCTAGGGGGCGCACGATCCCGGGGTTCACCCCCCGGAACGGGCAGGTGGGCTTCATCTGCTCCTCGTGTGATCAGGCTGGCCCTGTCACTTGGGGCCGCCGGTCCCCTGTGCCGGTTGTCTGCAGACGGCCGAGGAGGCGGGGGAGGCAGCTGTGATGGCTGCACTCGCGAGGGTTCTGGATCCTCCTGAGCCCCTAATGCGGGTCGCACGTCATGCAACCGCATGTGTGCCGCTGGGGCCTCACGCGAGTCTATCCGAGGGTCACCAGCCCGCTTGGGGGCATGATGGCCAGTCCCGTCGGCGAAGAAGACGAGGCCGACGCCAATGCAAATGTTGCTGCCGGCGGTCACCGGGGAGCTCTCCTCTCGCGCCCCTACATGGCACGCCAGATGTCGTCGCACGGGGCTCCGACACCGGGGTCGTGCGGTCACGTCCCCTTTTTGGTTCGGCAAGGGCGTCGGGGATCGCTCAGGCGATCGCCGGCGTGGCCGATGGCCTTCGTAACCTGCAAAGTAGCGTACCCCAGATGCATGTAAGCTAAGGACACATGCACACACGTTTTTACCCAAGTTCAAGCCACCCGGAGGTGTAAAACCCTACGTCCTGCCTGTCTGAACTGATATTGATTATAAATCAGGTGTTTACACGTTGCCGGGGGGAGGGTCCCCGGGCGTTCTCTCTTTTTGGCTGAGTGCTCTTTGCCGTTTTAGGCTACTCCTAATGGCTAATTGTGAGTTCGACGCCAACTGTAGAACAAGTGTGGAATCAATCAAACATCCAACCCTTTAACCGTCGGCGGGGGTCCTCCTTTTATACAACAGGTGCCGCGGTGCATGCACTACAAGTGTCGACCAGGGAGACATGCCACTCCCCCTCGGTGAGCTGGTGGCATGCATGGACGCCTCCTCCTAGGGGTCTAAAACCCTAAAGGTAGGACTGGACAGCCACTGTTCACCTGATTTGGATGGGTAACGCCCCTCCTGTCGGCTCATTTAATGCGCCGTGCGCCTCACTCCACGCCCTGGTGAGACTGCGCACCCCGCGCCCGCGTGGCGCTGTTGCTCTGTCCGATGGGCCCCACCCTTGTGGCGGACGCTTGCGCCCGGGAACTCCCCCTCCCGGCAAGTCGCACCCCAGGAAGCGCCCAGGCCAAACACACCCGGGAACCCCCCTCCCGGGAAGCGGCTTCCCGGGAGGTGTCCAGGTGGGGATATTCTCCGAAGCCCCGCGAGCCCTTCCGGGCTGGTGGCTTGCTGGGAAGCTCATGGCTGCTGCCCGAGACGGAATCCTCCCAGGAACTCGGAGACGGGGCCCACGCGTCGCGCAATGGTGGTACCCGGGAGCCATTGGTGCGACAATTGATCGTATCCGGTCAGTACATAGCGGGTGCCCACCTCCCAAGGAATCCGATAAGTGTGAATGGAATAATATTTGTGAATCAGGCAACGGGTACTTAACCATGGCACATCAGGGACGTAATCCATGCACCATGACACCTGTGGTATCCCCTTGGCTATAAAAGGAGGACCCCCGCCAACGGTCAAAGGGTTCCTCTTTCGGTTTGCACATTCAACCAACAAGTAGTTCTCCACTGGTAGTAGCCCGGAATAGAAAAGAGCACTTAGCCAAAAAGAGAGCACCCGGGGATCCTTCCCCGGCAACTTGTAAACCCTCTGTCTTACGGCAATACAAGCTCAGACAAGCAGGACGTAGGGTTTTACACCGCAAGGTGGCCCGAACCTGGGTAAAAAAGCGTTTCCGTGTTCGTTGCATTCTTACGCCTTGCATTGGCCTCGTCAGCGATCGCCGGAGCGATCCCCGTAGCCCACTACCGAACCTAAAAGGGGGTGCCCGCGCATCCCGTTGTCGGAGCCCCGTGCGACGATAGGTTGATTTTGCTTTGTTTCTTTTAGAATAGTGAATGTTTGTTTTCTATCCATACAGATGTTGCCTTCGAGAAGGATGACACCAGGCCAACCAAGAATAAATGAAGTGGTAAATTTTTCTCTTCATGCCTCTTTGAATATGAATCCCTTTTTTTTGTCACTTCAGTTCACATGTTTTCAGTTTATGAGCACTTGAAAAAATAAATATTTTTTCATCCTTTTTTCGATCAACTGTAACCTGGGTTGTGTTATATTGCTGTAGGGAGGAAGTGAAGTGATTTTACTATCTACCGAGAGGCCTCGTAATGTAGCAGTGGCTAAGGCTACCATTCAGTCCAGTGACCCAGAAACGCGAGTGGGAGGATCTCTTCTAGGCGCTGACTGCTATGAAGTAGTTGTCAACACTGTTATGAGAAGGGATCATTTGTTGCCTCGGCAATATGGAAAATTGAGAACACTAGGAGATTCTATTGGACAATCAATTGCATGGCCGCATCTGCAAGTATGACTCAAGTTCCGTTTTTGCAAATCTTTTGATTTCTGGTGCATATACATGTAAATGATATTTCATTTCTTCCATGTCATGGCTGAAGAAAGGACAAGCAAACATTCCAATGACCACTGAAATAAAGGTGGGGTTGTTTGAGGAAATTTGTGTACCGTACGATAACGATCGACTGAAGGTTGTGCACTGTATTTTGGGGCTGAATGTTTATACTAGATGTGTGTGTGTGTGTGTGTGTGTGTGTGTGTGTGTGTGTGTGTGTGTGTGTGTGTGTGTGTGTGGATTTGTAATGGATATGTGATGGTCAGAAGTGTTGTGCCATCTATGTTTGCTTAGGTACATGATGGTCTGGGATGGTGTAAGATGCTGTCCAGACAACATTATGTGTGCTTGTTATGACTGTTATGTTGATGAATCCAAATGGATATTTCCTGAGTTAAGGATCCCATTGTTTCATTTGTATGTATGAATATTGAATTATGAGTATTCATATTGTCAGCACAATAATTAATTATGATTTCCTAGAAAATGAGTGGCTAACTGTCTGTCAGTAATTGGAGAAGTTGTGGCGCACTGTCTATCGCCATAGCTTGGGAAATAGGTGATACACAGTCTGTCAGCAATTACAAAAAACCTGGCACACGGTCTGTCAGCAAATATTGGACAAAGGTGGCAAAGCGTCTATCAGCACTTAATGTACGAAGTGGCAGATTGTCTGTCGGTAAAAACAATGTTTGTCGGCATAGATTTTAGAGGATGGCCAGCTTCCCAACAGACGCGGCCGACAGCTTGTTTGTCGGCATAAGCTTTTGCCGACAAACAAAGTGCCAGTAGAGACCACCTTTGCCAACAGACGTGCGTGCCACCTATCAAGGGGCGTGGTGTAGTGTGACAGGTTAGTGGAAACAAAACAGAACTTCCCGTTTTTTATGTACTTTTGGATAGTGAAATGGGAGGTTTTGTTTTATGACCCTGGAAGTTCAGATTTATCAGCTGGGCAGTTCGTTTGTTGCAAATTTGGCAGTTCAAATTTGGGGATCCAGGAAGTTCACTTGTGCTATCAGGGGGGATTCACTACTATAGTAACTTGATAGTACTATGTAAACTTGGCAGTTCAGTTGTGTTAAGATTGCAGTTCTCTCATAGGGACTTGACAGTTCACTTCTTGTTGCTCTGCTGTTTTGGTTTAATATAACAATGAAAGAATTCTTCTCTGCTTGTGTGTGATCATGCAGACCAGTGTCCATCGATGGCGAAGGCTATACCGTAGATATTCCCACGATCTCTTCATAAACTGTGCAGGTGGCACATTATGAGAAAACACAAAGATTCGCTGGGAAAGCTGTACAAGCTGTTTCCTGACCTGAAGGATCAACTGGCAGCGATGCTGAACCATCGGCTTATGCCGATGGAGTTTGAAGCGGCATGGCATGAACTGGTCAACAAGTACAATCTTCACAATGTCAACGTCATGGTTAACCTTTGGAATGAGAGGAAAACATGGGTCTCCGCTTACTGGAAAGATGTTTTCCGTGGACGCATGACATCTACGCAGCGAAGCAAGAGCATGAACCATGTGCTGAAGAAAGGATTTGTGAGAGAATGGCATGATCTCCACATTTTTGCACAGCAGGTTAACAACTGCATACAGACAAGGCGTGAATCGGAAGCAGCGGAGGCAACAACTTCTATGGTATGCAGAAATAAAAATGGAAGTACATTTAGCAAAGCCCTGAAGTTAACCTGTCTACAGTGTGAAGTTATCTTCTGGTTTCTCTAATTTTTGTTGAACTAATTTGCAGGGAGTTATGAAGCCATCGACACGATATGGCTTCGAGGCACAAATCCTAGAGCATTACACTAGGGCCGTGTATGGTGTGTTCCGGGAACGGCAATTCCATAGCACCGGTTTCCGAATTAAAACTTCTCCACATAACACAACTGAGTTCATTGTGCATCACTACAACAAGAGCAAAGAATTTGCGTGGTCAAGGCACGAGTTCCGTGTGCTAGCGGACAAAGCTGTAGGCATATTTGAGTGCGAATGCAAGTTGTGGGAGCACACAGGTATTATTTTTTGTCCTATTTTGCGTATAATCTGTAGGAGATATATAAATGACGTGTGTGCATTTAAAGTTTAATAGAAAAACTATCACAACACACCAAAACTGTTAAATTTCAGGTTTGTTCTGCCTCCATGTGATAGCTGTGTTTGAACACCTGCGGCTAGACGAAACTCCACGGCGATACATCCTGAAGAGGTACACAAAAAATGCAGTTACCGACCCGGTATTTAACCGCAGGGACTACAAAATGACGGCGCAGGATGGGACATCCCTAGAGTACAGGCGAACAATGCTCTTTAACGAGGCGATGAAGATAGTGAACAAAGGAATGTCATCGGACCACATGTTCAACGTAGGCATGCGAGCTTTCAAGGAAGTAATGATACAACCACATCCCCTACAGCACCTACACCTCAAGTACCGGAGATACATGGACCAATTACTAGAGCTCGTGCACGACAACTAAATTATCAGGTACTTTCGTTCCTCGGTACTTCATTTAATATTAATGAGAATATGCTGCTGCCTAAGATGGGTTCTTTTATGTGTTTTAGGAATGAAGGACCTAGCTTGCACCTCAAGGATCAGCGTTGGACAGCAAACCATGGAGGTGGCAGCAAGGTGGCGGGAGCTAGCTCAAGTGATGATTTCAGAGCATTGAAACTGCCATAACGAGAGATAAGAAGAAGGCCGCATCCTCTTCATCAATGGGATTTCGGCCAAGTGGAGGATTCCCCCTCCAATGGGTATCTATGGGCCAAAGATAAGGGTTATAACCTTGCTTTATTGGGCCTAAGGCCATGTAATAGGGTCCAGCCAATTTTTAGATGTTTTCGTTGTGTTTTAGGAGGATTCCTAGGCCGTTTCGGAGTCCCTCAAGGGCCTGTCCGAAAACCACCTAGTTCCCCTCCTATTTATACCCCATGAGCCCCCCCATGGAGCCTTGGGTTTTGATTAGATAAAGTTTAGCCTTTGCTACTTTCGTGTAATCGCGTGTGTCGGTTAGACCACCTGTTTTACCGTCATCAAGACTCCAACTATATTGAATATTCAGATTCGTGAACCTTCATATCTCCTATTCGCAATTTCAGATTGCTTTTCATCTTGTTCTTGCTTGTTCTTCGATTGCTTGCAGGAACAAAAACCTTCGTGGTCAGGTTGATCGTGCCCCCGCGGGATCAATAACCTTTTGGAGTTGGTGTATCGATCGCTAAGGCGCTGCCTCCTAGGTTGTAGTCGGATCGTCAACGTCACCTCCTACCAAATCGATAATTAGGTATCTCATCGAAAGATCGGGACACCCTCGAGGCTATCACGTGGTATCAGAGCTTAAGGTTGCTCGGTGAGATTTTTCCAGTTTATCCGTAGTTTAGATCTGTTTTGACCTATCGTCCAGAAAAAGCCAAACAAAAATTAGAATTAGTTACCTTGTCCTAGAACCAATCTGAGCCTTGCAATTTTCACATTAGTATTTGCATTGTTGAATCTTTGCTGCATTAATCGTGTCGAGTTGTTGGATTAGATTGGATCGTTTCTCAGATTTTTTCTACTAGATCGAACTTGTTTTTATCTTTTGATTTCGTGTGACGCAGGCTTTCCATCAAACTTCCGCCGCCAAACTTCCTGCCACACCACCGCCATAATCTTCCACCGCCACCATATCTTCCACCGAGTCCCTCTTCGAGTCCCACACCGAGTCCCTCGTCGAGTCCTACATCGAGTCGGCAAGTTATAGTTTTCAGCCGCGAGTTCGAGTCCGAGTCCAATCAAGAGTGCTTTTGGAAAGTGTTTCATAATAGATCGAATTTTGTTTAGAGATCAAGTTGTTCGGAAAGTTGTGAAAAAAAAAGAAAGGAAAGAAAAAAAAAGGAAAGAAAGAAAAAAAACGAAAAAAAAGAGAGGAAGAGTTCGAGTTAGTTTCGGACCCGAGTCCAAGTAGAATTAGAGTTTCGAGTGGGTTTGACCCGTGTTCACTAAAACGGCCGTATTTTTTGCATATGAAGTCAGATTTGGACGTTTCATGACTTTTCGGAAAGCTCTCGACGAGGCGCATCCTCTAAAGTTAACGGCTCCTTGACCCTCAAATTCAGCCTCTAAGGTGGACTTTTCATGCTCCGAAGTTTCTGCACCCGTTTTCCGGCACCGGGGCAGTGCAGTATATCTCAGTTTTCTCCACGGTCCGACCTCCGTTTCGAGTGATCTTGCACTTGTTGGAAAGCTTGTTTTGATACGCTTCTAACCCATATTTTCTCATATTTTTTTGAGTTTTCCTTACTACAGCCTTTGCTATTCTCCTACAGACCGACGTGCAGCTTTCCGGTCTTAACTCCTTTGCGTGAGTTTCTGGGGATTAAAAAAAAGAAAAAAAAATAGAAAAGAATAAGAAGCCAAACAAAAGGCCACAAAAAGAAAAAAAAGAGAAAAAATATTCCCCAGAGATTTACTTGTTTTACCTTTCATTTGATCTTTCCTTTTTACCTTTTTCAGTATCTAGGCTTAGTTAATTTCTGTAATTCGTTCTTATCGATTCCAGCAGCTAGGACTAGCATTTTTGAGCATATTTTCAACTTTGCATTGCTGATTTGATTATTCGCTTTTCCTTGCTACTCACATAAGCCTCCAAGCTCCACAGATTCTACACCTAGGTTGGTTTGCCTCGAGGCATCGATACATTAATCTTCGGAGGGGTTGTTCTCGCCGCTGGCCATCACCTTCCTGTTTGCTGGGTAAGAACGAGTAAGAACTTGATTAAAAGTTGAGTGGAGTGATCTTTGGAACCCCACATCCTAGTAGTGCATAGGGACTTTTCCTTGTGATTTTTTTTTCTCCTAACGATGGGAGGTTCTGACGATGATTTACAAGGCCACTCTCCACGCACAAAGGGCATTATTTCACATTTTGATTGCAAGCTTAGGCTTCGTAACGAGGAGCTGGATGAGGACGTTCGGGTTGCGAATGAGAGACTTGGAACCTTGGAGAGCGCGCACATTGAAACAAATACCAAGCTAACATCTTTACAGAATTCTGTTGCTACCATTAGTACTTCTCTGGCAGAAATCACGACGCAACTGGCGGCACTTGCTGCAACGACCATCGCTACACCGGGAGGAAACAATACACACAACCAGCGGACCGCTAATAACGGTACCTTCGCAAGCGAGGTTGAGGAGAACGATGACGACTACTCCGCGGATACGGAACACGACGGGGCCGTAAACCATCACAACGACCGTGATCGTCGCCGAACTCATTTCAACCGCCGAGGTATGGGACCGACACGATCTCAAAGAGAGGAACATGACTCGCTGCATTCTATTAAACTTAAGGTTCCTCCTTTTGATGGAAAATATGACCCTGATGCTTACCTTACATGGGAATTAGAATTGAGTCAAAAATTTACTTGCCATGATTTTCCTGCTAATAAGAGGGTTAGGGCTGCTACTAGTGAGTTTACTGATTTTGCTTCTGTTTGGTGGCATGAGTATTGTATTGCACATCCTAACGCTATACCACCAACATGGGATGATTTGAAAAGAATTATGCGCGTTAGATATGTTCCTTCATACTATTCGCGTGACTTGTTAAAGAAACTGAAGCGACCGCCCCGTAAAAGGGTTCGATCTCTGTGCTTTAGTGCTAGTCCCTGGATCGACTCACTAGCACACACAGTTTCAAGATGTAATATCATAGAACAAAGGTCTCAATATTACAACGTATCATCCAGAATATAAAAGGGTACTTACAATTCGCATAACCTCACGGGTTAGCTAGAAATAAAACAATTGTTTAGCAGCGGAAAACGGAAGATACAAGGGCACATCAACACCACGGTGAGAGCGTGTTGGAATGTAGGCCCGTAACCCAAATATGCAGAACGTACGTCTTACTCGTCGTCGGAGCTTCCTGCATCATTAGACGATGCAGCCACTAGGGTCAATACATTGAATGTATTGGCAAGATTCACTAGGAGTTATACCAGAGCCTACCAAATATATGCATAGTGTGGTAAAGTGGGGTTCAAGCTATTTGCATAAAAGCTTAGTTATTGAATCCTATCTTTTAATCAAATAGAATTTTATCACTATTGGACACGGGGTAGACACACCCATGCTCCTATTATCCTAGAGCACATTGATGTGGATTCATCAAGTGCCCCTACCCTGTTCAACCATTCATTTTATTTAAGAAGTTAGAATGAGTGAGACTTTCCTTACAGCTCCACATCTAGTCGCTCAAATTGTCCGTTGCCGGGGACACGGCTAAGTACTTAGTTTTGACGCTCTCGAGAGTTTGTACACATTCCCCACAAGAAACCGACGTGTTAATCCCTTGCTGTCCTCTGGGTAGAGTAGCAACGGCATCGATTACGAGATTTTCAGAGGTAATTCCCTAAACCACGAGAGAATCACGCTCCCCCTACACGGCTACCTCAGTACAATTCCTCGGGTCTAGGTTCATACAACTTACTCTTGTTTCGCCAGAGCCCATATAGCATTGTGGTTGTACTAGAAGCTTCTAAATAGGAAACTAGTCCAGTCTCGGTTACCCCAGGTGGCATTCCACATTTGCAACGTAGGCGCTCCCCGAATCCACGGGAGAGACGTCCATGGACGATCCATTCCTGAATCCACAGGAACTCGACTCAGAGGGACCCATAGAAATGGACCTGACGCCGCTAATCCTCAAAATCTTCAAAGCTGCCCACCCAGGACGGTTCATTTAATTAATTGTTTTGCCTTACATCTAATAAAATCATTTCATATCGCCAAAGGCATAACAATAAATAATGTAGTTATTTCCCCCACGATACTACCATAGCCTAGCATTCAACTACAATCGATGGCAATTTTGGTCGCAAGGTAATGGCGAGGGTAAACTATACTACCTGGGATTTATAGCTAGCATAGAAGTACGAATAATATTCCTGATGCATCTAATAAAACATCTAGTGCATAGTAAAAATATTTAGGAGAATGATCAAAGTGAACTTGCCTTGTGCAAGGTTGTGGTAGTTCTCGCACTCTTCGCAACAACAATGATTACACTCCACACAATCTAAAATAAAAAGAACACACACCATAAACACAACATACAATACAAAAACCATGCCATGATGCATATGCTATGCTGATGCACACAAAGGTTACTTCTAAGGTAAGTAGCTTCGTTTCTGTTTTGAAAAGTTTTTCAAAAGATTTGGATAGATTATACAACATCAAAGTGGTAATTAATATGCAAGAAACATGAGTAGGGTTTAAAACAAAAGATTGTGCGGCTTTTGTAACATAGAGCAATATTTAACTTGCATGCCATGATTATACACAAAATAATTTCTTCTCTGGTCCTAATGGATAGAGAACAACTTTAAATAATTTTACAGCAAGATAACATGCTCAAAACTATTTTGAAACAATTCATTTGAAATTTGAACCATATTCAACCCTTCTGTAAATAGCTACTGTCTAAGTTGGCCAAAACTGAAAATAAACCGTGCCAAAATATTCTACACGCTACGACGATTCCAGAAAGGTGCGGAACACAAATTTTGGACAAACGGTTTGAAAGATATAAAGGTTTGAAGTTGTAGGGTCTTTTCTGCAAAAGTGCATTATCCACTTCGGCCGAAAATAAAATAAAATAAAATAAAATAAAATAAAAGCCCTGCCACGTGGCAGCGCGGGACTGGCCGGTTTCCAGGGTTCCGGCCGGCGGCTAGCTCGCCGGCGGCGGCGCGGGGCGGCGCGGGCAGGGGCGGCGCGGGCGAGCAGCAGGGGCGGCGCGCGCACGGCGGCGGCGGGCGGCGCGGCGCACGGGCGCGGGCAGGGGTGCGGCCAGGCGGAGCGGAAGGCGGAGGCGGCGCGCGGACGGCGGCCGGCGCTGAGGAAGATGACCGGCGCGGCGGCCGGAGACGGCGGCGGCAGCCAAACGCCAAGGCGAGCGCGTCACGACGTTCGGGACGGGAAGAGGAGAGAGGCTAGGGGAGTGGCGCGGGAAGAACCTCACCGGAACGGCGGAGAAACGCGAAGAATGGCGGTGGCAGCAACAAACTCCGGCGAGCAATTACTTTCTAACCGGTGCGAAATTGAACGTGGGGTTTGGGGGAAGTGGAGGAGAAAATCAAGGCCTTCGGGGTGACGCGCAAGGATTTGGAGAAAACGGCCTGAGCGCGGAGAAATCGGAGGTGGAGTCCTGGGCAGTTCGCGGGCGTGCGTGGCCGGATTTTTCGGACGGAGGTTGAAGATGACGCGTGGGTCCCACCGGTCAGTGAGAGCGGGCGGCTCGGGCGGGCTGAGCCGGTCCGGTTTGGTCCGGTCGGGTCCGGTTTGACCGGGCCGGTCCGGTTCGGCCGGTTCGGTCGGTTTTCCTCGGTTTTTCCTTTTCTTTTATCTATTTTCTGTTTTCGAACCTCAAAATTGATTCGGAGCTCCAAATCACTCCAAATAAAACGCAACAAAATTTGTAAAATCATATTTTCATATGATCTAACTTTTGGAGCAAGAATTTTCTCAAAATAAAATATTTAAAAATATATTTGCATATAAAATGGCTTTTATGGCCCTTAGGCTATCGAATCAAATTATTTTTTTCAAAATACTTTCAAAAGCCAATTATGGGATTGCTTTATATATGCATTAAATCCCTTTTTATCACAATACCCTCATGGGTTAAAAATGCAAATAGTCAAGAGCAAGATCAAAGCCCAAAAACAAATAAAAGCATTTTTGCAAAAAGGTTTTCTGGGAAAACTTTAGGGTTTTGAAAGTGTTCAGATGCAAGGGTGACATGATGCTTATGATATGGAATGCATATGAAGAATTTTGAAAATTGGGATGTTACAGAAACAACAACAATTAAGGCAAGGTAGTAATTCTGTCCAAGATTATTATCAAGAAATGCAAAAGAACATGTTACGTTGTGGTTTAGTTGAGAATGAGGAAGCTGCTATGGCTAGATTCTTTGGTGGTTTAAATCGTGAAATTGCTGACATTGTTGATTATAAGGAGTATAATTCTATCAATCGATTGTTTCACATTGCTTGCAAAGCTGAAAGGGAAGTGCAGGGACGACACGCGAACGCGCGGACTAACTTTTCTGCAGGTCGTACTTCCTCATGGGCAGCACGCAGCCCCGCTGCCCCTTCCACACGCCCAGCTGCACCCCCTACACGTCCGGCTATTCCGACTACTTCCACCAACAAGCAAAGTACCTCTACACCTACATCCGCAAAGGTTGGACCAGCAGCAACAAGAAATACACCCGCTGCCTCTGCACAAAGTTCAGCATCGTCCGTTGCTTCCACCGGACGGACCGGAGATAACCAATGTCGTAGGTGCAAAGGATACGGGCATTTTCAGCAGGACTGTCCAACCAAACGCGTTATGATCATACGTGAAGATAGAGTATATGATTCAGCTAGTGATTTTGACGAAGCTACCTATGCTCTCATTGCCGAGGAAGAGCAAGAAGACCCCGCTGCCCACCATGACGAGGAGTTAATGGGAGCTGAAGCCGCTGATCAGTACTTGAGTTTGATTGCACAACGCACCTTGAGCGTCCAAATGAGCCAAATAGCTCCGTTCGTCTTTTGTTGTTACAGGAGGCACATGGAGGAGGGTTGATGGGTCACTTCGGCGTGAAGAAGACCGAAGATGTGCTCGCTGATCATTTCTTTTGGCCTCGGATGAGACGGGATGTTGAGAGATTTATTGCTCGCTGCACTACATGTCAAAAAGCTAAGTCACGACTCAATCCTCATGGTTTATATATGCCTCTCCCTGTTCCTAATGTTCCTTGGGAAGATATATCAATGGATTTTGTTTTGGGATTGCCTCAAACTAAGAAGGGGAGGGATAGCATATTTGTTGTTGTTGATAGATTTTCTAAGATGGCACATTTTATAACTTGTCATAAGAGCGATGATGCTACAAATCTTGCTGATTTATTCTTTCATGAAATTGTTTGCTTGCATGGTGTGCCCAATACTATAGTTTCAGATCGTGACACAAAATTTCTTAGCCACTTTTGGAGATGTTTATGGGCTAAGTTGGGGACTAAATTGCTTTTTAGTACTACATGTCATCCCCAAACAGATGGACAAACTGAAGTTGTTAATAGAACATTATCTACTATGCTTAGGGCTGTTTTAAAGAAAAACTTGAAAATGTGGGAAGAATGTTTACCTCCTATTGAATTTGCTTATAATCGTTCACTGCATTCAACCACAAAATTGTGCCCTTTTGAAATTGTTTATGGTTTTATACCTCGTGCACCAATTGATTTGTTACCTTTGCCAACTTCTGAAAAAGTTAACTTTGATGCTAAGGAACGTGCTGAACTTATAATAAAAATGCATGAGACGACTAAAGAGAACATTGAGCGCATGAATTCTAAGTATAAACTTGCGGGAGATAGGGGCAGAAAACAAATTGTGTTTGAACCTGGAGATCTTGTTTGGTTGCATTTGCGCAAAGATCATTTTCCTGATTTGCGCAAATCTAAGTTAATGCCACGAGCTGATGGTCCCTTTAAGGTGTTAGCAAAAATTAATGATAGTGCATATAAACTTGAGCTACCTACAGATTTTGGGGTTAGTCCCACGTTTAATATTGCAGATTTGAAGCCTTATTTGGGAGAAGAAGATGAACTACCGTCGAGGACGACTTCGATTCAAGAAGGGGAGGATGATGAGGACATCCCAAGTAATGATACAACCACAGCACCTACACCTCAAGTACCAGAGATACATGGACCAATTACTAGAGCTCGTGCACGACAACTAAATTATCAGGTACTTTCGTTTCTCGGTACTTCATTTAATATTAATGAGAATATGCTGCTGCCTAAGATGGGTTCTTTTATGTGTTTTAGGAATGAAGGACCTAGCTTTCACCTCAAGGATCAGCGTTAGACAGCAAACCATGGAGGTGGCAGCAAGGTGGCGGGAGCTAGCTCAAGTGATGATTTCAGAGCATTGAAACCGCCATAACGAGAGATAAGAAGAAGGCCGCATCCTCTTCATCAATGGGATTTCGGCCAAGTGGAGGATTCCCCCTCCAATGGGTATCTATGGGCCAAAGATAAGGGTTATAACCTTGCTTTATTGGGCCTAAGGCCATGTAATAGGGTCCAGCCAATTTTTAGATGTTTTCGTTGTGTTTTAGGAGGATTCCTAGGCCGTTTCGGAGTCCCTCAAGGGCCTGTCCGAAAACCACCTAGTTCCCCTCCTATTTATACCCCATGAGCCCCCCCATGGAGCCTTGGGTTTTGATTAGATAAAATTTAGCCTTTGCTACTTTCGTGTAATCGCGTGTGTCGGTTAGACCACCTGTTTTACCGTCATCAAGACTCCAACTATATTGAATATTCAGATTCGTGAACCTTCATATCTCCTATTCGCAATTTCAGATTGCTTTTCATCTTGTTCTTGCTTGTTCTTCGATTGCTTGCAGGAACAAAAACCTTCGTGGTCAGGTTGATCGTGCCCCCGCGGGATCAATAACCTTCTGGAGTTGGTGTATCGATCGCTAAGGCGCTGCCTCCTAGGTTGTAGTCGGATCGTCAACGTCACCTCCTACCAAATCGATAATTAGGTATCTCATCAAAAGATCGGGAAATCCCAAAGGTCGAAGGTTTTGCAGCAACTGCAAAAGGATAGCAGGGCACAATGCAAGAACATGTAAGAAGAGGCAGATGGCGGAACAGCTCCTTGAGGCCCATCAAAAGGTGTACGGGGCTTCCACCGCGACAGAGAGAGTAACGATATGCATCAAAAATGTGCTTGCAAAACAAGATGTAGGAATGCTAGATAACGAACAGCTTCTGGACACGGATGAGGAGGAGGATTATGAAGACCAAACAGACGATGGTGAGAATGAGGACGATGAAGAAGATTATGATGAAAATGAAGAAGATCAAGATAGAGAAGGCGAGGAGGAAGAACAATTCCAGACAGAAGTGACGAATGAGCAAACTCTTGAAACTTCTGACAACAACAAACCATCTCTCGCTGTTCCAGAAGGACAAAGAACATGCAGCATATGCAAAAAGAAGGCTTCACACAACTCACGGACATGCCCTGACAAGGATGAGATCCTGAAAAAGCAGCTTGGAGAGCAACAAAAGTCAGGGGATAAGGATATGGTGCCACAAGGGAAGAGAACTTGTAGCAACTGTGTGAAGATTAGAGGGCACAATGCTAGGACTTGCAAGAAGTTGCAGCTGGAAGAATAACTCCGCGCGCAGATGGAGTTGGAATCACATAATATTGCTCCAAAGAGCAGCCCCGAAGAGCAGGTACAACCAATGCGTACCACAAGACGTAGTGCAAGGCTGCAGTAGTTCGCGTTCCAAAAAAATACATTCAGAACTATTAGGGTAGTTCACTTAAAATTGTCTGAGTTTAGCTTGTTACTGTGATTAATGTGCAGACTTCACTATGGGAGTTCAGTCATACCTTTATAGGAAAGTTCACTCTTTACTGTTAGGAAGTTCTGTCTTATAATAGAAAAAAGTTTAGCTTGTTACTGTGATTAATGTGCAGACTTCACTATGGGAGTTCAGTCATGACTTTTTAGGGAAGTTCACTCTTTACTGTTCGGAAGTTTTGTCTTATAATAGAAAGAAGTTTAGCTTGTTGCTGTGATTAATGTGTAGACTTCGCTATGTTAACTATGGGAGTTCAGTCATAACTTGTTAGGGAAGTTAGCTCTTTACTGCTCGGAAGTTCTGTCCTATAATATACAGAAGTTTAGCTTGTTACTGTGATTAATGTCTAGACTTCACTAGGAGTTCAGTCATAGCTTTTTAGAGAAGTTCACTCTTTACCGCTCGAAAGTTCTGTCTTACAATAGACAGAACTCCACAATACGCAGGTGCCCAAAAATCAAGAAAAAAATGGAGAAACAAGGCATAAATAAAAAACAGATCAAAAATTGAAATTCACTCTTTTTGTATTCGGGGGATGTTCTGTCTCTTCTAACTCATGAGTGCATCGAAGCAAGGGAAAAAAAGAAAGCACAAACTGGAAGTTCATATGTACATACTGAAGAAGTTATGATACACACACGCGAAAGGAAACAGGGACGTATATGGAAGTTCACTGTTTACTGCCGTGGAAGTTCTCTTTTATGAACGCAGAAGTCCAGATACACACATGACCTTGAGGCAAAAATGTAGCAACAAAACAGGGATGCATATGGTAGTTCACTGTTTACTGCCTTGGAAGTTCTATTTTATAAACACATAAGTCCAGATATACAAGACACACAAAACACATCAGTTTTGCTGACAATATACAAGACACAAAGTCACCAGGTACAAAAAATTAAACTCGCAACGTGTTTGGGATGATTCACAACAGGAACATAAATTGCACAGGAAACACAAGTGTCACCTCACAAACACATGGGTCGATACATTGCATACACGAAGGCACCGACAAAAATCAAATTGCCTAGTTTTGAAGACCACGCGCTTGAGAAGAATCTCAAGTGGCATCAACGGTAGACTGCGACACAATATCTAGCAGCAACACAAGATCTCTAAGTATGCTTGGCCAGTCATCAGGAGATAGTTCGTTCCTCGGGTGGTACATCACCTGGTACATGTACTCTGACTTCCAGTCCTCCACACGTCGCTAACACATGCCAAGAAAAAAAAAGGGAACAAAAACCTCAGAAAAAAAATAGAGTTAAGGGTACGAGTAAAAACATCTTTTGACTTTATCTTCTCAACAAACTTCTCTCCATCAAATATTGTGGCCAGCTTCAAGATATAGAAAGCACACTCGTTTCCGCGTTGCTTGGGTGTCTGCACGTAGTTGCACTTTTCTGCGAGTGCCACCCAGTCAAACAGATTTTTCTTGTTGTACTCTTCTTCCCCGTACACCTCCTTCATCAAAGAAACAAGCCTCCTCGCCTGCATGAGATGCGTATGAGTGAAAAAAGGGTAGAAACAGAAATAATAAGGGTTAGGAAACAAACAAAAACTTACAACTTCAACGCGTTCTGCATGATATTGTCCCCTGGTGATATGAAAACCACTATATCTTCTTGTATCGAAAATGTCAAATCTACCGGTAATCCTGTTAAGCCCGTAAATAGTGTAGTGGGACGACTTGAAGTAAGGAATCATGACCTATGAAAAAGAAATAAAAAAGAAGTTTCATTTAGTCACACGCATCATTTTGCTGGTGGAAAAAATAGTGAAGTTCAGGACAGAGTGTATGAAAAGTTCGCTGCTAGTTACCAAATTTGTCGTCAATAGGTTCTCACATTCCCTCGAATGGAGACCTTTCAATCGGGTTTCCTTTGCTATCCACGGGCGGGAACGGGGAAACATCAATCATGTACTGCAAAAAAACAACACGAAGTTCACATTACAACACACAGGGAGTTCACAGGTAACCCCACACATGAAGGTTCACATGTAAAAAAGCAAAAGCGGGGGGGTAAAAAATTATAACATCAAGCATGTACTGCAGAAAAACAACAAGAAGTTCACATTACAGCAATAGAAAGTTCACATCTAACACCTATGGAAGTTCACATGGCAGTGCAAGGGATATAAGAAGGAAGTTCACAATGAATAAACAGTGTAGTTCATATGGTACAAAACCCAAATATGGATAACTGATAAAAGATATAGTACTAAGCATACCGTGATGGCAAGGTCCAAGCAAAACACGGTCCACGGAATCGAACAAATGTTTCATGTATGGGCTGCCCTTCCAATAAGAAATTATGAGATCAATGATATCAGCCTCCAACATCTCGCAGCACCCGAACAACATGTACATGAATTTTTCATCGATGACCGAAGATGCACCCACGGGGGATGTGAACTTGCACAAAGGAACACTGGAGAAAAAAAATAAAAAATGTGTTAAGGATAATATTACAAAAACCACATTACAAAAATGCAGAATAGAATGTGTGACAGATCGAAAAACACTCACTCCCTGAATTCATCGAGATACTCCTTGCTCGGGACCAGACTTTTAATCTGGGATGCCTTGGATAGCAGCGAAAAAGTATAGGGGACTAGCTTCGGCAAAGGAACTCTCATCTTCTTGGGAACTTTTGTCGCCCTCTTATTTGACAAAACACAACCGCCACTAGGTTGTCTCCTGGCTTGTTGAGTTCCAAAGTCATCGCTGCTAGTCGTTGAGCATATTTCCACTTGCTTCTTGCCAGGCTTACTCCTCCTCTTTGGTGGTACAGGTGACACAAAGTCATCCTCATCGTCCGAAAGCAAAACCGGAGCCTCCTCAGCAGATGCGCGGGCTCCTTTCTTGCCTGTTTTTTTCGGCGGGGTACAAACAAGACAGGGCCTTCTTCGCCTTGCTAGCCTGATTTAAGTAATCTATATCGGGTATCACATGAACCTCGGGTGTGCAGAATTGTGTCTCAAAAAGAGTAAAATTATCCTCCTCTAACCCAAGAGGTGTGCCTGATTGAAGAAAAAAAAGGAAGTTCACTTGAGAACTGAGAAGAGGTTCAGCTGAGAACTACAGAGAAGTTCACTTCAGAACTAAAAAAATAAAAATAAAAAGAGAGAGGGATTAGTAGTGGAGTGATGGGTTTATAAGGACAAGAATATACCTCCATCAACACCCAATACAGCCTGTAGGTCGATGTTAAAATCCCCCGTCATCAGCCAGCTATATAGTAAGGTCATCCTGATGTTCAAGATATCGGCTTGTTTGAAAATTACCAGGCTCTCCCCATCCCACGACTGCAGTATCTGAAGCATGAAGAACCCGCAGTCATGTCTGCGTATGCAAGCAAGAAAGGGAGAGGTTAGTGAGGGAAAATGATGGGATGGTGCATGCCAACCAGCAGAAAAAGGATTGTAAGAGAAATAACAATAAGGCCAAAATGATCCTAACGCGGTTCCCTGCTTCGGCACTCTGACATACTCTATGGTGAAGTGATCAATGGATTTTGGAGTGAAAGACTCCCCTTTATCATTGTTAGCTTGCTTCCACGGCTTCTTGATGCCATGTACCATCTTATGAAATACCTTCTGCGCAGCTGGGTCATCGGAACCACGAAGCGAGTCAAGCAACTCGAAGCGCTTCAGCTTGAGATTGACGCCAACAACGCAAAAGTGGCCAATATTCCCAGGTACTGGAGGGTAGGATGGATCAAATGTAGCAAACAGAATCTGGACAACACAAAATTACAAAAATTATATAAAACAAAAACATAAAACACAAGTCGGGTTTTTTTCAACAGAAAAAAGGTGACATTAATGCTTACAATTTCTTTTGTGTCTATACGCTCTTCGGCATGAATACTAAACAGTTTCTGCAAGCGCCTGCTTTGGTAATTTCCTTCAAGAAGCTGCCGCTCGTAAAAATGAAAAAAAATATACAGATGAGTTATGGAAGTTCACACACCATACCAGGAATGAGACATGGAAGTTCACACACCATATAAAAACAAAACAATAACTAAATAAAAACAAGTACTACAAAAACGCTTACGCAGCAAACGTATGGCACAACCATCTTGTCGGAATTTTTGTATTTCTACCCCAGCAGATATGTACCAACCCACATGACAAAGGAGCATACCATGCCATTAGGATGGAAAGCTTTTGCGACTTGCCCAATTGTACATTCGCACTCGTCGTTTTGGAAAAGGACGATATCCCTGCAAGAAGTAAAAATCATACATTCGCGCGAGGATTCTGTAAAAAACTGGAGGTTCACTAAGGTGAATCTGGGGGAGTTCAGTTAATTCAACAACAAAATATATGAAAAAGAACTGGAAGTTCACAGTGGTGAATCTAGGAAGTTCAGTTAGTTCCAGTGGATAAAAAAAACAGAAAAAGGGAAAAGACAAAAGGAAGTTCACAATGGTGGATTAGGAAGTTCACAATGGTAGCCCTGGGAGTTCAGTTAGCCCAATTGGATCTAGGAGGAAACAGGAAGTTCACAAATGTGTGGGCCACGAAGGTCACACAAATGGGTGGGTCAGGAGGTTCAATTTCTTTTTTAAAAAAAGAGATAAAAGTTCTGATGCATAATAAGTATGATAAAAAACAAAAATGGGAACGAAAGAATGAGAGCAACATTCTTTTTTGCGGGGTCATTCCTTAGCCTACAGAAAGCATCATACACTTGTCTTATCCTTTGCACAGCTGGTAGCGCGGATGTGGTAGGTGTGGTAAAAGCACTTGACTCTGCTAGAATAGAGGCAAATGAAAAGTTCACAAAGCAGTAAGCAAAAAATAAATACAAAACATGTAAGTTCACAACAATTAACAGAAGAAGTTCACATCACTGCATCCAGAAGTTCAATGTAGACAACCCCCTACAAAAATAAGGATAAACAACTATGGGTGTGGGAAGGATTTTGTGTGTTACGGAAACTTCCTGTATCTTGCGTGCTCGGAGGGAAATTCGGGGTGCATCCTACGCCACCATCACCGTCCAGGATGTCACTGATCTGTTTGTTCACGTCCGCAGCGGGAGCACCTGTTAAAACCTGGCCATCCGTCTCTACGACGCCTATAGCTGGATGGTCACCACCAGTGATGTGTGCAATAGCATCAGCACTAGTGGCTGCATGTTCAGAAGCAGTGGGTGGTTCATTGTCAACAGCAGACTCTGCTGCAGGACCATCGCGGTGACCCTGGGGCCCGTCAGAATCATCACCAACAGCTTCTTCCATGACATTGAGTGGTGGTTCTTCAGCAACTCTGCTTTCAGCTTGAAGGGCTGTCCCTGCAATGGGTGCATCAACTTGAGCGCTGTCAACTCCGTCACCGTCTCCAGTGGACTTCTCATGAGTTTCTTCGCTGTAATCTTTGGGTGGACTCTCAATAGACGCGGAACGACTAATGTGTGGCTGGTATTCTTCTTCCCAATGATCAGCTGCGTGAGCATCACCTTCCTCGGCCGCCGCATCAGCCGCAGCACTCTCTTCAGCTAGTCTTGCTTCCTCCTGCGGAGATATTGAAGTTCACATGAGATAAGAAAGGGAGTTCACATGACACAACTACAGAAGTTCACACATAGATCAGATAAAAAAGAGATTTTGCAGACAAGCAAAAAAAAAATACCTCGGCAGCAGCTACATCTTGGCCAAGGACATGTTCGGTCGATGCTTGAACTCTGTCCGTAGCTTCCTCACGAATCTGCTTCTCAATGATGAAAGCTTCTCTTTCAAAACCAGCACACATCGAATCTTGATTTGCCGCCATGTCAGCAAAACCTTTGTGCAGATACGTTAGGGCGGTCTTAAAACTGTCAATGACACTGGCTTCGCGCTCGGTAGCTTGTTTCACATGATCGGGACTGGGGCCATCACCCGTGGGAAAAAGACAACTTGCTAAGGCGGTCTTCAGTTGTTGGGACAAGACGCGACATTTCCACAGCTTTCGCCAACAGTTGATCAATCTCTGCAATGGCATTCGCAGAGGTGGAACCTGAGCATTCCGAAGCTGTCGCGTGCCTTTAGAAACAACAGGAACATTTGCGTCATGGCAAGAGCGGTCAATAGGAACAGGTCCATCATCTGCGTTAAGCTCGGGGCTAGCTTCGATCTGGAGTTCTTCAACAGGCAAATTGTACGAATAGGCAATATCATTGCGACCCTTCCACTGCGGATAAAAAAAACAAAACAGTCAAGAAGTTCACATATGTATAAGATGGAAGTTCACACACAATATGACTTGGAAAAAAGGTTGGCATTAATGTTAAGAGTATATGTCTTAACTCACCGGCAACTTCCCAAAGACATACTTCGAAAGATTGCTTCTGTCGTTCCTAATAATATCTTGTGAAAATATTGCTTCAAGCGGTTTCTCATACAGAAAGTTGGCACGAGGAGTGAGACAGTGCATGACAGAGTGATCTTTTGAGTGGCAGCTATCCAAGTACATGACAACGGGCACAACTCCACAACCTTCGGGCCCAACCTGTGGGATATGAGTGTTCTGGTATTTCTCAGCTGCTCGCTTCAGCTCATCAACTACTAGCTGGCAAAAATCCATTCTGGCCATGTTATAGTAGTCCATGTTGACAAGCATCGCAGCCTCCCTTCCCAAACGAACTGCTGAACCAGGACATATAAGCTTGTTGTACATGATAGCGAAGACAACTTTGACGGCTGAATCAACTCTGGTCTCATCTTTAACCAAGTCAGACAACAGCTTGCAGAGATCCTTGGTATTGATACTGGCAGTTCTCTCAAAACCAAGTTCTGCCTTAAGACTCACCAATGCAGCATCATGACCGCTGTCGGACGGTCTCGGGGCTATTTCACCTCTGCACGGGAACTTGAATATATGATGGACTGAGTCTCTGTTAACAGTCAACACCCTGCCAGGCCTGCAGTCTATCTTCATCCTTTGTGTGTCCATGTTCATCAACAGATAGCACAATAGAACACGCGACACGTTGCCTTCTAGGACCCAGTCAAAGACACAACCAAAACCCGCTGCACGCACCCTCTCTCTGTGAGGATCCTTCAGCAACCTGGCAGCCTCAATTACTTCGCCCAAAGAGTATCGGACAGTCTGCTGGAAGTATCCTTTAGGACTGTCATCCGAACAATCGTCATCATTGCCGGTTTTAGCTTTCTTGATAATCCCACCTTTCCTATATTTTCCAACATTACCAGCCCCTCTTCTGCTGCAACCTGCGACCCATCTCATCTCCTTCTGGATAATAATAACAAAAAAAAATGTTCAGGAAGTTCAGATTCACATAAATATGAGGAAGTTCAGATTCACATAAATATGAGGATGAAGTTCACAAAAGCACAGGGAAAAAAGAATGGATTAAGGAATAAAAAATAGGTAGAAGGAAAACCTTGGCAGCAGCAACTTCACCACCCCCATCAGCGGCGTCATCCTCGCCATCTGGAGCATAAGATTTATCAACCGTTCGGCGACGCTTGCTCCCAGAGACTTTTTCACCAAATCGAGCTGGGTGCGCAGCGACAGAACCAAGGGAGGTCACAATGTGAGGGCTCCGTCGTATGTTGACGACACCAGGAGACTCCTGCGACAGTACACTTGAGATCTTCCGTTTTGCAACAGCAAACCTGACCTTGTTTCTCACTCTTGGTGGGGACGGGGCTTCAAAATCATCATCTGAAGCAGCTGATATAGGGGCATTTTCAGTGTGATCAGCTGGAACATTAGGTGCACCCCTCTTCCTTTTCGGAAACTTCCTGTAGTACTGCCTGACTTCCTCGGCATGCTTGGCAACCCTTGTAGCGTGTTCCTTCTTATACCTTTCAAGCTGTTCACCAGCATTACACGCCTGTGTGACCTCCTCAGTGCCGTCTACAGACTGGGACAGCGTGTCCTGCCAAACAAGAGTGCAATCAGGGGGGCTGGGCTCATCCGCAACGCCTGCATTAGTGTCATCCTTCTTGTGCTGCATCGCGGTTTCGTCAAAAATAGGCCCTGTTGTCCCTTCACATGATTCCCAACTGTTGTCTCAGGCTACATGGGCGGACGGCGTTGGGGTTACATCAAACAAAGGAGTCCCAGCATTGTTAGGGTGTGTGCTCCTACCATTAGGTGAATTAGTACAATCAGCCTGTTTGCCTGGTGTTCCCACCGGAGGAAACTCAGCATTCAACTCGTTTAATGATTGCATGATGTTATCAACAGCTGCAATCGTAAAAAAGAAAAGATGATGTAAGTAAAAATGGACAGTTCAGAAAAACAACACAATGAAGTTCATATATAAAATACAACCTAACTTGGTGAAAAAAATAAGGTATATATTACACTGTTGGAAATGACAGAAAGAGACACACATGACCACCAGCACAATACACATGACCACCAGCACAATAAAATGCCTTGGTACAGGTTCAAATCAAACAAAAATGTGAAGTTAACGGCATAAGGGGCACATCGAACACATGTGAAGTTCGCAAAGCAAACATAGACGGCAGTGAGGTTCACACTTAATCCAACTTTAAAAATGAACAGACAACCTAATATGAAGTTCACATGACAACATAGACAGCAGGAAGTTCACCTTACAGCAACAGAGAAGTTCACATCTAATCCTAACGAAAGTTCACATATCAGCACATGGGATAAATTAAAAAACAAGCCATTGCAGATGCCAGAGCTTCACTCATACAACATATACAGCATGTGAAGTTAACAGCATAAGGAGCACATCTAACACATCTGAAGTTCACAAAGCGACATAACCAGCAGGAGGTTCACACTTAATCCTTAAAGCAGTTCACAAGCAAGTAAAATTGCAACCCAGCTTTATAAATGCATATATGAAGTTCACAGGACAACATGGACAGCAGGAAGTTCACATTTCAGCAACAGAAAGTTCATAGTTGACACATATGGAAGTTCGCATATCAGCGCAACGGCTAAAGCTTCAGAACCAACAAAATACAAAAGGAGGTTCGCATATCAGCACACAGTAAGTTCACATGCGAGTTGCCGGGGTGCCGGCGAGAACCCCGGAGCCGGTTCCCGCCGCGGAGCCGGCGGCCGCCGGCAAGACAGGGGCCGCCGCCGAGGCACTCGCGGCCCCTGTTGCCCCGGATGCCGTCGTGGTACCAGCGGGCGCCCCAGGAGCGGCGGCCGCCGCCAGGGTGGGGGCCGCTCCCGGGGCAGACGTCGCTGTTGAAGAAGTGGCTGCGGCCGCCGCTAACGCCCTCGACCATCTCAGGATCAGGGGCGCGCTGTCGCTGCTTTCCTCGTCGTCGTCCTCCACGGCCACGACTTCCAGGGACACAGCCACCTGGCCCGCCTCGTCGTCCAGCGACCGGAGGGAGGGCCAGCTGGGCTCGGACCCGCCTTCGCTCTCCTCGAGCACCTGCTTCCCGCGGGGTGCTTGCGGGGGAGCGTGCGGGATGTGGGTGGGGGTGTCGTCCATCAGCCCCCACTCGTTGCAGGGCGGGAAGGCGCCGACGATGTCGCTGAGCGCCTTGACGCCGGCGTGGAGAGCGGAGACCCCCTGCAGGAACTCTATCGACTGGAAGACCTCGCCGGAGATCCCCTTCACCCACGTCTTGAGGGACTCCAAGTCCACGCAGTCCGCCTGTAGGCGTGTCCTGTCCCCGGAGCCTGTGTACATCCACGCGGGCCGGGAACGCAGCTGCAACGGGGCTATGCGCCGAAGGACGAAGGTGCGCACCACGTCGACATCTGTGAGCCCCGCTAGCCGCAACGCCTTGATCTTCTCCACGATGGGGAGGAGGTCGGCGTCGCGGTGGTACCTGTCCTGCCAGCCGATCTGGGGCACCGGCAGCCCCGTCGGCGGCTGGATGAACTCCTGGGGGTCCTCCACTCGGACCCAGCACCAGTCACCCCGCCATTCTTTTTCGATCTTCTTCCCCGACCGGACGATGAACTCCGACTTCAACTGGTCGCGGGCACGGAAAACCACCCCCGACGACATCGCCTTCGCATTGTCGATGCGCGGGTAAAAGTAATGCCGGAAGAGCCCCACCGACGGCATCACCCCCACGAACGCCTCGCAGAGGAACTGGAAGGTGGCGAGGAGGAAGAGCGAGGTGGGGTGGAGCTGCGCCACCCGCAGCTGATAGAACTCCATCAGCGCGTGGAGGAACAGAGAGAAGGGCGGCACCATGCCGCAGAGGAGGAAGCGCGCGAACACCCGGAAGTCGTTATCCTGGTGATCGACGCCCACTGGGAAGATCCGCGTCTCCCCGTGCTCGTTGAAGTTGGAGGCGACGGCGTGCCGGAGCTTCCCCAGCGCCTCGCCGTTGTAGCCGGGGCGGCAGAAGGCTACTTTCGCGCGCATCTCCCGCCTCTTCTGGTCCTTGGCGGTGGCCGCTTTGAGTGCCGCCTCGGTCTTGCTGGTCGCAGGCTTCTTCGAAGACTGGACCTCCTTCCCCTTTCTGGTGGTGGGGAGCGCCATGAGGAGCGAGGGTGGAAGCTGGCAAGAGCGCAGGGATGCGAGATGCGGAAGAGGATGGAGGCGAAAGGGCAAAGTGTTGCTCCCCGTTGCCAACAGTGGAAGCTTTATGACGCCCGGTCGTTTGGTAACGGCCGGTTCCGTACACGGGGCAGCGAAGGGGCGCGGGCCCGCAACTGGCCCACGCGTCGGTTAAGGGCGTAGCCCGGCAACCGGCTAGGAAGAGACCCTTCCGGGGACAGGTGATGCCGGCCCACGCCCGGGGGCTACTGTCGCACCAGTGGCACCCGGGGTACCACCGCTGCGCGACGCGTGGCCCCCTCCCCCAGGTTCCCGGGAAGGTCTCATCCCGGTGAGCGCCAACGAGCTTCCCGGCAAGCTACCAGCCCCGAAATTGGCTAGCGGGGCCTCCCGGAATATTCCCGATTAGGCACCTCCCGGGAAGCTGCTTCCCGGGAGGAGGTTCCTGGGCGCTCTGGGCCCGGGTGCTTCCCGGGCCAACTTGCGGGGACTGGAGGCTCCCGGACGCGTGCCCCCGCCTCGGGTCGTGGGGCCCGCTGGACAGCGCCACACGGGCGCGTGGCGGGCGCGGAACGCGCGGTCCCACCAAGGCAAGGAGTAAGGTGCGCGGCTCAGTAAACAAGCCGACCGACGGGTAGTTACCCGTCGGGTCGAAGGAACAGTGGTTGTCCAATCCTACCCTAGGGTCTTAGGCCCCTAGCAGCGGAGGTGGCACCCATGCATGCCACCAACTCACCAGGGAGAGTCGCATGCCTCCCCGCTGGACACTTGTAGCCCATGCATCGTGGCACATGTGGCATCCCCTTGTGTATAAAAGGAGGACCCATGCCA